>NW_020292110.1:151707-495574 GCF_003184845.1 Aspergillus ibericus CBS 121593
TATGATAGTTTCGATATTCATTCTCGAAAAAAAAAAAAAAAAAAAAAAAAAAAAAAAATCCCACGAGCAGATTACTATCGATTCCGCAGCTGCTAGAGGCAAGTCCAAAAGCCGACGTTCATCGCTATAGCCCGAAGCCACCCGCTCAGTCCTCCAGCACCTCCCCATGTACGAGTGAACGTCGGTACCGATTGTGATTTCACAAACAGCATTCTGTGTTAATGGAGATGGATGGATCTACCAAGTTTAACCGTTTGATAGTAAGTTAGAGCAATAAGAACCTTGGTTAGCTATTGTGGGAGTCGGGATTTTCTTAAATCCAGGAGGGCAGATCGTCGAGACAAGTTTCTTTCCGGGGAAGGGACTGACAGGATTGAAATCGGCACAGATGCAGACATAGCTAGCGGAGAAGAAAATCATAGGGAATCAGGGGAGGGGAAAACTGGAAAAAGTGGGTTGATCCGTCGGCCGGAGAGGAGAGAAAAGGCATCTCGATCGTACGAAGTAGGTCTTCGGGTATATTTACACTATCATACGAGTTTATCGTAGGGAAAATTGAGTCATATACACACATCATGCTTAATACAACGTGAAAGAAATACCTAGGATGTTTACCAGACATGGGGTGTATTTTGTTGAAGGGTATACTCAGTATTACTGACCGAGACTGACAAATCTATGGAAGAAGTCTAACAGAAACCTAACACTTATCTCTAGAAGCATACTTTTACCACGATCCATGCTCAAGGAAATTCACGGAACACGACGTCAATCAATATACTCCATTAATCGGGTAGATACCCCTACACTCTGTACAAGTATGCGCAATCTAGATACATCACCGTCTGGTGAACAAATCGCCAGTCTCAGTCTGGATCAGCAGATGATGAGACGCCATCACATAGCTCATGCCAGCCTTCTTGGCCTGACCAATCCACAGCAAAGCCGAAATTTCCGGCAATTTCATCAGTTCCTCGTCTCCTTCAATAACCTGCCTGAAGCGGAACCAGGTACTGCGCATGGCTCCTGCATGGGACAGGGTGGTGAGGGTAGCATCGTCCGCTCGGTCCAGGACAGCCGCGGTGATATCGCGAGCAATCGAGTCGGAGGGGACGAGATCAAGCCAGCCGTTCACGAGGTGAAGGGCGGGGCGGAGTTGCAGTCGATTGGTGATGGCCACCATCTCGTTGATCACCTCGTCGGAGTCGGGCGCCACGTTTTCGGTGGTAGGTTCCATTCCAGGGACCGGGGAAAATCGGTGCAAGGTCACCGGCAGTTGCAGCTGCTCGGACACCTTGGTCAAGAAGCGCTCGGCCGCCCATTTTGAGGCCACATAGCCATCGCTGCCATCCTGCGGTGGGGTGCCACTCGCCGGGAGAGTTGCGTCGGTTTCATAGACGGCCCGGATTGCAGAGTCGTTGAAGATTCCAGCGGCGCCGGATGACATCATGTGGAATGGGATGCGACGAGGAAGAGCAAGGCGAGCGAGATCCTTGACCGCATTGATGTTGGCACTGCGCAGAGCACCATAGTCATCCCAGAAGGAGCGATTGGCACCGAAGTGCAGGATGAGATCCGCCTCGGCAGACATCCGGTTGAACTCGATGACGTCTAGGCCGAGATTAGGTGCGGCGAGATCACCGGTGAGAAGGGTGACCTTGTCCGAGGATTTGAGGGCATCGGTGTCCGATCCAGTACGGACAAGACAGAATACCTGGGATACCTTGGGGGACTCGATCAGACTAGGAAGAGTGTGTCGGCCAATGAACCCGGTGGCGCCCGTCACCAGAATCCGGAGACCATCCTGCTCGGAGCGTGGTGTCTGTTGGGGAACGCTAAACTCGTCGGCCCAAGCTTCAGGAATTGCGGTCTCCGCTTCCCAATCGATCTGCGCAGGGGCCTCTCTGTCCTCGATTATAAGGGCGATATCCGCAAGTTTCTTGGCGGCCACGAGCTCGTTCACTCGGACTGAGACCTGGTATTGCTCCTTGATCGCCCTCTGCAGTTTCACAACCAGCAAAGAGGTACCGCCGACTTGGAAGAAGTTGGAGTTCGGTGTGAGGGCGAGCGAGCCCGAGGCAGGAAGAACCCGTTGCCAAACCTCTGCGAGACTGGCTTCCATCGGGGTCATATCTCGGTCAGTCGAAGGCGCTGCGTTGGGCTCGGTCGAGACTTCGATAGGCAGCTGACGGATAGCACCACGGTCCACCTTGGAGTGCGCGTTCAAGGGCAATTTCTCAAGGGCCACAATGGCGGAGGGAACCATATAGTCCGGCACGGGTAGACGCATTCGGAGATTGTCCAAGAATTCCTGGGGGTTAGCGGGAGGGTTCGAAGCAGAGAAAACGACATGTGCAACCAGCAACTGGACGTCGTCTTGTTCTCTCAAGGTGACCACAGCGTTGGTCAGTCGACCGCCGGCAGTCTCAACCAAGGCGTTTTCAACCTCTCCCAATTCAACTCGGAAGCCGCGAATCTTGACCTGGGTGTCTCCATTCATGCGCCCGACCAGAACAAGGGTACCGTCCTTCCGCAGGTAGCCGCAGTCGCCTGTGCGGTAAACGGTGGTCCAGTTGTTCTTAGTGAAGTTGCTATCGAGATGGGCAAAAGGGGATGGGATGAACTTTTCCTTGGTCGCCGTATCCATGTTGAGATAGCCAGCGGCCACACCGGCACCTCCAATTAGGACCTCGCCAGGAACACCAACGGGAACAGGCCGCAGCTCGGTATCGACGATATACATCGCCTCGTTGGGCGAAGGATATCCTGCGGACAGAGGGAACTCAAGGTCTGGGTTGCGATAGTCAATCAAACCCTGCCAGGTAGATCCGATAGATGTCTCAGCGGGACCGTAGCAATTGAGAATCTGGAGAGACGGCATGTCCAGAGCGCGGAAGCTTTGCACGAGACGGGATGGGATTCCTTCACCTGCCATAGCAACAAGGGTCCAGTCGGGGCACTGCTGAAGTTGCTCTGCCGCAAAACTGAGCCACATCTGGTACTCGGATGGGGTCGCCATGGTATAACTGATCTTTTCCTTTTGAATGGTTTTAGCGATCTCAGTGGGATCACCGCGCTTGTCGGCGGGTAAAACGATGAGGCTTCCTCCGTTGCACAGAGCGTCAAAGGTCTGGATAAGCGACAAATCAAAGGAATAGGCCGACTGCTGAAGAGCCACCAGAGGCCTCTCATCGGAGAAGTTGTATTGCATTGAACAGGCCTCAAGCTGGGAGATCATGTGCGCATGATTGATAAGAATGCCCTTGGGCTCAGCAGTGGAACCACTCGTGAACAGGATGACCGCGGGGGAGTCGCCCACAGCCAGGTTCGGCGTGCGCTTGGCATCGGCGTCCGTGGCCACCGAAGAGACATTTATCACCGTAGGCTTGGCATCACCAAGAGACTCGGCGGTGCTGAGTGTGGCTTGATCGACGAGCAACGCCACGGGTTTGGTGGTTTGAATCGCACTCTTCGTCCGGTGGATTGAATTGCGTAGATCCAATGGCACGTAGACCGCACCAACACGGAAAATGGCCAGCATCGAGCAGATCCAGTCAACACCAGGCTCTTGCATCACACCAATCACGGCGCCCTTGGGAGTGTCTGCCTTGCGCAAAATCTCGGCGATCGAGTCAATGCGTCGGCCCATCTCCTTGTAGGTTAAGCTCCTGCCACTGCCATCCTTGAGGGCAGGCTTCTGTCCATTTTGCTGGACCATTTGATCGATTCGGTGAGCAACAGTCTGAGGCCATTGCATAGGTGCCGCAGGGCCTATAGGAACAAAGTCAGTGAGTACAAGGATAGAAGAGGAGGAAGAGGTCGCAAACCTGTAGCGAGTCGTAGAGCAGTCGAGATGTCTTCGGATGACCACAGCTCAGCAGACTCGAGCGGGGTTTCTGGGGCCGCAGTGAGCTGCTTGGTTAGGTTCACATAGGTATTGGCGAGAAGGTCCGCGTGCTCTTGGCTGTATAGACTCTGCTGCACCTCCAAGGTAACCAAAGCATCCCCCTCGAGATTCTCGACAATGTCCAAGTGGAGGTCAAATGCAGTGCCAGCATTGTGGAACATCTCGCGGACAGTGTTAGTCTTGCAGAATACGTCCCGCTCCCGACTGCCAATCCGATAGTCCATCAGCACCTGAAACACAGGTGGTGCATTTGCCGAGCGATCCACTTTCAGCTCGTTGACCAGGACATCAAATGGCACGGATGAGTGCTCAAGAGCGCCATAGACTGCTTTCTGCACCGTCTGGGTTAATGATTCAAGCTTGGTATTGCTGTCTGGCCTGTCCAATCGGATGGGTAACGTATTCAGCACGCAGCCCACGGTCCTCGTCAAAGCCAGGTCACTGCGGTTGGCATCGACAATTCCAATCATCAGTTGCTTGGTGTTAGGCAACAGGCGGAACAGAAGCACACCCAGGAGGGCAGTATAGAGGTTAGAGGTGGTCGATTTGCTCTTTTTCGAGACATTCTTCAGCAGAGAAACTTGCTTCTGAGAGAGGCGTACTTCGGATCGATAGGTGCTATACCTTTTGGTCAGTAATCATGGGTTTCTCGCATTCACGTTTACTTACCGGTACTGGGTCTGTTCCGGTCTCGCTTGGACTTTGGCGAAGGGGAACAACTCGAGCGGCGGATTATTTTCCGGAACGATGTTCTTGTAATAGTCGATGTCCTTCTGGAAGCGTCCCCGGCTGTAATCCTGGCGCTGTTTCTCTGCAAAGAAAGAGTACTGCGACTCCTTGGGAACCGGAGGTAGGCTCTGTCCCAGATAGAGTTTGTTGACCTCGTCGACGAACAACGAGACACTAAAGCCATCGATCGTGATATGGTGGTTGCCAATGATCATGTAGTGCTCTGTAGCGGACAATGACAGAATGCGGATTCTCACAAGCTGCCAGTCGCCGAGGTCATAGACATAGTGTCGAATAGCTTCCAAGTCCCGATAGACCTCGTCTTTGTTGGTGATCTGCTTGGCTTCAAGCTGAATGATCGACCGCGATAGGATTCCTTGCATCGGAACATCCTGGTTCTCACCTCCCCAGAAAAAGCGGGTGCGCATTCCTTCATGTCGGTCTGCGACCGTGGAAACCACCTTCCTGAATCTGGAAATGTCTAGCGAACCATCAAGGCGCCAGCAAAGACCCATGTTGAAGGCGGAAGGGTCCTGCAAGGCGTGTTGCATGAACCAGAATCGGGCTTGGCCAAAAGACATGGGGACAATCTTCTCGGTGGCCGATTCGATGATGGATTGACGCAGATTCATATCGATCAAGGGCTCAGATGGACCCACGTCTTCCGGCTCGGTGTCGCTATGCCCATCAATTGATGGCGTTCTGACACTCTCACTGTCTGAGCCGGAAGAGACTGAGCTCTTGCTGTCCGAGAGAGGGCTAGCCGGCTCGGGAATGCGCTTTTTGGCGGGTGTAGCAGGTGGCTTCTTCTCCGGAACAGAGGCGGAGACGGCAGGCGCTGCTGGCTTGGCAGGCTCAGACGGGCCATCGCCAGACAGGTTATTCAAATCGACGACGGTCTCGGGGATGTCTCCAAGACTGTTCTTGATCAGATCGGCGATGGAAGAGCCCCCCAGGATCTTGATGACTGGCATATCAAGCTCCAGCTCGCGACCAAACCATCCACGAATGTCAATTGCAACCAAGGAATCAATGCCTTGCTCAACCAGCGTGCTATTGGCATCCAGGGGCTGGCCAGCGGACATTTGAAGCAGGGTTTTCAATCGCGCAATGAAGGCATCTAAGTGAAAGCAAGCGTTAGCCGAGTTTGCCGTGTCCGACAACTAGTAGCATACGTACCAAGGATAATCTGCTCGACCTCCTCTACCGACCGGGCTCCTTGCAGCTGGCTCCTGACCGATGAGTTGGCTCCTGAACCCGAGTCTGCTTGTCCGCCGCGGCGCTCAAGATTGACGTGGGAGAAACGAGGATCATCTCGGTAACGGTCACGAATGAGATCGCTCAAAACCGCCGGACCGATGCCAGTCACAATCTCTGCGCGGTCGTGGCAGTTTGCGCGACCCTCCTTGATGGCCTCCGCAAAAGCATATTGGAAATCCGTCTCGGACATGAGAGTCACGCCCATCGAATTGAAATATTCACCCGTGACGTCATCGGAGCGATTGATGTATCCCAAGCCCATCAGGGCACTGTAGGCGACCACGGAGCCAGCAACTCCACGCTTGCGCCTATTGAAGGCCAGGCCAACCATGTACATGTTAGCTGCGGCATAGCTGGTCTGTCCCGTATTACCAAAGACCGCCGAGATGGAGGAGAACATGATGAAGAAGTCCAGAGGAGTGTCATAGAAGGCCTGATCGAGCAGCTTGCTTCCAAGCACCTTCGGTTTCATTGACCGTTCCATGCTTTCAAACTCCAGGTTCTCGAATTGCACGTCCTCCATGATCATGGCGCCGTTAGCCACACCGGCAATGGGAGGCATGCTGCGCTTGACCTCCCGGAGGAAGCGTTGAAGAGATTCCCGACTGGTGATATCCCTAAAGTGAGGTTAGCATGAGCATCAAGTATGTGGCAGGAGGGGTGTAAAGTTTACAGTGAAAGGGGCCGAACAGTGGCGCCTAGGTCTTCAGCAGTGCGCAAGAATGCGGGATCGACCTTGGGGTTACGACTCGCTAGGACGATAAAACCAGCCCCCCTCTGGGCCATCCAGTGGCAGAGAGACTGGCCAAGCTCTCCCGCGAGACCGATCATCAGATATGTCCGATCACGGCGGAAGATCGGGCCATCGTCCACTGGTCTAAGATGAACTGGCACTGTCGGGGTGTTCCAGTCAACCAACTGGATGGCTTCCCCGACCGGGTTGTGGAACGAGACCTCCCCTAGTGGAATAGACTCGGTCAGGTCGAAGGCCAAGCTGGCCGAGGAGGCAAACTGCCACGCATCCTGAAGAAGATCGCCGAGGACAGCCGGGTCAGCTTCCGAGCGGGCATACAACTGGTTGGTGAAAAAGGTGGCTGCCGAGGCCTGCTCGCCGTACGCAGGTACACAGCCTGCAATGGCCTCGGCCACACGGGCACCCGGTCCATTGGAAGCCTCGAGGTTGATGAAAACAGAGACCTCACTCGGAACCTTTTCCTTAACCAGGCGGGCGGGAAGCGCAGGGTGCAGGTACGTCCAGTTGGAGTCACGACCAGGTTGGCAGGTGGTAAACCACACATTCACCCGGCTCTTCTCTGCTGCATCCGCAATGGCGATTCGGAGTACGTTGTCTGGCTCATGGACCACTAGGGCGCCATTCTTAGGCACCATGGCCAAGATCTGCTGGGTAACGATGCGGGCGGCCACGGTAATCAGCGCCAAACGGCCAAACTCGAGCGAGGAGGGGATCTCGATAGCCCAAGTAGGCTCCACGGGGACCGGAGATTCGGTTGTCTGTGTCACGGCCAGAACCGTGGCTTGAGAATCATCCTGCCGTGTGCCAATGCAGAGCATGAAAGAGCCATTCGAGCCGAGCTTGAGGAATTGTAGCAAGGATTGGCGCACGCGGATGGTGGGCAGTGAAGGGGCAACTCGCAAGGGGGAAACCTCTTCCAGCTGGTAGGAGTCACCTGCACTGGCCAGCCGCAAAGTAGCAGTGGCTGGATCCACCTCATGCACAATGGCACGGCGAGCAGAGTTCATCCGCAGATTTTCCAGCTCACTGAAATACAGCCGCGGGATGAGCGTCTGCTGGCCATCCACAGCCAGTTCATTCTCAATGCTCCACAAAAGGTTCTCGGTCGAGTTATCTGACGACCAGCTGAGAAGCACATGGTGTCTCAGCAACGTTTCGCACACCGAGTACGCAGTGCTCTGATCAACGGAGCCAACATCTAACAGCTGCACATTGATGTCCTTTTCCATTCTGATGACTCGCGCGATACCCGCCATCATGCTGGAATACGGCTCATTGAACCGAGCCCCCTTGGTAACCCACAGGACCTTCGCCGCTTGGTCCCAGAGGGATTTCATGGCCTCTAGCTTGTCGGCAGACCATGATCTCATCACTGGCCCATCCAGGTCTGCGAGACTCAGCACAGTAGCTTCGGGTGAGATGGGGGTGGTATTCAAGGCCTCTAGCGAAGAGACGCAAGTGACATCCGGGAACTTGGTCGACAGCAGAGAAGCAATCTGCTCCACCAGCTGCATGGTGGCCAAGGTTCTTCCACCGATAACGACCAAGGGAGGCACGTCCTCCGGAAACTCCTCTGATGCGTCCAGAGGGTTTCGCAACAGTCGCACGCGTTCATCCACCGCTTGGGCAGCCCAGATAGGAATGCCATGGAGGACGTCGTGGACAGGTGTGCAAGTCTCAATGCCAGCAAACTGACATTGGCGCAGGAGCCTACTCCAGCTATCCATGGTCAACCGGCCCGAGGCGGCACCGGCCCACCATTCAGGACGATCGCTCATGATGAGACCGAGGCGCAACGAGTCATTAGTCGTTGGGTTGGCGCTGATGAGATATCCACCGGGCTTCAATAGTTGGCGAACATTGGACAGAACCTGCTCCTGGTCCTTGGCCGTCTGCAACCTATTGGCTACTAGGACCAGGTCGTATTTGCCAGCGGTAAAGCCCTGAGCAGTCGGCTCCTGCTGGATGTCCAAGGTCTTGAAGACCATACGATCTTCGAACTGGTGGAAGCGAAACTCAGCTTCACTGAAGAGGTCATCCGAGACATCGGTGAATGTATAAGAAGAGAAGGCATCTCCCAGTGAGGAAACAATGGTCTCGGCCGCAGTCCCGGTTCCAGATCCTGTATGTGGTTAGCGACCTCCTTTCCAATCCCAGGCAGGACGTACCAATTTCCAGAATATGCATGCGCGGGTAACGGTGGGTGATCTGCTTGACCAAATTGGCTAGACGCTCGTTTGACAGTTTGATGGTAGGCGCTTCCTCGTCCACGGCGATGTAGTGCGCGAGGACACCCTGCTCTTGGATGACAAGCGGCAGACTCAAGCCAATTTCGGCCACCAGTTTTGCTTCCACGGAATCGTGGTGGCTGTATTGAGGATAAGCATGCAGGCGGCTTACAAGGAATGCATCGCAGGCGGGGAACTCACCGGTTGATCAGTTCCTGGATCTGCTGCTCAGTGTCGGACAGCCATGCCTTGGCTACGAATGGATGTTTGCCTGCTGATACTTGGTTAATAACGGAATCTGCCCACCTGAGTAGCTGCTGATGATGCGGCAGCGCATTCTTTCGGTCATCCTCGGTACTCGTTTTGCACAAGTTGTGCAGATAGTACAGAGCAATTCGCTCCACATCTTCGGTCACCGACGCATTCAAAACGCCAGACTCCTTGCCAGCCTCTAGCTCAGCAGCATTCGGGTGGGCCGAAAGCCATCTGAAATGCGTCAGCAGATGGCGATCATCCTGAGCCTGTGCAGGACTGAATGGTGACACTGCAACGCCCTCGGCCTGCAGGAAGCTATGCTTCCGGTCTTCAGTGAGAAGATTGAAAGAGCCCTCGATTGCGCTGGAGACCTGATCGACGATGTTACTCTCCCATGGAATGACTTTCTGCTTGGCAGCTTGGTTAAAGACAAAATGGGGGTTGAATTCGATCGATGCGATTCGAGTTGGCACATGAGTGGACCAGAGCCTTCCGTCCTGAGGGGCCGAGTACGCCGCGAAGATCGTCTGCAAAGCCGTGTCTAGCATGCCCGGATGCACGATCAGCTGATCCTCCCAGTTCTCACCGGACTGATCGTCCAGAGTGCCGTGAGCAAAGTTCAGGCGGCGGTGGATGCTGGTGATTCCCTGGAAGGGTGGCGAGTACTGATAGCCGACCTTTTGGAGTTCAGCATAGAACATCTCCGGGTCTTGCTCATTTATATTGTAGTACTTGTCATGTTCATGTAATGGCAGTTTGTTCGGGAAGGATTGGCCCAGTTCCACTTCAATAGAGCCTTCCACATTGACCCGCAAGGACAGATCTCCCTGAGCCGCGGAGTGAACGCTGAATTTGGCCATAATGTGCGACTCGTCGGATTCCAGGATTTGCAGGCTGAATATAGTTTCCATGCTGGCGTTGTCATCATTGAACACAATGGCGCGTTTCAGCACCAAATCAGTCATTCGGAACAGCGCGATGGCCGCATCGCCAGCCACCGCTTTGATAGCTTCCAAAGCCATGACGATGTACGCGGTCGCGGGTAGAATCAGCTGACCCTGCAGTCGATGTCCCTGTAGCCATGGGATCTCGGCCGGCTTGAGGAGGTTCTTCCACTGCGCGTTATTCGAGCTCCGCGTGGTAGCGACAGATGATCCTAACAAGGGATGGAAATATGCGTCCGACATTCGGCTAGATCGCCATGTGCGACTTTCGGTCCAGTAGCGGTTCTGGTGGTCGAATGGGTAGCTGGGGAGATCGACAAGGAGGGTTTTAGGGTCCTTATCCTCGTTCAAAGCGCGCTCTAATCCGTCGAAGTTGACCACGCCTGAGCCAAGCTGAGTCCAGAGGTATCCCATAGCGGACGAAAGCTCCTCCACGTCATTCTTCCCACGGCTCAGCAGTCCGGTATAAGGGATCTGCATGTCCACCTGGCCTAGTGAATCCAAGGCAGGGCCCTTGAGAGCAGGATGAGGCCCCACTTCGATACCGATGGTGAGTTCCTTCGTCTCCTGGGCAGCCGTTACAATGGCCGGCGAGAAGAGAACAGACTGCACCATGTTGTGGACCCAGTACTCAGGGGTCAGGTTGCTGTCGTTCATGACGGTATCCCGGTAAACACTGGAAAACCAAGTCGGTCGGTCACCTGAAGGTGGTTGCACTGCAATGCCACAGCGCTCCATAGCCTGGAGATATGGACCGGCGCAAGGCTGCATGTGGGCCGAATGGTAGGCTGTGTCCACCCGCAAGCGACGGGCAAACTTGCCTTCACCGGCGAAAATATCCACCGCCGTTTGAATGGCATCCTCGTCTCCGGACAGCGTGATGCTCGATCCCGAGTTGAGCGCCGCGATAGAAATGCGGCCCTTGATTTCCTCACGGTCACAGAGCTCCTCCGCCTCTTCGACCGACGCACCAATGGCGGCCATACTACCCTTCGCCCCATTCGGAGAAGCTGCGAGCTTCGCGTAGACACCACGGAGGTATGCCACCCGGATGGCATCACGGGCGGAGAGCAGGCCAGACGCATACGCCGCACCGATTTCACCTACGCTCAATTAGCAGGCATTTTGCAATCAGGGATACAGAAAAGAAAGCTTACCCGAAGAATGGCCAACCACTGCACGAAATTTGATCCCCGCTGCCTGAAGAAGATCCACGAGAACGACCTGGACAGCAGTGCAGAGAGGCTGGGAGATGGCCGCTTCCGTGACCCTGGAGGCTTGGCCTGCGGCCAAGATCTGGTCACGAAGGGTCCAATCTGGTCGATCACCTTCAGGCAGGGTGGCCAGGCACTCGTCTAAGAAAGCAATTTGGTTGCGCACAAAGCTGGACGACTCCAGTAAGCGCGCACCCATCCGAGGCCACTGGGCACCCTGACCAGTAAACACACCCAGAATCTGAGGCTCCGATGCTTGGGTGAACCGAGTGTTCAAATCAGCATTGTCGGCAGATACCACACTCTCCATTTGAGCGACAATAGCCTCATAATCTGATCCGGTGATGGCCTTCCTGTAAGGCAAGGTTGAGCGATGATGTTGCAGCGTCCATGCGAGGTCACGGATGCTAGTTGCGGGCTTGTCAGCCAAGTAGTCGAGGTGATTGGCGATCATCGCCCGGAGAGATGTGGCCGAGCTTGCTGAGAAGAGTAACGGTGTGTACAAAGTCGACGACTGGGACGGCTCAGGCCGCGGTGTCTCGGGCGGAATGTAGGCCTCCATGATGGCGTGGGCATTGGTGCCACCAAATCCTGGTTGCTTCCTTTAGTCTCCTCACGACATCAATACGGACTCCTCTACAAAATGTTCTTACCGAAACTGTTGACACTCGCTCGGGGGACCTGACCGGGCTTCAGCGCCGGCCATTCCTTGAGCGAGGTAGGGACCTCCAAGGCGCCGTAGAATGGGACAATATCCGGATTCAAGTTCTTGAAGTGCATATTGGGAGGAACCGCCCTATGCTGCAAGGCTAGTGAAGTACCGATGACACTGGCGACTCCTGCTGTGCCCTCCGTATGGCCGATGTGTGTCTTGATCGAGCCCACCAGCAGCCTTTGCTCAGGCTCCGTATCCTCCGTGAAGAATGCGCGGTAAATTGCCGTTGCCTCTTGCGGGTCTCCTGCCTTGGTGCCCGTGCCGTGGGCGTGGAAAAACTGCGGCTGGTCCAGCGGGTTGTGCACATCGAGCCCGGCGCGACGGTAGGTATCGCGAATCAGCTGTGCCTGGGCGATGTTGCTGGGCATGGTGATCCCGGAAGTTCGGCCATCCTGGTTGACGCCAGTCTCGCGGATGATGCACTCGATGTGGTCATTGTCTCGCTGGGCCTGGCTCAGGGTCTTGAGCACCACACAAGCAATCCCCTCACCACGACCGTATCCATCACCTGAGGCATCCCACATCCGGCATCGACCAGACGAGGACAGCATCCGGAGGTTACTCTCGGAGACATATCCAACTAGATATCATGTTAGTGCACGAGGTTACCTCTGCTGGAAGAAAGGCATGAAGGACCAACATACCGGGATGAATTAACAGGTTGGCACCAGCCGCCACAGCGACCGTTGAGTGACCACTCCGCAGGGTCTGGACTGCTTCGTGGACAGCCACCAGACTGGATGAGCATGCCGTGTCGATGTTCATGCATGGGCCATGCCAGTCGAAAAAGTATGAGACTCGATTGGCCATGATACTTCGGGACGAACCCGTGGCGGTGTATGGCGGGACTTCATCAGGTTGATTCTGGATGATGCTAATCCAGTCATCGCACATCTGGCCCACGTAGACGGCCGTGTCGGACCCGCGGAGCTTCTCCATGGGTAGGCCGGCAGCAGATATGCCATCGTAGACCGTCTCCATGAGGAGCCTCTGTTGCGGATCAATGCATTCGGCTTCCTTTGGAGGAATATTAAAAAAGTTGGCGTCAAACTCGCCTGGGTCTTGGTCCAGCAGGTATGAATATCGGGCATTGGAAGTGCCATGGTGCGTCGGCTCGGGATGGTAGAACACATCGGGGTTATAGCGTTCTTTGGGAATCTTCTGCAGGACGTCTCGCTTTTCTTTCAACATCTCCCAGAGCTTGGACGGGGTATTACAACCTCCGGGAAACCGGCAGGCGCTGCCAACAATGGCAATGGGCTCCTTGAGGACAGTCATGGTGGCTTGTAAAAAATCCTGTGGCTCAACTGATGATCAGTGGGCTGCCAAGGTCGGTCAGGACACGAAGGGATAAAGAGAGAATGAAGGCGATAGAGACTGTACGGCCATGATTGGGAGGGTGGCAGCTCTATCGGTCCTTATAGCTTTGGACGCCAACCCTATGATTCCCATAGTGGAGACCAGGCCATTCTGGTTGCTGGATGAAACACTGATCCTCGGACACTGGAAAGCCTGGTTGTTCTCGACCAAATCTTCCCGCATTCGGTTGTCGTGACGATGTGATAGATTCGCTTAGCCTGCAGGGTCGTTTGCCTTGCTATGCATTGAATTACTTTTTCGATTTTTGTTTTTTGTCGTATATTCCCACTTGTTTTCCTTTTTGAGGCGGCGGGATCTCCGATGCAGCACGAGTAAAGCGAACCGCTCATGGCACCTCAGCTGCCGCCCGCTCCACCGTCGGGTTGATGGCACTTCCTACGCTAGGACCGTGCTCAAGACCCAACTTGACTATGGGATTGTGCATCAAGATCGTGTGGTGACGCTGGAGCCCGGGACTGGCCCCGATCCATCAAGCTCTCGCGGAGAAACTCCGATCATTACTTCAGATGGAAGTGGTAGTGCTCTCAAAGCTGCAGCAGATTGGCATGGTGCTCGATAGTTGCGGGTGGATCAACGGATCTCGTACACAAGCTTTTCACACCGGATCCAATGGTAATGAAGGTAAGTTGGCTAGAGGAATACTAGCGGAGAGACTAGCTCGCCTGCTGGATCAACTACCTGAAGGTCCTAGCCTACTAGACTCAACTCGCTGGAATTAATCCTCGCAATTATGGATCATGAATGTCCTCCGCTAAAGAACGTCCATTGAACGAAAGGATTCGCACTCGTACTGAGGACTGGCAGGACTGCCAAAGCCACGGGAAGGCCGGATGGCACTAGTAGTTAGTGGCTTTCTGCAAGACAGTTCCGGCGGGGTGGAAAAAGTGATATACACTGGAGTGAACTGATGGAGTCGAATTAAAACCGCTCGACGATCTCCAAACTCCGAAAGTGGTTCCCGAATCTGCAGCCGGATGCCGAGGAGATAGTGCGGTGGGCGTTGCAGCTATGGAATATGGTTCCTTCTGCAGACGCAAAATCGTGCGGTCCCCTCCCCCGACCTCCCCGGGGGGGTTATGACACAGTAGCCAGAATATCTTCCTCCGACCAAGCCTGTGAAACCGGCTTGGGTAACATTTCGGCCTGGTAAGAAAGAAAGTTGGCAGTAAGACCGGCTGAAATCGCCGGAGTACGGAGTAAATCCTTCTTGCAAATCGGAAGGAAGATGCAGGAAATGCTTGAGTTCGGGGAGCCGACGAGGAGCTGAACGCTGCACAGCCACATGAGCCATGACTAAGCAGAATGGGCGGTGGATCCGCATTAACCCGATTGAGAGGGTCTGTCCTGACTTGGTAACGCGTGGTATTGTCCACATCTAACAATAACATTGATCAGACAATTGTACCTATTACTATTTTCTGGTGTTGCGCTTATTGCTGGGTGGGTCCTGATTGGTCAATGGCGAAGGGTTAGGTTGCCTGAACAGAGTCCTTCTCGGTATTGTTGAAATGCTCTTTACTTGTCTAATGACAGAGTTTAATAAGCTGCAGCCAGCGACTGCGCAAGCCACAGGTAAGAAGCACAGCTCCATCATACGCACTCGATAATATCCCGTATAGGCTGAGAAAGGAATCCAAAGCGTGACCCGTAACATTGGTACCAAGGACTGGCTACTACCAGTGTGATAGATTCGACCAATCCCGCATTTATTGGATAACCGGTTACTGTCGATGTGACAGATGCAATAGATCCCTCATATATCAAGAAACAATAATTGATCAAAATGACACAATGACGGCTGTGGTTGGGGACGTTCAGCTGCAGCCCGGATTATCGATACCTGCAGAGTGCAGACGTACATGTATGGTTCTGGTTGCTTGGGACCATGAGGATACTTACCATGCATCTGGACCCGGGACTTTCGGCCTCCTGCAGTAATCTGTCACCTATGCTTGCAGAAAAGACAATTCCGTTTTAGTGAGGGATGGCTGTCAGCTTCCTCTTCTCTCGGTATCATCATTCTGGGCCCAGATACGTCCATGGCAATGAGAACCCGTTAACTTCTTTCCATCTCTCTCTTCTTCTCTCTTTTGGGGGGAAAGGCTGTTGATCCACAGAATATTACTAAAGCACGCATCTGACAGTACCTTCTACGTGCCATGATTATTGATTCCGCACATGATAGCGTGCTGGACAACAACGTTAACATTGTCTTGGACATATCTTCCGGTCGACCGATGCCACTCCTTCTTCATGATCGGCGCCATTGGTGTACACTCAATCGACCACGGACGCATACATGGAAATTGTTGTCCTTTTATTCTGATTGATTGGTTGGTTGGTTGCAATGGCGCGAATCAGACAGACGAGGTTGACATCGGGGATGGGTTTTAGTCGCCGTCCATTCGTAATTGCAGCACCTGCAACCGAGAGAACATAAAAAGACCATCGATCTGCCGTACGACAGGAAAGGTTTTTCTGACATGGCGCAATAGACCCACGCCGCCAAATTCAATAGTAGCTGCCGCCGAGCTACCGCCGATCTTGGGGCTGTCATGGGCTCCCGCCGATCGACCGGAGTCCGGAGTCTATCACACGGGCTGAATCGGGAGTGGATCTTCACCCATCCCTAGTCCCGCCACTTCGCCTGGGCCCGTGTGCGACATGGAATCGGAACCAACGCCAAAGTATTATAATTAAAGCTCGGGCCGGTTGGTTGGTCCCGGGGATGGTGACTTCTCCAGCCTATCCCCTTCATCCTGTGGCGTCCTCATCAACACCATGGTTGCAAGATTGCGCACTCAAACGGCTGTTGTCACGCAAGGCCCCAACAAAGCCGGCTTCGTGACTGATCGACCGATTCCTAGACTGCGCGATGAGTACATACTCGTCAAAACTGTAACGGGTAGGTATCCTGACAACCGGAACGAGTAGTGCTGACGAGATGCACGCAGTGGCCCTCAACCCGACAGACTGGAAGCACATCGACTTTGTTCCAAGCAATGGATGTACCGTGGGCTGTGATTTTGCCGGCGTGGTCGAAGCGGTCGGTCGCAAAATGACCGAGTTCCAAGTGGGTGATCGAGTGCTGGGCATATCGCACGGATGCAACGCAGTCGAGCCCGACGACGGCTCTTTTTGCGAGTACATCCTAACCAAGCCGAACGGACTGTTAAAGGTTCCGGAAGGGATGAGTTGGGAGGACGCGTGCACGGTTGGGGTTGGATACGCTACCGTTGGTCAGAGTCTGTATCAGAACCTTGGGCTCCCAATGCCGGGAAAGCCGCGAGGCCCCAGTACTCCCAAGACGATCTTGATCTATGGCGGTTCCACCGCGACCGGCACCTTGGCTATTCAATGCGCCAAGTTGTCGGGGATGGAGGTTATCACGACGTGCTCGGCGAGCAATTTCGACTTCGTCAAGGAACTCGGGGCGGATGTGGTCTTTGACTATACCAAGCCCAACGCGGCGGCGGAAATTCGCAAGTATACTCGGGATGGGTTGAAGCTGTGCTTTGACACCGTCGCCATGGCGGTCTCGGCCCAGTTCTGCGCGGAAGCGTTGACCAGCAAGGCTGGGGGGCGCTATCACACGCTGCAGGAGCTCCGGTCTCCTCGTCGAGATGTCCGGTCGACGGTCTCGATGGCGTACACTGTCGCGGGAGATGCCTACACGATGGGGCCTCAGAAGGTACCAGCGAAACCCAACGATGTGAAGCACCACTATATGTGGAAGTCGATATTCCAAGAGCTGTTGCACCAAGGCAAGATCAAGACGCATCCGGTGTCCAAGCAACCGTATGGGCTGAAGGGGACGTTGAATGGCCTGGACCTATTGCGCGAGAACCAAGTGCGAGGGCAGAAGCTGGTTTACCGGGTGGATGAGACGCCGCATCAGTTTTAGGTTCCGTTGAGGATTTCCCTGGCCTTTCTTCTCTCTGCTATGTAAGAATATAAAGCCAGAATATATTGCTTATCCACATTGATCCTAGATCGATCTTGTAGCGCAAAAACACAAACATCACAGATATAGTAGTACATCTTGTGCTAGAAATCTTCGCTTGGATGGTTATCTATTGTTGTTAGCACTTATTTTCTGTCACAGAACAAGCTAGTAGACAGCTCACTAGTCAAGCTTGCCAGCTGAGATGGGACTCATGTGACCCATGTATGCTAACTTGCCCTGTTCAGCTGGGACTTGCCGAGGAAAACCTTCAATGCGGTACGTACATGTATCGCCTGAATACTCCGTACTGGCCAACCGAAGAACTCGATGCTACATACAGAGATACTTTCCGCTTCTCAATAATACCAGTTGGGCAGGCGGTGTGGGTTCAAGTTCGGTGGGGCCGTACCCGCAGTGGGTGCTGGTGCGGGATGGGGTTGAACCCGGTCGGACAGAACCCAAGCTAGAGAGGGTGATGTTGCCCGGGTTGTACAGCGTGGAAGAGAGAGGGTTGTCTTGCATATAACTAGTCGCTGGATATATTCTGGGTTTTGATCAGAGGATTTAATGCACTCAGGTGGAGTAGTAATACTAGTAGGATCATGTTTTTAGTTCGTTGGCGGTTCCTGGGGGGAACTGCTAGATATATATTTCCATATCCCACCACTTCCGTGTCGTGTCTACAGACAACGGAACATCAATTCATTCGCACACGAGAAAGTCACTTTCGTCACCTATTAGCGCCAACGGCCAAAGTTGGAAGACCTACAAATACGATCTGTGTCCAAATGGTCGCTGGAGGTAGTACAGCTGCAGGAGAGGTGGGTAATTAGTAGTGCTCTCCGAGCTCATTATATGCACGTAGGTGGTAGTTTGACCAAAACCTTACTCCTGTGATGGTACATAACCACCACAGTGACTAGCTGGTTGCCAGAGAGCTCAGTGAGTGAAAGTCCTTCTGTGCAGGCAGGCGGGTCACATGATCCTTTGTTTGTGTTGTCTCCCATGTTTGACAGCTTCACCCTTCTTCCATCTCAAGAGCCGCTAGAATGATCCTCGGCCAATCAATCTACTTCTTGCTCCCTAATACCTTGATCAAGTCCGAAAGCTTAGATCTAAATGCATCAAACCCCTTGAATCAGTTCGTATCGAGCAAGTGCGATCCCTGAGCGTCGAAAGTGCCATTGCTGATAGCTTGTTCATATTTACACGATAGGTTCTAAAATCATAATCCAAGCACCTCTCGAGCCCCGCAAAGGGGCACCTGAAGCACATTATCTGAAGACACCAGCGGCAGCAGCAGGAAAGATGCCAAGGCACCGCCAGTATACCTCCCTTTGTTGCAACATGGGCCGTGGATCAATGGGACAAATTTGCGGGTGACGGTTACAACTTGACACTGTGAGGTGAATATCACCCGTCTCAAAGCACCAGCTGTACGGCCAGATCTCAATATCAGCTGATACAATCTCACCAACGCGGAGGGGCTTCTCTTCGGCATAGATATAGGCAGGGTGGTACTCCGTCGACTTGGTTTCGTCAACGCCACGATGTAGGCATGGGGTAAAACACATGAGTCTCAGCTGAAATAGTTGGGAATGAATCCAGGATTTTGTCTGAAGACCGCCAGTACCGCTTCTCGCTCGGTGTTGGGGTCATCGGCCAGCCACCCAGCATCGATCACGATTGATTGCTGCACCTCACTAGATGAGTTGCATTCCTCAAGTGTGACAAAGTCATCCATATCGTTACTTTCTTCGGCTTTAACGAACGATCGTAGCTAGGAACTCTATTACCCTAGGGACTTGAGGGAATCAAGTGACACTCCTTTATGCGTAACATCGTATACGGATCTATCATGAGAAGAGGTTGGGCTGGGGCTACACTGGTCGCCAGTGGGCAAAACAGAATAGATAGGGTCAACTTTAGCACTAGGGCCTTGTGGCTTCGATGGTCAGAGTGATTCCTCATGGACCCAATCAGAGTCAAACTCGTTATCGGACCTCCAGTTCTCATTGGCCCCCTCGCTTGGTGTACGCAATCCTGCCAGCTTTCAAAAGCCTCAAAATCCCCATGACCCCTCCGGCCAGGGGCAAGATTGTCAATAAACCCTTCACCATGTCGTCGTCTTCTTGGCTGTCCGGCACTCACTCTGGCCACATTTCGATCGCAGGCCATCGCATGTTCCTCTCCGGCTCCGGCCCAGAAAGACAAGCCATCAATGGATCCTTGCAACCCGCCGTTATCATCGAGGCCGGCCTTGGCAGCTGCCACAGCGAATGGGTCGTTGTTCAGCGCCTGATTGCTGAACGCGCTCGAGTGTACTCCTACGATCGGGCTGGATACGGACAAAGCGAGAATTCTCCCCTTGCACCTACAGCCCACAATCGAGTGTCTGAGCTGTCGCAGTTACTGGAGGTGGCTGGGATTAGACCCCCTTATGTGCTAGTCGGCCACTCGTATGGTGGTGTCCTCATACGGGAGTTTCTGCGCGTTCACACCAAGGAGAAGGTAGTGGGGATGGTGATTGTCGATTCCTGGAGAGTACCCAATCCCTTGCCACGTGGCTGGTTTACCTTGATGGGTGACTCTTCATTCAATGCGATTGTCGGTCTGAATGCAAACCACAGATACTCGCCGGCCGAGTATGCGACTGTTGAAGAGGACGAGACTCGAAATGCGCCCACGTTCAGAATCGAAGAACCACTAGTATTAGAGAGTATGGCTCGAGTCAACACTGAAATGCCGGTTGATTTTCAGGCCCTCGGTGATGGGCGGCTGAGTGTAATCTTCGGCAACCGATCGGCCGATTTCGGCAAGATTCTCGAGTTCGGGATCGCGCATGGCTGTGGAACGCCTGAGGCAAGAGATAACCTTGCTGCGCGTTTGGAGGATATGGAGCAGGTTGATGAGAACGGTCAGCGGGCTCATCTGGGATTATCGAGCCAAAGTCGATTTATCCGTGCTCAGGGCAAGGCTCAGACGCATAATGTGCATTATGTGGCTCCGGAGATGATTCGAGATGAGGTATTTTGGGTATTGGGCTTGACTGAACTGACTGGTTGACACTGATGTCAATCTGTAAACATGTTAGGTGAGGCGTATATGAAGTCAATGATGGACGATGTTCCAATGGTGATTTGCCTCTTAAAAAGACTTGGATAATTATTGCCATGGTGATGTTCTGCTGAAAGACATGAGAATTTCGACGGCTAGCGGGTTTGTATCTCAAGAGGGAATTCGACTGTCCACGCATATTGCATAGGGGTGAACCCTTGAAAGTGAGACTATAGCATCTAAAGCGCCGATGGCCGAAGCACCACTAAAGTTGAGTGTCCTCGTATTCTGAGGATGAAGCTGGGCAAGAACCCAGCGGGATGGAGCCTTCCCCGCTAAGTCCCGTGGAGATAATACCTTGCCCCTCGACCGATCCCCAACATCGTGGTAATCATCAATACTGTTATGCTCTTGCTCCCATCGAGCATATACTTACTTGACTCTGTTAATCAGAAGAGAGGATGTCTCACTTCGCCCGTCTCTCCCGAACACTTCCATTGTTACTCGATGTCTTACCCAAGCGAGAGGTTCTCAAACTCCGACTAGTCTGCAGTAAGCCTTCCGTGTTCATCGCTAGGGACCGTCCTAACGCGACCTAGGGGCAACCAACGAGTGTATTCACAAATATCTCTATGGAGGTTGGGATAGCGTCACCGAGCCCCTGGAGATCAATTCTGTCGCGTGGCAGGTGCATCAGCAGCTGTGCAGGGATCGAACCTTCGGCCATCTCGTCACGGAGGCGATGAATTTTGTGCAGATCTACATGGACCCCATGCAATTTACAAGACCTACAAGACACTGCAGCCGAGAGGAGTACGCTGAAGCTGCGGCGTTTGCTCTCACCACATAGAAGGGTCCCGAATGGGCTCTCGGCTACCTCAAGCAGCCATATGCCTGGGCGAAGACCGACAATACTTCTTTCCCCGTTGTGATGGCCGCGTGGCTACGACTTGTGGATACCGTGGAGCTCTGGTCCCTGGCTGGTAATTCGCTTCGGGATGTACGGCACGAATTGCTGGGAGATCTGGTATATGCGGCGGCGTACCACGACGATTCCTCCCTGATGCGGCTTCTGACCGAACGCCGGATGGATCTGATGTCGACCGAGGGCTACTTTGGCGATGCGTTCACGCTAGCCGCCTATAGAGGGTCTTTCAAAGTGATACCCATTATCTTAAAAACCTACGTAGGTTACTGGGTCACCTTGCTGCGGAGGATATCCCATCAATCCAGTTAGTTAAAAATAGCGAAAGGAACCAAGAGATATTGAGACTCAGTTAGAAGGAAAGCTCCTCTTTGACGTTTTTTTGGGCGATTTGTAACTCTGTTCAACGTAGACGAGGTTCAACCAGCGCCTTGGCTGGTTGTCTTATCGCTTATCGGCGGGCGTTGTTCTTCCTGGGGTTTGCCATGTTTGCACTCGGCTGTCCCGGGCAACTGCGATGAGAGAAGAAAGCGTCGTCTCTCTTCAAGTCACCTCCACGTTCTGTTGCCAAAGCCTAGGAGGACACTGCACTTCGGTGCCGACACCATTACAATGCATACACTATGGCTGCTTCCTGCATGCGTGCCCAAGCCAGGTGTGGGTGAGGGAGATTCGCATGATGGAGTTGGGATTAAAACGATGTGAGATACAGCCTCCTTGTTTCAGTGACGATGATGGTGCCAGCTCGTTGATCAGTGAGTCAAGGAGGGATACAGGGACAGAACATCCCTTGTCTTGCTTCTTTGCATATGATGCTAACTATTGGCATCCAATAGAGACCTCCTTTTATCGAGCGCGTGAGACCCGGGGAGACGATGCTTTCATGACCACGGATGCTGGAGTCCTTGTTCTTGCCGACCGAGAGACCGGAGTTGGGTTATCGAGACAGATTGCAATGCTGCATGGTCATGTTCTACTCTGCACTGCCATATCCATGCGCCACTCCCGCCTACCTGCGCCACACTCTCTTCACGGCGGTTCCCGCCCGGTGCCACGGGCCTGCATCGGGCCTGAGACGGTGACTCCCGGTTCCTGACACAAGATCATCGGGGTGGCACGTGGCTTGGCAGCTTTCCACAATTTCTCAGATCACGTCGATCTTTGCGATAAGTCGCAATTGGCAGTCTTCGATATCATTGATCACAAAATGACTAACCCGCAAGCCCATCGAAGGGTACGGGGCCCTTCATTGGCGCTTGGGGCTAGCTCGAATCTCGTCATCGGCTGTCGCTCTTGCGACAACGGCATTTCGACTCATCGCCAGCGGAGTATTCCGCCCACCATCCTTCTTTTGCACACGTTCATCCATCACGATATTTCTATGACCTAATATAGCGCCATTGAATCAGGTTATCCTCGCCTCAAGGGAAGGAAATTTTCGCACCACGAAATGGCTGATCTGAGGTCGCTTATAATGTTCGCGAAGCCTCCTTGCTTCGCCTTTCCAAACCACCATCTCGCTCTGGCACCCGCGCACTTCGCCGGCTGAAGTACCAACGCAGCAACATGGCAATTCCTGAGATTGAGAGCGGTTCGAACCCGCCTCTCAAACGCGTCTGGTATCGCACCTCCCTCTTCAATGCCTGCGTGATCGGTGTAGTTGGCTTCCTGGCCCCCGGCCTCTGGAACGCCATGAACTCCCTCGGCGCGGGTGGCGAGGAGAAGCCCTACCTCGTCAACGCCGCCAACGCCCTCGTCTTTGGTCTTATGGGCTTCTTCTGCATCTTCGGCGCGCCCATCGCCAACCGCATCGGCCTGAAATGGACCCTCCTGCTTGGCGCGGCCGGCTACCCCGTCTACGCGGCAGGCCTATACACCAACGACCGCTTCGGCAACGTCTGGCTGGTGCTCGTCGGCGCCGTCGCATGCGGTATCTCCGCCGGTCTCTTCTGGGCCAGTGAAGGCGCCATTGCAATCGGATATCCAGAACCGTCCAAACGCGCCCGCTACCTCAACATCTGGGTATGGTGGCGCACCCTCGGTCCCATCATCGGCAACTCAATCGTCCTCGCCCTCAACATCAAAAACAAAAACGCCGGCAGCGTCGGCTACAGCACATACATCGTGTTCATCGTTCTTCAATGCCTCGCCGTTCCGGTCGCCCTGCTCCTCACACCCCCGGACAAAGTGCAACGCGCCGACGGTTCCCGCGTCCACATCCGCGTGGAACCCACCTGGACTGCTGAATTCAAAGCTCTCTGGCAAACCTGCAAAAACCGTACCGTGATCCTCCTTCTCCCCATCTTCTGGGCCGTCTATTTCAACGAATACTCGGGTAACTTCGAAACCTACTACTTCGGGGTCCGCGCTCGCGCCCTCATCGCCTTCCTCTCGGACTGGGTCACTATCCTCGCCTCCCAACTCATCTCCCACTGGCTCGACTACAAACGCATCCCCGCCAAAACCCGCCTCACCTACGGCTGGTATTACGTCATCCTCGTCCACGTCGTCGCCTGGATCCTCGCCTGGGTCGTCCAAGAACAATACACCTCCTCCGGTGACCCACCGGTCATGGACTACACAACCCCTGGCTTTGTGAAGGGCGCATTCGTCCTCTTCATGTGGAGTTTCGCTCAACAGACCGCTCAGAACTGGTTATACTATCTCGTGGGATCCATGACGGAGAATATTGCCGAGTTGACCCGCCTTACTGGTATTCTGCGTGGACAGGAGAGTTTCGGGGAGGCGGTGTCGTATGGGTTGAATACGAAGGAGTGGTTTGGGGGACGGGTGCCGATGGCAGTGAATACGATCTTGTTAGGGTTGTGTGTGGTGCCGACGTGGATTGTCGTGAAGAATCATGATATGGAGAGTTCGGAGTCGGAGTCGGAGTGGGAGTCAGAGGGGGAGAAAGTGCGGGTGGAGAAGGGGATGAATCCGGATGTCGAAGTGAGAGAGACGGGGCGGGAGAATCAAATATAAAATTAGGTACTATTATCGAGCATTATGGGCTCGTTTCACGAACAATAATGCCATGGATCGGGTTAACGAGCATCTATCCACCTTACGATTCTCTACACCCCCACCCCATGTCTACCCGGCCTCCGCGCCGAATAAAAAATAATAAGAGTGGTCAGTCCTCCAACCCGACGGAGCCTCAATATCCTAGAAACAAGCTTGCGCCCGGACAAGCAACCAGTCCGACCATCGCTCAGCTACAGTCATCTTATAGCCAAGCCAGTAAATCCGTGTATCTATGAGGGATAAACCATCTTGGATGAGACGTATCCATACCCTCAAACCGACTATGTACAATATTTCAAAGGGTCAAGTCAGCGATGCTAGTCATGCTCTCAGCTATCTCTTTCTTTCCCATTGCCGTTACTCATATCCAACCCTCACACACATAAAATAAGTGAACTACTCATCCGAATGATGCTCATGATGATGATACCCCACCGCCAAAAACCCACTCGCGTTAAAAATCCTCCTCTCCTCCACATACCCCTTCAGCGCCTCAAAATCCACACACTGTCTCGGAAACCCACTCCCCAGGAACCCGTTCTCTTCGTCGACCGCCGGCTCGACGGTGGTATCTGCGGAGCAGGTGAGTCCCTGCTGGAGGTAGTCGAAGCAGTGAGGGACGTGGATGGAGCGGTTTTTGCCAAAGTCGAAGCGTTGGAGGTCGTCGTTGTCGTTATTGTTGGAGAGGGCGTAGTAGGCGCGTCGGAGGATGTAGAGGCAGTGGAGTTGGTGGAAGACAGTTGGAATGGAGGGTTGGGTGGTGAGGGAGGAGTCTTGGAAGTAGCCGAGGCCGTCTGGGTTGGGTTGTTAGTTGGGGATGGGTGCTTGGAGGGTCCCCTGGGGGAAGAAGGGGAGGGATGACGGACTGGGGATTAAAGAGTCCCAGATAGGTTCGGGAATGTCGCCCGACTGTGGAGGCTCATTGGAGAAGTTCGACCAAGGGACGAATTCTCGTGCAATGGAAGGAATGGGGATTCGCGGAGCGACGTTATTTAGGATGTGTTGGTGGTCTCTGCTCCTGATGGTGAAGTAGGTGGTGGATGCGCCGGCCATGAAGGCTGCGAGGAGCGCCAGAGTCACACTGAGGATGAACCATGGTCCGGTTGGACGGGTCTGGCGGGCAGTATGGCCATTGTGTTCGGTGTCTGGCTGGGGAGCCAAGGGTTCGTACTTCCCTTGTTCCTCATTTTTGGAAGTGAGAAACATGATGGGCATAGGCGGGGATCATGATGGATGATGGGGGATGTATGCCACGGCACGCGGTTTTGGGTGGTAGCCTGGCCAGCCTCAGTACCCTGCAAGGATGAAGAGAGTCGGACGGACTGGTCAACCCGACAATTTGCCGGACTTCGGATTGACGGAATCAAGAGGCTCAATGTCGTACCGAGGGGTGTGGTACCCTGGAGATTAATTGAGTTGTCTTTTGGGGGCCGAGTCGGCTGCGTGCATGAAGGTGAGGGGAGAACCGGCTGGAATCCTTGATCGACCGCTCATCCTTTCCCTTGCGGGAATGATGGCCGGGCGCTAGCTCGGACCACGGCTGTCGGGGTGGACTGTGCAGCCTTGATCGCAGCTCGTCTGTCGGCCGCCGAGACCATCAATCTTATGATTGGCTGTGGACGTTAAACCTTATCCGGGACGAATGTCGCAGTGTCACATATCGTGCTGGGAATCTGCCCTGCTAACCGCCTGGCGGCCAGTATGCCACCATAGCTGCAGTAGCGCTATCACGTTGCTACAGTTCACAGCCCGCCACATGCCGATGGTGGGTGACATTGCGGGTCAGACGTACGTACATACAACATGGCGTCCAAACATGCCTGTGGTACGTGAGTTCACCTCGTGTTGGGAGGATCATGCCAGACTCACTCGCAATCGGATGGCACCTGCCCCACATGGTCGCTAAACAGCTCATGCAGTCTATCTGCGAGGGCTATCACCTGGCTGACAGAGGAGTAGACTGGATGACCCGCTGGTGAGGGGAATCCAGTGCGGCTGAGTGCTGTGAGGGGGCGGAGTAGCGCTTTCTCCTGCTTAAAACCCCTCAGAAGAACGGCTCTGAACACCCCAAGTGGACACAACCAATCTACGTGCCAGCCACCAACCGATTGCCACCATGCGCGCCTCTTTCCTCTTGACTACCCTCCTCGGGGTTGCGGCCATGGCTGCTCCCGCGCCTGCTGACGGTGAGTCCTTCTTTTTCTTTGCCAGGGCATTGGCTGATATTGATGTGAAGGTACCGAGTCCGTCGAAACAGTAAACATCGCCGACGGCTTTAAGATTAGACGCGGCACGAAGGAGCCTGCCAAGGTCGAGCTCGCTGACGGCTTCAAGATCCGCCGCGAGGAAGACTCTACACCCAAGGTTGAACTTGCGGATGGCTTCAAGGTCCGCCGTGAGGAAGACTCTACACCCAAGGTTGACCTTGCGGATGGCTTCAAGGTCCGCCGTGAAGAAGAGTCTGCAGCCAAGGTTGACCTCGCGGACGGCTTCAAGGTCCGCCGTGAAGAAGACTCTGCAGCCAAGGTTGAACTTGCGGACGGCTTCAAGATCCGCCGTGAAGAAGCGTCTGCTCCCAAGGTTGAGCTGGCGGACGGCTTTAAGGTCCGCCGTGAAGAAGAGTCTGCAGCCAAGGTTGAGCTTGCGGATGGATTCAAGGTCCGCCGCGAGGAAGACTCTACACCCAAGGTTGAGCTGGCGGACGGCTTCAAGAAAGTCCGCCGTGAAGAAGAGTCTGCTCCCAAGGTTGAGCTGGCGGACGGCTTTAAGGTCCGCCGTGAAGAAGAGTCTGCAGCCAAGGTTGAGCTTGCAGATGGATTCAAGAAGGTCCGCCGCGAGGAGGACAGCGCAGCCAGCGTCGATGTTGCCGATGGTTTCTAAGCTGCGGTCCAGACGGAGCGAGCAACTGTCTTAGTTCGGAAAGATAGAACTTTGAAGGGTCATGTGTCTGGGTTATCGGCGGGGGTCCTCTCTTTAATGCTTTGATGATAGTAGATCAATGAATGTCATGTTCTCCGGAGTATTTCTGGACATAAACACAAGGTTGTCTTTTGGCGTAGCTTTTCACGTCACCGTAGGGCGGGTCGGATTGACGTGCTGTCTGAGACACTAGATGATCGGAGCAAAAACCAAAATTTCATCATCTCATAGCTAGCTATGTTAATTCTACCAAATTGAACGAAGAGTGCAACTGCGAATCCAAGAGTAAAGCCACAAGGGCATCACTCTAACTCGATAGACTCCTCCGGCAACCCCACGACGAACTCATCTGTCGGTACATAGTCGTCTGTCACCACATATCCGCTTCCTGGGGGGCAGTGTTTGAACTTATCCACAGTTGGACTATCATCTGGCGGTTCCGGTCGTCTGTAGCACGCCGTGTGCTGTTTGGCAAAATCCACCAGCTCGTCCCAGTTGCGACACATTCGATGCTGGCCGACTCCAGTTACCACCTCTGCGCGTCTCTCAGTGGCTCGCGGGGTATCGTCGGCATCGCACAGGATCTGTCGGCGTAGCGCGTCCATACAATGCGAGATGTGGTGCCAGGACCGCGTCTGGGGTACTCCGGTCCGATACTCGTTCATAGAGATATAGATGATCTTCATACAATGGAGGTTGTGAAAGCCCTGGAGAAGGTAGATGCCCTTGCTTTGATCCCAGGGAAACCGCTGTGCGGTACGAAGATCGTGTTGCGCTGCCCATTCGTCGGAAAGAGCCACCATCCCATCGTCAATGTTGATATCGTACCACAGTTGATTGCGGAGTGTGTCGTTCTCCGATGCATACTTTGTTACCAACACATAGGGCTCCTCGCGGGTTCTCTCAAGCCCGGCAAACTTGGAAGGGCCATCAGCAATGGGAGTTGGCACTCGGCTCGGGAGGAGGATCAACAATGTTAGGAGATTAACGGCGATCGAAACAATGAGGAGGACTCCGCATAAGGATGGTTGGTATTTGGAGGTTGCTGGCTGTCTCTCTGGGGCTGCGATCCCATGATCGTGGTCGGAATAATCCTGAGCCTCGAGAAGCCCGGCGCTCTCCTCGTTCTCCGAGGAATTACCCATGGCGGCCAGCTGGGGTTGATTGCTGGCCAGCATGAAAGGTCAAAAAGGCTATGATAAATGGTACGTGCTTTCTCGAGGAAGGACTGAGCTTGACAGGATCAGCCTTGTTGGGGTTACATCGAAGAAGCGGGACGGGCCAGGTGTGCCAACTGCCATCAGGACCACCTCTAGTCTGTGCAGAGTGCAGACTAGCCAACTAGCGCGATCACATCAGGCAACATCATCCAGCCGGGCCCACTTCGCGCTGATTCGTGGGAATGACGGAGGAGGGCCGAGATGCCACGCCCGGGCTTTCCCGTGTCAAGCCGGATTATGCAGGTGAGATTTAAGTTCTGTGATTGACACGAGCGACCGCATAACGCCGACGCCCCTCAGCTGAAGACCACTCCAGGTGAGACACGCCATGAGAGCCTCCAATTAAGCCGCGGGTATAAGGTAAGCTGTCGCTTGTTTGTTCAACAACAACAACAACAACAAAAAAAAGCAAGGTGAAATTCACGGGAGTTTCCAGTGAGCCCGCCGGAGGAAGATAATCTGCACGCGAACCGTATCATCTACCTCCTGCCAATCCAGAATCCGCAGCCCGTGCAGTAGTGCTGACGCAGGGTGATGCATGTTTCCTTGGGGGCGAAACACGGGGAATGTCGTCTGACGGCCGAGGAAATTAGCCTGCCATCGGCCGTGGCTGAGGTTGATCCCGGACGCCTAGGCATCGCTGAACAGACAAATCACTGCCCCTGAGACGGCAGGTAATACTGGTCTAATTAAATTATAGACTGACAACCCATCCACGTGCACAAGGTCGGCTTGCGCCTACTGATAGCAACCGTGGCCAGACAAGTGATGTAGTTCTTCGTTGCTCCTGAACACTGCCGGGCTCCATGATATTTCATCTCCTGCACGAAGCAATTCACCCAGCGCAGGATCTGATGTTCTGGCACCCAGAACTGCACTACTGAACGCCTGTGGACTGGAACATCTGCGTGGCTTGTAGCCGGGCCCCGCAACCCGGTAGGCCATATGGCTTACCACCGCAAATTGGCTCTGGTCAATGACCGGACTGGCCTGATCGTTATGGCATCACTGTTCTGTGTGATTCAGTTAGTGGTTGTCGCATCGAGAATATACGCGAGGAGACTCCGAAGGATGCGCTATGGTACCGACGATTGGCTCGCAATCGTTGCAGTCGTAAGTATCCCCAGTCTGATCACAGTCCTGCATCTCATTGATGCCAACAAGCATAGGTCTTTGTCCTCGGGCTCAACGGCGTATTCCTGGCAGGCACTGTCCAAGGGGCTATTACGGGTCATTCCCAGGTCGTTGATGACTGGCCTGTCACAAGTCCCTTGGAGCATTTGGCTCAGAAGTACAAATATGCTTTCCAGACTACCGAGAAGATCGCCTTTGGGCTGATCAAGCTTTCCATCCTGTTCCTTTGGAAGCGTATGATCAGCCCTATCCGCTGGTTCCAAGTCTCCTGTTGGATCATGATTGGGGTGGTGACGGCCTGGATGATCGCTTTCTTCTTTGCCACTCTCTTTCAATGTTATACTCAGTGGGCATGGAACTGGGCGCCGATTACGTTCTTCCTCACGCAGTGCACCAACACCTTGAACATGCTCACGGTCTTCACGGTGACGGACATCGTTACGGATGTGATTATTATTACCATGCCGGTGCCGATCGTCTGGCAGCTGCATCTCCCCACAGCCAAGAAGCTTGGCTTGACAGGTCTGTTCATGATGGGTTTATTGTGCGTCTCCCACCCGAAGCCGATGGTTGCGCGAAGTCTAACTGGAAATCTAGCACGATCGGAGCGGGGATCGCGCGGATGTACATCTACCTCGTGACGTCGTACGACAAGGAGGACAACCCGGATTTCATTGCGGACTTCACGCTGTTTATCCTGTGGTCGGCGATCGAAGTCAACGTGGGGATGCTGGTGTGCAGTATGCCAGTGTGTGCGCCGGTGGTGAGCAAATTCCGGGACTGTATCGTCGTCCGCCTGGGAAGCAAGGGAAGTAGCAACCTATCTCATCGACGGGGAAAGGGGTCGAAAGAGTATCTGACTGATCGGTCAGACAACCCCTACTTTGCGGACAAGTCATCCTCGTATGAGATGGGAGCCTACCGGACGACGATAGCCAGTCGCGAGCCGGCAGAAGAAGAGATCGACGTGGAAGGGCCGTTGCAGACGCAAAGCGGGATTGTCGTTCGCACGAGAATAAGCAATACGTTTGAGTAACTTGAATGGAAGGCCAGATAAAGCCAGTGGGTCAACTCGTATTCCAGTGCAGAAGCGGAGACACACGTACCAGCACTAGATAGACTAAGAATCCAGGATGAGTTGGAGCGATCGGCGAGTCGCCGGTGGGGAAAGAGGGGAAGATGATGAGGACTGAGGTAGCATCGGCGCGGCTGTGCCGGCTCGGGATACACCAATCGGAGCGGCCCAGCAGGAGAGCCATCCCTGTCAGGCTACCAGGCTCTCAGGCTCTCAGGCTGTCAGCATCGCCGCCGCCTATTTCTTGCGACTTTGCACCTTTCGTGAGATTTATCCAACGACCCTCGGGTTCAATCATTCCAATCGGCGGTCCCGACCTGCAAGTCCGCTTCTCTCCGAGCCAGCCATGGCCATTCCCAAGAATGGCCTCGTGATAGGCGCAATCACCGTGGCCGTAGCCCTTCTCGCAACGTACCTTGTCCCCTTCACCGACATCTTGTTGGAGAAGGCTGCCCAACTTGGATTAACTGTACCAGATGCTTTTCAGCCACCACCTGCAGTTTACGATACTGGTCGCGACATCAAATATATTGGTAGTCTGTCCAATGAGGTCGAGCACTTCCAGAACATTTTCTACGCGGAGGAGCCAACTGGCGCCCGCCGCTTCGCGCCTCCCGTCCCCGTTCGGCCGCCGAAAGGGACCGTAATCGATGCCACTCATCCAGGGGCGTGGTGTCCTCAAGGAACGGGGGACATCTTGCCCTTTACTAGTAGAGTGTCCAACATCAGCGAGAACTGTCTCAGTTTGCGGATTGCTCGACCGACCGGGCTGAAGGACGAAAGGCTCCCGGTTGTAGTGTGGTTGCATGGAGGTATGTGTTGTGCTATGGTTTATAGCAGGCTCTGACATGTTGCATAGGTGGCCATGCGCTGGGATCAGCGTCAGAAATTCTGTACAACCCGGATGGGTTGGTGAAGGAGGCGGTTGTCGCCGGACAGCCATTGATCTATGTTGGGATCAACTATCGACTTGGATGTAAGGGCCACTGACCTTTATGAAAAGATGTTGCTGACAAGCATGCAGACTTTGGGTTCGCGACCAGCGAGGCCATGATCGAGAACAAGCAGACGAATGCCGGTCTACGTGACCAGCGGGCTGCTTTGGAATGTATGCGGCCTTGCAACACGTTTTGATAAAGCTAACGACCCGAGCAGGGGTGCGCGACAACATCGAAGCTTTCGGGGGTGATCCTAACAGAGGTACCAACCACCTAACGCGAGAAGCAGGCAGATAGCTAATGACCACAGTGACTGCCATCGGTCAGAGTGTCGGAGCCAGCGATATCGGCCTGCACCTGACATCTTTTGGTGGGACCAAAGGGGTTCCTTTCCAACAAGCTATGTTAGTTAAATAAGCCTTCCTTAAACAAGATACTAACCCTCGCAGCATGATGTCCGGCGCCCCCGGTCTCAACTTCAACAGCGATCCCGCACTGGTAGCGGACAACACCGCCAACGTAGCGAAAGAAGTCGGATGCGACACCAACGACGCACAATCCCTGGAGACCCTGGAATGTCTCCGCCGCATCCCTTTTGAGACCCTCACCAACATCTCCGTGACGGCATCACGTGCAGCCCGTCCTCCGTTCGGTGAGGGATTCTTCTATCCCACCATCGATGGTGATATTCTCCCCGCGCGGTCGTCTGAGCTCCTGCGCGCCGGCAAGTTTGTTCAAAACGTCCCCATCATCGCATCCTGGGTCACCAATGACGGAGCCTGGTACGCCGCGCCACCCACATCCACTGACGAAGAGGTCCTGGGAAGTTTTGGACTATGGTTATCCAAGCTCTCCGATTCGACAAACGAAAAGCTCCTGGAGCTGTATCCTGCGGCAGATTTCGAACACATGGCCGGAAACGGGCCCATCTCACCGCAGTACTACCGTGCGGCGCAGCTGAATCGCGATATCTGGTTTACCTGTCCGGTCCTGGACTTCACGTGGCAATATGTTCAAAAGGGAGGGGTAGATGCATCCAAAGTGTGGTTGTATGAGCATAATGCGACAAGATACGGACCGTCTTTTGAGATGATGGGGGTTCCGATGTGGCGTGTGGCGCATCTGAGCGATATTCCCTATGTCATGAACAATGACAACCTGGGAGGGGGGGCGGACAACTCACCGGAACAGATGGAGTTGGCGCGATTGGTAAGTAGGAGAGTGATTGGATTTGCGCACGATGGACAACCTGGTGAGGAATGGCCGGCTGCATTTTCGGGGGCTGGTGAAGAGTGGTCGGAGTCTCCCGGTCGGCTATCGATCCAAGTGTTTGGCGGCCCGGTACCGGGCGCCGTCACAGTCAGCAAGGATGCGAAGGATGCGAAGCATGCCACGGTGGCACAGCAGGCTGTGTTGTGGGAAAAGCTGTTTGAGCGATGCGAATTTATCAACAGTGCGCAAATGCGAGCAGAGGCGGGAGTATAATTTCATGTTGCACCGATGCCAAACCCGCCAGACATGTTTATGAAGACGAGCCATGTATATCAGTTCCCCAGGATGCTATGCAAAATACATTTGACCTACCATGTGGATATCATCCGAACACGAGGCCGTAGAAAACGAAAGCAAACAAACCAACCTAGCTCCCCAAGGTCTTCCAATAAACATACACCTCCGACATCACCCACTCAAACCACCCTATCTCACCTCAACATCGGCAACACAAACCTCAAAACCTCCAACCCCGTCTCCGACGCAAACTCGGCCCCAACCCCAGGCTGCAACCTGACCGCCGACTCCTGCCTCACACTCTCCCCCCCAACAACGCCCTCCCCCTTCAAGACAAAAAACAACTGAATCGCATCCCTCGCCTCGACCTGCACCCTCCCCCCCTCATCCAACTTCACCATCTCAACCCTCGTCTCCCTCTCCGAAAACACCCCCAAACACTTCCTCCACGCCCCTTCCCCCTCCTTAACCTTGACCCACCGAAACCCCTCCGGCTTGACCACCACGGGCCCCCCATACCGGGGAACCGGATACACCAACTCCCGTCCCATCATCTCCTCCCAAAGCGCCTGATACCCATCCTTCCCTTCCCCTTCCCCCCCATTCTCTTTATCCGCAACCGCATTCTCAAAAAACCTCCCCCCCTCAAACCTCCCCCTCCCCCCCAACCGCCCCTGCGCCACCCCAACCTCCCGAAAACTCAAATATCCCTGCCCACTGGCTCCCCCAAACTGCAACACCAGCACCTCTCTCCCCCCCTCCGGATCATCCTGCGGTCCGTACTCCACGCCCTCAGGATGATAACACAACTCGCCCTCCTGGAGAACAATATCGGGCGAAATAGAAACGGAGTTCTTATACGCGAAGCGGAATTGATCGAAGTTGTGTTTGTGGCGGGGCGAGTAGAAGATGGATTGGTGGGCAAGACTGAAGAGGTAGTTTTCGGGGGTGGATTCGGGGCCGAGGAAGAGGTGTTTGAAGGAGAGGCCGGGGCCGCGGTGGGTGAGGGAGAGGGGGATGTAGGGGGTGGTGGAGGCGTGGTGGATTTCGGCCATGGTGTGTGTCGGTTAGTTGGTGGGATGTGCTGGGGGTGTTGGGTGTCGGAGGTGAGGTGTAGATGGGTAGGGGGACCAATGTGCCCGTTTTATATGCTCATGGTGTAGTGGTGGAGATAGTATAATGTTGGGCGCCCGGGTGTGGTAAGCTCACGTGGTCAACCTTATTTCTGTCGATAGGGATTGGTCGGTTCGCTACAGGGATTAAACTAAATTGCCTAGTTCCTGCTGTACGTCTGCGAGTGGCTCATGTTCGGTGGATCTAAGGGATACATGCCGAGAAGGCTTCCTAGGATGGATTAGTCTGCTTTGGATGGATCTAGGTCTAGGAAGTCTGTAATAGGCTGCTCCGCTACTGTGTACATAGGCCTAGCGACGATGCTGCTTATCTCAGATGACACCGACACGATGTCCACTCCACCCAGACTGTTGGATACCCGCTGTGGGCCAATGCTCTCCAGACCATCTCATCGCATCCAGCTGACGTGTTACAGATTCCATCCGTAAGTGCTAGTAATAGCATGCAAACCTCTGGCTAAAAGGTACATTCGCCTGTCATTCCGGCTAATGTGGTACACGGTTCGAATTCAGGACCATCAATCACTGGGCCTCATGACTGCGAAAGTCGATAATCGCCTGTCCAACAATCTCGTCACGACAAGTGATCTCATACTTGAGCACCCCTTCTCAAGAGCCAAAGATCACTTGAAGGCGGCATGCTGCCTGGTGAGAAATCTTTCCCCTCTCATCTTCCATGCAAAATGTTTCAAATCCCTCTTGGAGAATGCCATCTGGATCGTCCCAACAGATTGAATATCTGCATTCACCGGTCAGACAAATGCCAAACACAAGTGTGGGGAGAGCAAACCTTGCGAATTAAATCGTTCAGGGGCATGCGGTAGGTCGCACGAGTAGAGGGTCATTCTTGACTGACCGTCTTCGGGGTAACAGACCATGTCGACAGTGCAGGTATGCGCTTCTGAATATTTATCACCCTTTCCAGCGAATCAGTCATCAAGCTTTGCCGGTAGGAATTTCAACATGTCGCAACAAACCTTGGCAATAATCCAACGCATAATATTAACTGACTTCTCCCCAGTAAAGAAGTGATGGAAGGAAACCGACTCGTTATCGATGCTGGGTTCGAAACGGGTGACTCACCTAAAGCCGTAATGGCGACGGCATCTTCTTGTGCCAGATCGAAGACCTTCAAGACCACGCAGCACAGCCCCTTGAACGATAGCTGCCTGTCTATAGAGAGTTCACCATGAGAAAAGCATGCCACGCACTCATGACGGAGCCTATACTCACGGGTTGTCGGGAACTGTTATCATGATCTTTTCCTGTAACTCAAACGTGTCCCGGAAAGCCTTTCGCAAATACTCAGAGTCGCCGAAACCACCAACCAAAATTATTCGCTGGCCGTGTTTAGCAGAAGGACTATCACGAAAAGACGAGGGAGGAACTGTGGAATGACATGCGGCGGGGTCTTACAGTGATGATTTGACTTCCAGTCTCCGTCTGTGCATCGGTGATCTGCTGACGAACAAGACTGAGGATCTGGTCGGTAACTGCATCGAACATTCTTTGCAGATCATCCCTAACAAAGCTTTAGCATCCTTCTTCTCCTAACCCGTCAAGATCATTTCTACCTGGACAAGATAACGAGGCGCTCCTCGTCGTCGAAGTGCGAAGGGTCGGGCGATTCAACCTTCATATTGAGGGGAAGTTCGAAAGAGGGTGTTGTCATCAGAATATCCAAAGTCCCGTTTGATGATCTCGAACTTCTTCATGAAATCGCTGCCAGGTCCCTTGCGTTTCATTGGGAGAAGATCGAACGCATCGCCAAACCGCTTAGGCATCAATCGGTAAAACTCGCGATCGATTGCAATCGAGCCACATTTGCCACCTAATATTGCACACCCATTCAGTAAACCAATACATATTCCAAGGGAGTGTGGCGCCCCTACCAGTTCCTGTACAGAGCTCTTCAAATTCCAGCACGGGCTCGATTTCGTTGACCAAATAGGTTGTGATATCCTATGGCATGAGCGTCATATCCATAAACGTGCCATTAAGCTTACCACCGTTCCGCCACCGCAATCACAGATTCAGACATCATCCCCGGGCTGCGAGGGACGGTCAACGATTGACTCAAAGGAAATAAGAAGAAGAAGAAGAAGAAGAAGAAATGGACTAACCTTGACTGATCCTTCGCCGCTGTTCCGTGTGTACTTCTCCAGAGACGTGATGGGCTGCCAAAGACAGCACGCTCGGCAGCCTCACGAGTGGCAGCCTGGGCTTCGTCTGACCAAATAGCGGGAACAGTGAACCAGAACTCAATAGGCGTAGCGCTTAGCGCTTCCTCGGATATCGTCTTTGCGATCGTCTTTATTAGGTGCTTGTAGATCTCGGCCAGGTAGTCTGCCACGACATCCACAGCGGTCCTTCCCTCGGGTAGCATCAACATTCCCACCCCGGAGGCCTTGTTCAGAGCTGCATCATCGTACTCGGTGAGAGGTGTATTTTTATCCAGGAAAAGTTTGGTCCAGGAGTAGGCAGTCATGCCCGGCTCGACCTGGTAGCCCCATCGCTGGCCCCTAACCCGAGGATTTTCTGCATCATAAGCAATACGAGATGGGGTTTTAAACACCGTCTCGCTATCTCTCGTAGGGCCAGGCCAGGTACTTATCATAATGACATCGCTAATACCACTGTCTTTGGTGCTGGCGTATCCGACTCCTATAAGGCCGAGTATTAGCAACTCTCAGCAGTGTCACTCTGGTGGCAGCCACACACCCGTGTAGGTTGTGCCGTAGTCAACCCCGACAATGATCCTGTGTGTGAAAGGCGGGGAAGGCGACTCAGTAAACTCGGGCGGAGTCTTTCTCTTTCTAGACATTTTGACCGATCTCAAATGTCTGGAGAGTTGACAGGAGATGATGATAGGTGATGAGAGGCAATAGAAGCCGATGTAGATGGGGAAAGCGTTCTCTGGTTCTACTTGGCCTGAGGCATTCTTCCCCACCCCTTCACTTCACCCCCCATTTGGCACCTTCTGCCTGGCCTTCTCTCTAATCTCATTTACCAACTTACCTTCATTTCTTCCTTTCTGTCGCCATCGAATCTCACGTTTCGCTTCACTCTACACCTCACTCAGTATCTGGTCCATTGAACCTAGATCTTACGAGAGGCCATAAGATCGCTTTTGCCTGCACAATGACCGATCCTGACCCGACAAGAATGAACAAGGTAAGAAGATGCTTTCTGGAACATACGGCTGAGCAAACCCTGGCTAAAACTGGTAGCAAGAGACGATCAACACCTTGATGTACGCCCTCAACGCAAGATTCGACCCGGGATGGAGCCTCCCTTTTGAGGCGTTCAGCGTGGATTGATGCTATTTCCGGTAGGCTTCGGTCTTCAGTATGCTCGTCCTCATGTTGTTTCAAGTTCAAGCACTTTAATTGCCGCAGTATCAAAGGTATCCAACCGAACAGTCCGCGCAGCCAGAGTCAACCATCCCGTGCCGACTACACAAACGTCCGAGGAATTCGCTCAAAGCTGATGACGAGGACTATCTTGATTCGGATGATGGTTCTGACATTATTCAAGAGCACAGGCCGAAGGTAGTGGAAGGGATGAACTTGGCTCAGGGGCAAATGGAATATGTGTACAGAGAAAAGATACAGGTCCTTGAAAGCGCGCTCCAGGCGAGCGCAAGGGAGCTCTTTGAGCAGAAATCCATTTTCAGGTGGAGATCGAGGACCGAGACAACCATATTAATCACATGCTACAAGTGATTACTGGCCTGAAAGACAAAGTGCAATGCCATGAGAGAGAGTGTCGCGAGATGGAGTCTGTGGTTGCAACTGCCCAAGAAGGTGCCTTGCGATCCATGGCGAGAGACGCTTTGGTTCCAATAGAAGATCGCACGGTGCGGGATGAGCTGACCAAATTACAAGAGGCCTTGCGCATCTAGGCAAGAAGCTACAGTGTCGGAAGCATCATAGATCTTGAGCATATTCCAAATGAGGGATTGGAAGATGTCATCAAGTTGTTGGATGGTTACTGCGTCCAACTAGGGACTTTTCAGTCTTCATCGGAAGTAATGACCGCCCACCGACTGCACCGCCTTGATGAGGACGATGAGCGGCTTGATGGCAATACCAACCTCTTGTGTGTCCAGCCACAGGTGTTAGCATTTGGGAATGAGCACGGGGAATGCTACGATATATCGAAGGTGTGGGCCAAGGCGACTATGCTGGTAGCTGATCCCGTAGGTGAGTGATTATCCGAAATGACAGCTGTAGTTGGATGGATTGCTACACTGGTTGATGAAGATGGAAACTCATGGAACTATGTCAGTGTCAGGGCTTTGTATGAGACTGTGTCGATGCATTTGCCCCCTTTTTCTTTCTTTCCATGTACGCCAGCCCTGCTATGTAGGTCCTCCGACCTAGGTGCGGGTACCCATACAAGCCCGTTGCTGCATCCAAGTACATCCCACAATGTGGCTTTCATCGACACAAATAGTGCTGCGAGCTACGTTGCTTAGTCCGTCCACCGTTCTTAATATACGCTCGTGGCGTATTAATCCTGCGCTTTACCCATCCGAGAAGAAAGACGGGGCTAGCCCGTCCCTATTCCAGTCGTCGTAAGCATCCTTCGGGACATCTAGCCACCAATAGCGGCCTGCACATTGGGGACGGAGATGGTCACATGTTTGGGACCGGCGTTGGTCGAATACCGCTTCCACTCCCTGTTTTGTTCCTCCCCTAGTACGGAGTACTCCGTACACCTCATCTTATTTTCTTCAACTCAACTGGACCCTCAGCCATCGCCGTCATGGAACCCCCCGTGCGTTCACCTCTGCCGTACGGAAGAGCCTGCGCCACCTGTGCTCGCTCCAAATGTCGTTGCGTGCCCCGCAGTGGTGGCGGCCGCTGTGAAAGGTGTGTGGACCATGCTGTATGGAGGTTTCAAGTCTAATTGGATCCAGATGTCATCGATTGAATAAAGAGTGCCGTGTCCTGCCGGGCCGCCGAAAGGCTCGGCCCTTGTCTAAGGCGGTCCAGTTGGAACGGAAAATGGATGGCTTGATGACGCTGCTGACCTCTTCCGCCGGTCGCACCGACCTGTCAACGCCGGTGCGGGAGCCAGCCGATGCGCCAGGGTGCGAACAACCTACAGCCGAACCAGCCAGAGACGACAGAGAAGACGAAGACACAGAAGCAGATGCAGACGAGGTGCTCCATGCGTTTCGCACGCACCGACTGCAGTTCCTTCCTTTGATCTACATCCCCGCCACTATGACCGCGCGTGATTTGACACAACAGTCCCCCTTTCTTTGGCATTGTATTGCGGCGGTGGAAAGTAAGCGTGCCGCTTTTCAAGCTGCCCTGTGTGAAAGCATCCGGAAACTGGCGGGGAGGCGGCTGCTGGTGGATTGCGAGAAGTCTCTGGATCTCTTGCAGGGGGTGTTGGTCTATCTCGCCTGGTATGGTTCCCGGGCCTGGTATCACGGTCCGCTGACGCTCGACTAGGGTTACATTTCATAGCCAGCCGCAAAAGTCGTCGCTCTGTATCTATGCCCAAATGGCGATCGGCTTGGTCTTCGAGCTCGGCCTCAATAAGCCTCCGCCTGCGGATCAAAGTATGACTGTTTCGAACTCCAATGCTGTGGGGCACCTTCCGGGGTTGAAAGCGTCCATCTCTACTCGGCGCACGATGGACGAACGCCGGGCGGTCTTGAGCTGTTTTGTGCTGACCTCGATGTAAGAGATTATAACTGAACGAGATGAGGCGACCACGAAACTGATAAGATGTAGAATCACACAATTCCTGGGTCGAATGGAACCGCTACGATGGACCCCGCATATGCAGGAATGTCTTGATGTCCTGACATACAGTGAAGAATGGCCAGGAGATGGGGTGCTTGTTCAGCTCACGCGCACACGACTGCTCGCGGACCAGATCCTGCAAAATCCCTGGAGCGAAGGCCTGTATGGCCCCCATCCAGCGCACACTCTCCCCGCCTTTCATCTCAGGGCGCTGCAGTTACGAATAGACATGATCAAGACCGAGATCCCCGCTTCACTGGCTGGAAACAGTATGTAGATCTCCCGGACCTAGCTTATTGATACTGAACCGCCTAGAACCCATTCTGTTCTATGTTTACGATGCCGAGATCAGCCTCTATGAGGTTGCCCTCGCGCAACCCCGCGCCGACACGGAAATGAGCACCCGGCGACTGGATCACCTCTACACCTGCATCCAGCTGGTGAAGCAGTTTTTCGATCTCTTCTTCACAATTTGCCCGGCAGAGTACACCTCGCTGGCACTGCCAAACCTGACCCAATTGTCACACTGCTTGGTTACCCTCTTCCGCCTCTCCACACTGGATTACCCCGGCTGGGACAAGGCTGCGGTGAAAGACACGGTGGACATCCTGGCCGTGGCAGAGGAGATCGCCACGCGCATGGGCCAGGTGGCTGATGCGGTAGGGATACGCAGCGAGAGGGGGTGCATCGATCCCTACAGCAAATTGGGGATGATGATGCAGAAGCTGCGAAGTGAGTGGGAGGTGCGACTCCCGGATGCCGTCGACGGCACTATAGAACCGGTTTTGTCGAGCATGGAATTGGGCGACCTGGAGAACTTTTTGAGTTGGTCGGACCTGCTCTGGTCGACCGAGGGGATTGGCTCGGTTTTGTGAATGGTTCGAAATTGCGTAGAACTGGTTTCAGTTCGTTTGACAGGCCAGGTGCCTGCTCCTGGCGCAGATATGGTCTTTCATGACATATTTTGGGCTGAGTCCGCGACAGCCACCACCCATTGGCTTCTCATATTCACCTCTGCCAACGATGCTATCGAGGAAGCAACTAGGAGCCGAAGTCATCTAATAGAGCGGCATTTGAACAACCAAATTCATAGAGGGCTATATTGAATAGCTCGCATGTTTAATGGCTTCACCAAGCAAGTGCGTGGGTGAGTTTCCTCTTTTCCATTACGATGCTACCAACTTCAAGCTTCCATCATCTACTCATTGAACCCATTATTCGACGATAGAATCTATCCAGTTCAGCTGGTGTAATGCCGAGTCAAGAGGACTATGCGCGACCGGCGATGTGGCGGACGTGAACCGGCGTTCGGGACCGGCCTATCCCCAACGCCGCACGCACTCGATACTTAAACCGCTGCTGTGCCGAGTTCAATCTCGAATCAACCACAACAGATTCTAATACTTTTGTTTAAATGATGAAAGATCGCAACATGAATATGAGGGAAGATAGCCAACAGCCCCATTTCGTGAAACCGGACTCCACCGCGTGCGAGGCGGACAGACCCGCCGCTGATAGATCCAGCGACAGCAACGGGGAAGAGTCTGAGTGGGTAGAGGGAATAACACTCGTAATGGTGATTACGGGAATCACGCTGGTAGTGTTCTTGATGTTGTTGGATATGTCGATCGTATCGACGGTATGACTGGACCTATCCCATCCGCGAGGCTTACTAACAATAGCCAGGCCATTCCCACAATAACGAGTCAATTCCACTCACTCGATGATGTGGCGTGGTATGGAAGCGCATATACGATCTCTAGGTATGACATATGTGAATCTGAGAACCGGACGATGCTGATTACCCAGTGCCGCCCTCCAACCCCTCACCGGAAAGTTCTACACGTACTTCTCCTCGAAATGGACTTGTCTCGCCTTTTTCGGGGTGTTTGAAATAGGCTCGTTGCTCTGTGGAGTGGCCACCTCGTCCAAGATGCTGATTGTCGGGCGCGCGGTGGCGGGCATGGGGTCATCGGGCATGCTGAACGGAGCGTTGAATATCCTGGCCGGGGCGGTGCCGATTCAGAAGCGGCCGGCGATGATTGGGGTGATTATGGGGGGTAAGACCCTCTAGAATCAATGCTGCGAAAAGCAGAACTGACTGGCAATGCTGCAGTGGGACAACTGGGTTTAGTGGGCGGTCCACTGGTGGGAGGCGCTTTTACGACCTACTCGACCTGGCGATGGTGTATGTTCCGAGAACCTCGTCCCAAAGGAATTGCTGACCCATTTGACAGGCTTCTATATGAATCTCCCTATTGGCGGTGTCGTCGCCGCTTTGCTGCTCTTCACGCACATGCCGGACCAAAAACCGAAACCTCCCGTCCGGCACGTCCTACAGTCACTCTTGCTGAAAAACTTCGACCTGCTGGGCTTCATCATCTTCGCACCGGCGTCTATCATGCTCCTGCTCGCCCTGCAATATGGCGGCAACGGCTATGCGTGGAACAGTGCCATAGTCATCGGGCTATTCTGCGGGTCCGCAGCCACCTTCGTGGTATTTGCCTTGTGGGAACGACATATGGGCGCCGAGGCGATGATTCCCGGGCACTTGGTGCGCGACCGGATTGTGCTATCGAGCAGTTTGCTAGCGATGTCCATCTTTGGGTTCACCATGACCCTGTCGTATTATCTGCCAATATATTTCCAAGCCGTGCGAGGGAAATCGGCGTTGGTGAGTGGGGTGGATTTGTTGCCGAATATTTTGTGTCAGCTGGTGATGGCGGTGGTGTCGGGGGTACTGAGTGAGTTTTCTGCCTTTCTTGAGGGTTGGGAGAAAGCTAATGGGATGCCGGAGCTTCGAAACTGGGCTACTATCTCCCTTGGGGTGTCCTCGGTGCCATCCTCGATGCCATCGGCAACGGCCTCCTCTCTACCCTGTCCGTCGACACTTCGATACCTACCTGGGCTGGATACGAAGCTCTCGTCGGATTCGGTCGAGGGGCGATCTCCCAAGTGGTGAGTCTCCTCCCCGGGCTTATTTCAACTTACTGACAAAGAAGCCAATGATCGCCATTCAAAACAACGTCACCAACACCGACGTCTCCACTGCCATGGCCTTGATGGCCTGCGCCCAGACATTCGGTGGTGCCATATTCCTCGCCGTGGCGGAGGTGATTTTCGCGCAGGCCTTGAAGGCGAACATCCCGCGATACGCTCCCTCCGTGGAGGCAGCGACGGTCATCGCCGCGGGCGCTACGGGGTTTCGGGATGTAGTCTCAGCCCAGGAATTGCCGGGGGTGTTGGTAGCATATGCAAAGAGCGTTGGGGAGGTGTTTTATCTGAGTGCAGCCTTGTCGGTAGTGCAGTTTGGGTTTGCGTGGGGGGTTGGCTGGCGGAGTGTGAAGAAGAAGGGTGAAAAGGAAGCAGAGGTGTAGAGCGTTGATGATTCTCTTGTTAGATCTCCTTACTTCCATCGACCTAACCTCTCTGCCTTGATGCATATCGAAATGTACCTCTAAAGATGCAGCAAACAGATCGTAATCATATTTTCACCAACTCTCAAGGCGTTGCAACAACTCGGACACGGGTTTCGCAGCCAGTATGTCAAGTCAACAGTGAAAGAGCAGTAATGGGAAATGATCCCGGAAGGGGTGAAAGTGATTCCAGAGAACCCACCTCGAGAGAACCATGAATGGAAAGTGAAACAACGTTCACGCCGCTTGCAGACAACAGATAAACGGCACAGACCATGACCTGTGTGCTGCGAGGCGTGTGGAGTTCCCCAGGGTTCACATCCATCATGAAGCCTCCCATTTTCTCACCACGCAAATGAATGCGCGAATGCATACGCTGACACGATGGCAGTTGATATACCAACCTTCCGTGCATTCAACCACAGGATCAAGATGTACTCAGTTCTACACCCGATCTCATTTAATTAAACCCAATGAAACCTGCGATGAGACTTGCAGCTGCCCAGCAAGGACGCGTAAACCCCGAGCCTCCCAAAGGGGCTAAATCCGAGGCTGTGCGGGGCGACCCGCGTTAGGAAAGGGGCAGCAGCAGGAGCAGCAAGGCTGGTAGTTCATCCACGGTTTAGATGAGACAAAGCGGAACTCCGATCGGAACATCCGACGCCACCACGTTCGGGTAACCGTAGCCGGCCCCGATATTTCCGAAGGCGAATAAAACCCCAGCGTCACCCTGACTCGCGCGGCGCAAAGTTCTAAGGCCATCATCCAGAGCCTCTCAGCATGACTGCCGTGTCTGAGAGTGTGCCCGTCCGGCCTGCCGATACGGAAAAAGCCACGCAACATGTCGGCCCCGACCCGAATCTGGTGACCTGGGATGTGGATGACCCGGAAAACCCGCTTAACTTTCCGCTCGCCTACAAATGCTGGATCACGTTTCAGCTGGGTCTGTTGGCCCTGAGCGCCAGTATGGGCTCGAGTATTATCTCCCCGGCGGAATCAAGCCTCAAAGCTTACCTGCACGTGGGAAGCGAAGTCAGCATTCTTCCGGTATCACTCTATATGTACGTGGCGGGGCCTCAAAATAAGCTTCACCAGATCACTAACGACACGCAGTCTCGGCTTCGCCTTCGGACCACTCTGCTGGGCGCCCATCTCAGAGATCTGGGGTCGCCGCTGGTCCATGCTCCCCGCCGTCTTCATCATGGGGCTCTTCAGCATCGGCACCGCGACCAGCAAAAACACCGCCTCCGTACTCATCACCCGCTACTTCGCCGGCCTCTTCGGCTCCGCCCCGGTCAGCAACGTCTCCGCCGCCCTGGGCGACATCTTCCACATGAAAGCGCGCGGCATCGCCAGCACCTCCTACGCGATCTGCGTCGTCGGCGGCCCAACCATGGGCCCGATCATCGGCGCGGCCCTCATCTCGAACCCACACCTCAGCTGGCGCTGGACCGAATACATCGAAGCCATCTTCGTCTTCCTCGTCTTCACCATCACCTTCTTCTGCCTCCCCGAAGTCTACAGCCCGGTCCTCCTGCACCACAAAGCCATCCGTCTCCGCAAAGAAACTGGCAACACAGCCCTCTACCATCCCCACGAACACCTCAAACTCACCCCCCACAGCATCATCACGAAGCACTTCTCCCGCCCCCTCGTCATGCTCCTCACCGAACCAATGGTCACCGTCATCGCCCTCTACGCCTCCTTCACGTACGCCCTCCTCTACCTCACCCTCGAGGTCTTCCCCATCGTCTTCTCCGACATCCGGCACTGGAAACCCGTCCTCGCCACCCTCCCCTTCATCGGCCTCTTCATCGGCGTCCTCCTCTCCTCCCTCTTCATCATCTTCCTCGGCCAACCCTACTACATCCGCAAATGGGAAGCCGGCGGCGGCAAACCCGTCCCGGAGGCCCGTCTCATGCCCATGGCCGTCGGCGGGTTTCTCTTCGCGGGAGGCCTCTTCTGGTTCGGATGGACCGCCCAACCTACCTACTCATGGGGCTTGCCCGTCGTGGCCGCCATGGTCTTCGGGTGCGGGTTTTGTATTATCTTCGGGCAGTGTATTAACTTTTTGGTCGATACGTATGGGCCGTATGCTGCGTCGGCGACGGCGTCGAATACCTTCCTGCGGAGTGTATTGGCGGCGGCGTTTCCGCTGTTCGCGCAGCCCATGTTTCGCAATCTGGGGGTCGGGCCGGCCATGTCGATTCTCGGGGGCGTGGCGGCAGCCGCCATCCCGGTGCCGTTTTTGTTTATGGTATATGGGGTGCGGTTGCGGAAGATGTCGCGGTTTGCGCCGTTTAAGGGGTGAATACCATACAGTATCGAATAGATGTTTCATATTTAATGAGAATTATGGAAAGTTGTTCGATGGATTGTGTAGCTGGATGTTTGTTTTTGATGGTGGTTTACCCCGGGAATATCAAGCAACTCGTCCCAAAGTACCCCCATATCTATCTATATCTAGACCCAGATCCAGTCCTAAATCGGTTGAATACCCCACCACGGAAGCCGATATCACCCTCTCCCCAGCACCATCATCATGTAATAATGTATAACCTTGTCGATAACATCACTACACTTCCCTAACAATCATCGCCGAGATCCCACCCAAACCTGTTCTCTATAGTATTGGAGTGTAGATAGGATATCATTCACCATATCCAACGGCTCATCTCCACACCCACCAAGATGTTTCTGTTTCACCCCCCCACCGCACCAGAACCATCACCGCGGAGGTAATACTACCCCCAAGCGCAGGATCCAGAACCCTTAGCTGCGAGGTATCTAATTCGTGAATGAATACGAGGAGATCTTCTGCTGGGGAGGAGGTATTATTATTTGTGGTGTGTGGTTGGTATGGTTGGTATGGTTGGTATGGTGGGTGGTAAGGTCAAGTTCTATTCATCGAAGAAGATTGACGGAAAGATAGGCAAGACGGAGATTCGCAGCGCCGGGGATGCAGGGGTTTCATATAACAAGCCCTACATCGGCTACGTATTGAGTATCCTTTGCACTTTCATGCAGCATTATCTTTGAAGTTTATAATCTTCTGATTATCGTAGACTCTTGAATCACCACTATGGCAACCTCCAACCCCTTCTTCGCCAAAGCCAATAAATACCTCATACACACCGGGGTCCCCTCCTCGCCTGTTATCATCACCAAAGCCAAAGGCACCCGTCTATATGACTCCAACAGCCGCCAGATCTTGGACTTCACCTCCGGCCAAAGGAGCGCTGTACTCGACCATTCTCACCCTGAGATTGTCTCCGTTATTTAATACTATGCAGCAGAACTAGATCACCTCCTCAGTATTATAATCACTCAACCAATCATCAACCTAGTACAGTGTCTAGTGCGGTTCCTCCCTGCCCCCCCTGGAACAATCATTCTTTCTGAACACCGGCTCGGAATCCACCGAAGCGGCCATCAAAATCGCCAAAACGTATACTGGAAAGTTTGAGATCGTCGGCTTTGCGACCAGTTATCACGGCCTCACTCAAGGATCCGGATCGGCTACATACTCTGCTGGTCGGACAGGGCAGATGTTTGCGTTTGAAAAGCTGGCATCGTCCCGGATATCCTTGCTTTGTCCAAGACACTTGGGTGTAGACTGCCTTTGGCGTCGGCGAGTACCACGCCGGAGATTGTGCGGGGGTGTACCGAGGCGGGGTTCCTTTGGTTGACGACCCATCTGAATGATCCGCTGACGGCGGCGGTGGGGAATAAGGGGCTGGAGATTGTGGAGAGGGATCATATCTGCCAACGTGCGATCGAGCGAGATACGCAGCTAAGACAGGGTCTGTTGAAGCTGCAGGAGAAGTACTGGTGTATTGGAGATGTGCGCGGTCGGGGTCTGTTGCAAGGGATTGAGATTATCTCGGATCCGGAGACTAAGACCCCTGGCCCGGATCTTGGCCAGGCAGTGTCGGATCGCGCCATGGCGTGTGGTTTGTCGTGCAATGTGGTCAATTTGCCAGGTATGGGCGGGATGTTTCGTCTAGCGCCGCCAGTGACTGTCTCGGCGGAGGAGATTGAGGGTTGCGCATTCTGGACGAGACATTTGCCTATGTGCTTGATGCTAGGCCATAAGTAGCGAGGGGATTGGTATTTAGCGATGGCATAGGTATACACTTATATCAGCTGTAATCAGACAATATAGCAGATATCATAGAATATGTGTTATCAGCTTATAGTCTCCGACGATCGATTAGTGTGTCTCATTGCCATGATCCGGTGCGCTCAGCGGGAAGTCAGGGTCCCAAAATCCATTGGGTAGCGACAGATCCAGAAAGTCACCAAACAAGACGTCAATATCTGCAAAGCCACCTAGACCCAATTCTTGTATATCACTACGTGCACCTTGAGCGACATTGGTTGTATTCTCCCCCATTACATCAGTCGAAGTCGAATTAACCCAAGTGATGCGATTCCCTTGACTGGCTTCTGTTCGAATACCTGTCTCGGGGGCCTGCATTGCGCTGAGTGTGGGTAGACCCGGCCCTTCCTGGATCTGGTTGAGCGCCTTGCGCCCCAACTGCGCCATCTTGTCCGCAGAGTACCAGTACGGCCTCAGAATCTCCAGCAAGCTACATCGAGCTTCCAGGTCCGCTTTGGATCGACTGAGATGCGTGATTAGATTGCTCGATCGGTATTGCTGATAAGACACGCCCATGGATAGCGACAAGGCATAGGGCACAATTGGCAGAGGGGGCAGCTCGTCGATGTATTCTCGTGCAGCGATGGACTGGATTCGGATAGCGGCATGATCTTGTCGAATATGAAACGGGCTAGGACTTTCGGTGTGCTCCGGGCTGTGGTTTCTGGCGAACAGGATGCCCACTACATGATAGAATAATTCGAGGAAACCTGCTCTGTCGTGTTAGATGGCAGCCCTAGAAAAAAAAGAAAGGTACAGGAAAACAGACACGTACCAAGTGTGCCAATATCAATGTCTTCGTCAACCCCACAGCCGATAATTTCGTCAAAATTCGGAAAGCCCTTCTCCCACCGAGCCGCTCGAGAAGTATGGTCTGCACCGGGTCGATACAAATATATCACATCGGACAATAAATCCGAAATGGCAAACCACACCTCGAATGCAGTCCGCGGTCGTGACAGCTGGTTTCTTATAGCTGCAGGCTTCTTGATGCTAATGTCCTGATCGGCCAAGAGCACTGCGCGGCCACCCATGCAAGCATGCGTTTTATCCAGCGTCCAGAGACACCAGAACAGCCCAGACAACGGATGTTCCGTATTCCCTGGTCGAACCAAATGTAATCCCACTGCTTGGGCCTGATGAACGGCTCGGTAAAGGTGCATGGAGGCTGCTTCCGTTCCTTCGGAATCTTCACAATGTAGTGACATCAACGCCAGCACTCTGATTCGGGTGATCCTGTCCGGTTCCAGGCCCTCGTTGATGACAACCGAAAGACCTCGATAGATATCGGTGCAAAACTCCGCCGGTAATACAACGGGGCCATTGTTGTGAAGGCGAAGGTATGGAGCAGCCGCTTTGTCTTTTGCCGCGACCAGACAAATAGCTCGTTCCAGAAACGGCGACACTGTGCCCTCCGCTTGAGCCGTGAGAAAAGCATCTTGGTCAACGATGGGGAGGATATGATTCACTTTCAAAAAATACATCGGAATCAAGTGATGTAGAGTGAAAAATGGTAATCTCATGCAGGCCGTCAGGGCAGACTCATGTTTCTGGCGAAGTTGATCCGCAATGGTCTGCAATTCCACCGGGTATGGTGAGACAGAAATCGCCCCATCCTGAGCATCTTTCTGGCGTCTCTCCGCTACCGGAGAAGTAATCCAGAGACCAATTCGGTCACGCCGTGGATTCACATTAGTAGCAGCATCCAACTTTTCCCGGATCAATGCTTCAGGATTCATCGCGCCAAGGAATCGATCTGGCCGGGTGCTCTCTTCAATAGGACCGGGAGTCTTAGGACTGGCAGTACTCTCTGATGCTGAACTCGCTGCAGAAGGATGAGTGCCATCAGAGGCGGACTTGTGTTGACGACGGTTGATAATCCGGGATCGACTGGGGCTGGGCACCGGTTCAACATGGCGGCACCGTTTCTGGATGAACGGTTTAAATAAGTGATCCGAAGACCATGGAAGGCCGGGAATTCCAGCGGATCCACCTACCTTTCGTATCTGACACTGGGGACACGCCCGTAGAACCCTTCTCCGATGATTGGAATGCGGGGTCTCCGCCAGCCACGCCAGCTCCATGGCCGAAGGACAAGGGGAGTGTCGGGTTCTACCGGAAGGGAAGCAGATGTCGGGGCTTCCGGGTATGTTTCTGCCTGACCCTCTAAGAACTTCAAGAAATGCTGAAACAGGAAGATTGGCGAGTCTTCCACATGGAAGGTAAGACGATGTGAAGCACGAGCGGAAGACAAACAGGAAGGCGACCGCTGCTAGCGGGATTGCCGAAAGAGGGAGTTTTCCGCGCCCCGCCGCGGTGATGTTGACCAATAGAAGTGCGGGAGGAGATTAAGCACGTGGCCATCGCGGGGTATCAACATTTCCTGCTGTTGTCCAACAACATCATCTTCTGAGTGGGGATTCTCTGATCTTGGGGTGCTTCTTTTGTATTTTCCTTTTGAGTGGGTCTTGAGTGGGGGAGTTAATTTTGGTCACATTCGCCAGAGTGCGGCTCAATGAAGTGCAGTCCATAACGTGGAAGATATTTATTGTCACCGGCTATAATAGTAAATTTAACAACCCAACAGAGAAATCACAAAGCGTACAATGCTTTTCAGGTATCACACGCTCAGAAAACAACAACAACAACAACAATAACAACAACACAAGCCAAACGGGAGCCCAAACCCTAATCATCAATCATACCCATAAAAACACACCGGACTCGACGCCCCCGACCTAACAGCCGTCGAATAACTCGGAGTCTCCACCAACACCCCACAACTCAGATAATCCGGGGGCTCATCTTGACCGTTTGTATCTCCTCCAACCCTCTCCGCAGGAATCTCATCCGGCGTACGGTCCAGGACATGATCATGATAACTTGGCAGAGGAAGATCCAGCGTCTCATCAACCATGCGAAGCGATTCCAGCATTGACGAGATATACCCATCCCCCAGCGATGGCGGTAAAGGAAGATGTATAGAGATCGGCCATGTGAGGTTGATCTTCTCGGTCGTCAGCCTCCGTAACAAACAGATCGGGAAAGAAGAGCTTACTGCAGACTCATTCCCACCCGGATTCAAAAGCCGGATTTGGATATTCAGCGTATGATCAACCCGCAGAAAGGTATTCGCTGTGCTTTGCACACATTGCTTTGTGTCTTTCGGTAGGTGAACTATCCGTGTTAAGCAATGCCAGTATCCCTCGTCATCCGACGTGGTATCCAGCTCGTCCCAGCATGGAGGAATATAGTCGTCCTGCACGATGATCCGCGATCGAGTGCCGAGTGATGGCTGAATCGCTTTATGTGTCTCGATGATTTGAATCTGGATGCTCGATATCGTAAGCCCTTTGCGTATCGGTACGAAGTGAAAGCTGATCGGAATGACGCTGTCGAAGGTATATGTTCTTGAAGGGGATCTGACACGATAGATGATTTTGTCAGGCCAGATATTTTGCAGGACCTGTTCATGTTAGCAACATTGAAGTGGTCTGGGATGGATGAGATCACCTTCGGCTCTGGAATCAACAGCGATCGATACATCCGACAGACTCTGATCGACCTCGTGATATCGAAGCCAGTTCCCTTGAGGGTACGGATCTGTGCTTTCAAGTTATATTTGATAGAGCAGTCGTCCAGGCCCTGAATCGAGTCTGGTGTCTTGCTTGACAGACAAAAGTGGAATGGGAACTCGTGGTTACCAGGTGGTAGCGTATTCGATGTTGAGGGTGAGAAGCGGAGAAAGTTCCACGTCTGGCGCATGAAGAGACGGTCCCAGATGGTGACTTTTTGGTGAGAGGTTTCGAAGTATGGGAAGCGAGGATCCCATCTACAGTTCATGCACGGATCAGTGAGTTTCTTGGACGGTGTGTATGACTTCATACTTGATGTATCGCCACCCCTCGAAGTGCAGCTTCATGTCTTTGACACAGAGCGGCTGGTTGAGACAGAGTATAACTTTGCCATTGAGGTGAATATATCCACTTGAGATGTCGTCGCCTGGGAGCCATATTACATCATTATCAAGCCTTACAGGTTAGTAAAGCCTCCAGCTGGCGGGTAATGCACATACCTGATATCGAAATAGGTCGGGGCATTTCGGGGTGGCGATGCTGCTCGGAAGAGACTTATTATCATTGTGAACAACTTCAGTCTTTGGCAAAAGGGAAGTATGTGGAATCGCGTCCTGCAGTACCTGCCAAACTTATATCAAGAATGAGAGCCTGGCTGACTGAATATTACCATTTTGGGCTTCCCGCCCCAAAAGGCGGGCCGATTTCCTCTTTTAGATTACCGATCAGGATTTGAAGGACCTTTCCTGTATAGGGTTTCGGAGTGTATACTTTGATTGAGTCATACTGTACTTAAAGCTAGATAAGAGACGCAGATCGTGCTGTAACTCATGACACTCGGTCCATAGAGCCACAGAGAGAAGTGATAAGCGATGGCCAAACTACTCGTACGGCTTTTTTATCTAAAAGAAACTTCGCACTAGATGACACCCTGCCTCTTAAGTTAGGAATCTTCAGCCTTCCCTTATCCTACTCATGGAGAAAACAGACGATCTTACTTTATAGTCATGATGGAACCCCATCATGCTGATTCCAGGATCTGCTGTACAATAACAATATCACAAGTATCAAACAATACCCTAATACTAACTCTGATCACCCTGATCTTCTTAACCACGCCACAGGGCAGCACACATTCCCAAATCCCAACATACACCCAGAAACAATCACAACTTATCAAAAACCTCCACCACCGCCTTCGCCGTCGAAGTCGCACTCGCCGGATTCTGACCCGTCACAAGCCGTCCATCAATAACATGATAATCATCCCAGACACCGGGAGCACGAGCATCTAAACAAACCAGTCAGTACCAATTCCATACCCATTCCATACCCAGAAGGAAAAAGGGTAGGTATATACTCACACTTCGCCCCCAACCTCTCAGCCATATCCTCCACCAACTCGGACCCCCAACTCTCCAACTCCTTCGCAACCCCCAACGTATGTTCCGCCTCAGTAGCAAACCCCGTAATAGTCCTCCCTTTCACCACCGCCTCCTTGGTGTTCAAATCGACCACGTTCGCGAAAATCGCCGGCCCGTGACACACCGACGCCACCACACCCCCGCTCGTCCAGACCTGCGAGGCGATGTTCTGTAGCCCAGTGGCAGTAGGATAGTCAATCAAAGCCGCATGCCCCGCCGAGGCAAAAAACACGCCGTACCCCGAGGCATCGAGCTCCGACGCCTTGGGCATGTTGTCGAGTTTCTGGCGAAACTCGCTGTTGGGATTGTTCCAGATGGCGAGGTCCTCGCCGTGCAGGAAGTCGGGTTGTTGGGAGAGGTGGTCGGGCGTGTAGGTGCCTGTTTCGGAGGCGAGGTCGACGGTGAAGCCGGCCTTGGTGAGGACGAGGTATGGGTGGAGGGCTTCGGTGATGAAGAGGCCGGTGGTTTCGCGGCCGTTGAAGAGGGGGGCTTGGGCGGAGGTGATGGCGATGAGGGCGCGGCGGGGGAGAGACATTTTGGGTGGTTGTTGGTTGGTGGTTGGTGGTTTGATTGAATGGGTGTTTGGTTGGATGGTTGGGATGGGATGATGGGATGTTTTTGCGGTAGTGGTGTGGGATGGCTACGCGTATTTATACACGAGATGTCTGCGATAATTTTTACGATGAGATTAAATATCCGTCATCATTCCGGAAAGTCGGAGTTGGGTGGCTAGACTGGTCGATGTAGTGGTAAGCAGATCATCTACTCCGTAGATTGCATGCAGTTGAGGATGCTCTCCTGGTCACGGAGTGACGGAGACCCTGTTGGCACAGGAGGGTCTGGAGTTGCTCCTATTGGCTGGAGATCCGGAGACCATCGTATTAGCTGCAAGCTGGAGTAACTCCAATTGGTGGGAGCTGCCCCACTGATCGCTTATCGGCTTATCGGCTTACCGCGGTTGTCATCCTCCGTACTCCGTAGATGGTAATGTATCACTTCAGATGGTGATGAGGATAAAATTGAATAGGGAGTTACTTGGAGGCTTCCTAGAGATTGTTGATCGAACAGTAGCACACTAGAGTTATCCGTGATTTACTAGTACCAGTTACTCTATAGTTCAAGTCCGACATCTGGAGTTATAGTTCTTGACATATGATATCCAAAACAAAGGATTATCCACTGTCGAAAGTACATCAACGGCGCTAACTAGTCAACCTCAGACAGCCCGTCTCTCCCTCCCACTCATCAAATACACCGCAGCATGAGTATCAATCAACGGATCCTCCGACGGCTCAATCCCCTGTACTCTCGGAACAGGATCAAAAATCGCCCTCTTCTGCTCCGCATCATTATCCCCCATGACGGAGTTCAGACGCACCCTACCCAATTTCACCAAAGTCCGATCTTCAGGCCAGTGGACTGTACAATCATCTGTGACATCACCGTCCTGTGCCATCTGCGCGACGAGGTCGAAGATGACCGGACCAGAAGCTAGACGGGTGGATAGCTCGTCGTACAGATATAAATCGCTCTTTTCTTTAAGCTGTTCAGGATTCAGATAGGACTCCCCGGCAACGGGAATGACGCGATAGCGAATAAAAGTTTCCCGCCCTTCCTGATTGATAAACTTGAACGCATTTACCCCAAAGTACCTCTCCGTTCCGAAACTCGCCGGGAAGGGTTTCTCCGCCTGAACGAACGCCAGTGCTGCAGGATGAGTCGAGAGAAACTCCTCGATGGTACCGGACGCCAATGCACGGAAGAAAGCTAGTGCTTCGGGGCCGTCTTTAGCGAGGAAGAAGGGGGTAGAGTGGGTGATGATGTCAGTATGGACGTGACGAGGAGACTCTTCCAGCATGAATCTCAGGGCTAGGCCACGAGGATTGCCGTTCGGGTCGGTATCTGGTAGGTTGGGGACTCCGGTGCTGCTGGAAAATCGGGCGAGGATTGGAGTTGAAGGACAATGGAAGTGCGGTGCTGTTGAGAGGGATGCGGCTTCGGGGGTGGGTTTGAAGATGCCTTCGAGGAGGATGCCTTTTGCGTGGACTGTAGACTGTTAGCTATTGACGGAAGGAGTTTGGACTGTTGAGGAGTAGGATGAGGTTATCTTACCCGGTCTTGTGCCTGGATGAGGACCGAAGATGCCATGGAGGACTTCAACAAGCCCCTGGCTTGTTTTAAGAACGGCTGGGTCGGTGGGGAGAGGCATTGCAATATGGATACTTGTATTTGGGTGTTAGTGAATGCAATTGAGACGCAAAGCAGGCATATGAGTCCTCAGCACTCCAAGGTAGAGGGGTTATATGATGATAATATGGCTGTCTCCAGTGCAACCTAGAACAGCTTGCGCGGGGTAAGTACATTGATCTATTGATGTAACACTTTACGTCGATGGCTGAGACGGACAAAGAGAATACGAACAGGAGATCAGGTGACTGCCGCAGACATCCAAGTGAGATGAAAGCATCGATAAAGCTCAATGCGCCGCAAGGTTCATCGACAGGAGATAGCTGGATAAAGTGAACCATTCGTGTGCTAGTGGGTTAATGTGAACGTCTGGAGGCATCCAAAATGCGACGATTGCGTACAACCTCGAAATACTCAACAGTTTCGCGGGAGGCAGTATGTGACATTATTCCCCTTTCAGATTCGCAGTGTGGATTCTCTTGGCGTCGAGCCATTCGAACCCGTTCAAAATTTTACCATTTGGTTGGTTTGGTCTCATACTGAGGCAAGATCTGCTGCTGGTGCTGCAGGGTGTTCCTGATCCGTTGGTGAGGCAGGGCAACTCCGAGACTCCGGCTTCCCGCAGCTCCGCGGCTCCGGATCTCCGGGATTTTGGGGGCGGCTGTCACGCATCACCGATGATGACCAACATTCAGCTTGGTAATCATTGACAATGTCAGAAGTCCGACAATAGTGATTATTGGTGGCTTGAGGATTAGATAGGAAAAGAAACAACCAGAACCCTCGCTAAACAAACTGCTTATGATTTTGTGATGACCACACATAATCCAGCGCCGGGAATCGAAAGTCCGACCCTCTACACTGGTGGGTAATGAGCAACGGAGACAGATTGCCTTATGCAATGATGGATATTAGAGAGAACTATTTGAGACAGGCTAGCATCGACCCAAATCGCAATAATATTGTTTTGCGTTTCGTACAAGCCACGGCGAGGTATCCCAGCGCCCCATTTCCGCTCAGTAAACCGGCCACTTGGAAAACCACTTGCTCATAAAGGACCGCTTCTCAGCAGAAGCAACTTCAACCGTCTCCCAGGAATCGCCCACCTCCATGATCACCGGATTGGTGGCAACATTGGCCGGCCAGTTTGGCAAGCCCGGGCCATTGGGATCTCCGGAGCGGATGAAATTCACCCAATAGTCGGAAAGCCGGTCGGCGATGGCATAGTCCTCGGGCTGCCAGGGCTTGTCAGTAGCGTACAGGTTATTGAACGCATAATTGATCTCGCTCATATGGTACGCGCCCTGATCTTGGCCCGGAGGCGCATGGGTCCAGTAATAGGTGTAAGTCTGAACGGTGCTGTTGCCCGAGGTGTTGAGCGCAACGCCGGCCTGATACTCGTTGGCCCATTGCCAGACAGAGATACGTGTCTGGTCCTGGTAAAAGGTGTTGCTGGCCGTGTCGGCGCTCTGGTTACTGTTGCCGGCCGGATACAGCTGGAAGAACTCGTCCGCTAGCCCGACGCTGCCGAATTCGTAGCGGTTCTGGCTCGTATAGCTCTCTACCGTCAGCCCGGGGTTGGGAGAGGCACCGTTTTCGTCTTTGTTCCCGCCGGTCAACACCGCAGCAATCGTATGATTGCCTTGTTGCAGCATCTCCTGGTAGGTGGCGGGGAGGACATAGCCGTCCAATACCGGGCGGAACAACGGGGGCTCCGCGTAGACAGAGTTATTGGCAAATACGGTCTGGGCGTAGGTGACATCGTTCGCGTCGGCCCCGGGCAGAAAGACCTCGACGGCGGCGGCGCGGGCCGCAGCGATGCTGCTCAGATTGAGACTGGTCAGATACGCTACCCCCTGCGTCTCAGCAGTCTTGAGCTGCCGATATCCTTCGGCCACACCTTCAATTAGAGGATTGGATGGGTAGGTGGCGCCGCTCTCGGCAATCACCTGCTCGAACAGCCCGTCGGCGAGCGCACTATTGAGATGGTCGAGCACCGCGGCAGCGCCCGCCGACTGTCCGCCGATGGTGATGCGGGTAGGATCACCACCAAAGGAGGCAATGTTCTCGTTAGTCCAGTGCAGTGCTGCTTGCTGGTCGACCAGTCCATAGTTGCCCGACGTTCCGCTCGCCGAGCTATTGCTCAGTTCTGGGTGGGCCAGAAACCCTAGCGCTCCCAGTCGGTAATTCACTGTCACCACAACGAGACCCTTCGAGGCCAGTCCGGCTCCGTCATACAAGGCCTGGCTGCTCGAGCCGGAGCCGAAGCGGCCGCCGTAGAACCAGACATAGACGGGGAGTTTGCTTCCGGTCGCGGAGGGAACCACGCCGATGCCAGTCTCGGTGTTGTTCTGCACATCGTTGAGGCTGGCCGTGTCGGGTGTCCAGATGTTGAGGTACAGACAGTCCTCGCTGTAGTAGCTGGACCCAGGCTGGGGACAGTCCGGAGCAAACTCGGTGGCATCTCGAATCCCCGTCCACCCGGCGACATGCTGCGGATGGCGCCATCGATAGGCTCCAGTTGGGGCGGAGGCAAACGGGATTGCCTTGAAGTTGTAGACCGAGGAGATATACTGCGATCGGTTGCCCTGTACCGTGCTCTCGTAGGTGTCGATGTACACGGTAGGTGACTGCACAGGGGCGAGCACAGAGCTAGCACTGCTCCCCGCGTTGGTTCGCGTGCCGACGATGTGGGCATACGAGGCACTCGCCAGGGCAAGGCCCAAGGTCAGCAGTTTCATCGCCATGATCGGTATGATTCAGTCCAGGTGACCGACGAGTGCTGCTTTATACTCCGCTCAGTCCCACACAATTTCCAGCCCCTCCTTCCCAGCAGCCGGATTTCCGTTCCTACAGGTGCAAGGCCACAGACCGGGCTCTTGGAGTCAACTTCTCCCCCAAGGTCCACAAGTCCGCTTTCCCACCGATGAAAATGGCCAATGTATCGGATAACGGAGGAGAATTTAGGCCCGAGCCTTGCCCTGACAGGTACCCTTCTCAACAATTTGCCCAAGATACTTGCCGATTCCCCTGAACCAACGTACACGGGTCTTGCGCGGGCACCAATGCGGAGCGCCGGACTTCAAACTGATTGGGGCGATCTAGCCATTGCGGGCCCTTAGCGCGGAGCCCGGGGAGATTATCGTCGACTCCAGAGGAGGTGATGAAGAATTGACTGGTCTCCTCTTTCGGGCATCGGAGGATAGTTCCTACCCATTGCAGTTGCACAATGCACCGGTCGTCATGGATCACAATTGGACCCCGCATTTGATGACGCGGTCTAGGCAGCTAAGGCTTGCCTCCTCCACGCTAGAGGGCGGGAAACATACTCGGCTCTCGCTCGAAGTATCCCAAAACAGCAAGTCGCTGCGCATATCCCAACTAGACTCTGTGCGATAGCACCCTGCATGTCCGAAATATCTGTTGGGGTCGTGCACGACCACGCAAATCCGAAAGGGCTCCTTGTTGGCTCTACTAGATGACGCATCAGGGTCGGGTGCTCGGTTATTCTAGGCTCCGGGCAACGCCGACGAGGTCAGAAATCTTCCGCAAAAGCTGCCTCGGCCAGCAGCACGAGATGCCTGGTCGCCGAGGTCAATGGCATAAATAGAGACCGAATCAGCGGGTGATTGAAGATCGTAGTAGAAAGGTTGCAAGCCCCTTCAGTATCTAGTAATTTGGAAAGTGTCGAGCAGTCGCGAAAGTTTTACCAATGCACTAATTTCTCACCCTGTCGGGTTGGGATCCTTGGCCTCCGAACTCCGGTCGCAAACCATGCTCTTATAGCTCCCTAGATTGCAAGGGGGGTAAGGGTTTTCAAAGTGGCTGAGATTCACGTCCGACCCGAAGTATGAGGGAGACCGTGTGCCTGGCTCTGCCATCTGCCCATTTCGCTCCAGTGGTAGCGGGCTGGATGGTGTGCCGAAGACCACAGCCGGGGGGAGTTGCATTCCCTCTAGGATCTTTGGTTTTGACTTCAATCATCAATGTGCGCTAATAAATTCATTTTCCGAAGCCCATAGGGTATCAAAATAACTCCACTGGTCGATAGACAAGGCGACCTGGAATATGTCTTGCACAGGTCCCGATGTTATTTCGTCCAAGTTGAAAGTCCCAGTATCCATGAAGCCGTCAACTCCAGAGCTCAGGTCGTCGGGTGTCATGTCAGGCACGTAAACGCCAGCCGCTGTTTGGCGGTTCTGTAGCATGTTAATATTAGCAAGAAGACTTCGCATGGTATCGGCGGCTTTGGATCCAATGAGGAAACTCTCGCCAAATATCTCAAGCACGGCTATGGAGGTATCGATCGCTCGCTTGGCCACCGCAGTAGAGGGACCATCTGGGTACGCAAGGACGAACCCCACAAGGGTTATGGCTGCGCTCCATTGCCATTGGAATGCTTCGTGCCAGCCGGCCAGTACGGATGTGGTGCTAAGGGCTTGAAGCGTGATATCCGTCAAGGCGATTGCGTGCAGTGCGCTTTTCTCCGCAAATTGGACCGCAGTCGGAGCAGAGGCAGAGCTGAACGAGATCAATGGACGATACAAGGCACAGCATATGTAATGGTACGTCAGTTCCAGGTGCAAGCGTTGCCGTTGCACCCATACAGGTGCGAATTGCTCAATCTCAAGCTTGGCTCGATCTGTGGAAAAGGATGTGCCGGTACTCTGTCCATTCATTCTTAGAGCGCCCGGAACATCAGCGACCCATTGTTCCAGGCCTTGAACAAAAGGGTGTAGGGATTCTGCAAGAGATTCGAGGACCGGTGGGTTGTCCCACACGGACTGGTTGTCATGCAGGTTCAACTCTTTGCTGTAAAAGGCCGTCTGAGCTGCTCGCGCAACCAGGAAAAGCTTAGTATTTTGCAAGTTAAAGCTCAGCCAGGTTACAGTATCACTCAAAGGGGAGTAATTTGATCCAGCCTCCACTGCACTCTGGAACTGGTCGTCTGGCAACATGGGGCTGTTCTGGGAATGATAAAACTGAAGTGGACGACCGAGCTTTAACCCAATCTTAGTATCCATAACTAGGAGCGCCGACCACAACCGCCGCCGAAGCTCACGCTCCGACCGTGACAATGTGTCAGGCGGGTCATGATGAAGACCAAGGGTATACGCGGCTCGAGCAGCCTGAGCAGCAACATTGTCTGCCATATTATGAAAGGCACCGGAGCAAACATAGACGGCACACAGGAGAAGGGCTTGTACCGTGGCCAGGGTCGGGCTCTCGAGCTCGTATGACACAAGAGTCCGACAGCGTTGGAAATACCATTGTCCCGCCAAAGTGGCGTCGACGGAGCCCATTTCCTTTTGTTTTGTCGACGGTAGCATTGACATGCCAAGCTGCATGCTCACTGCCACCACGATATCAGCAAGCGCTGATGGCTTCCGCGTGTTAGCTGCTGTGATCCACAATGATCGATAATGCTCCCTAAATTCAGCTTCGTTTAGGATCGGGACGAGACCCGCGTGATACGAACTCCAGTACAAGTCGAGGAAATACTCTTCCTGGGTTAAACTTAAATACACCGGTGATGCTACTGGAGTTGGAGATTCTTCAGTGACTATACCATCCCGTTGTGAGTCAGTCCCGGGAAACTCGCCGAGAAGGGCCCTTGTGGAGCTGTAAAGGGAGATTTGTTCTGTGGAGTGCTTCTGGTCCAGGCTGACATTCAAGAATTTCGCCATACGGTCAATGAAGTAGAATAGTGACGATGGTCCGTACCATGCTTGATTGGCAGGGTTCGCGGCGACGACCTGAATGCCACCCCACGATTTATGAGGCTGGGTATTTGGGTGCATAGATTGCCGAGAGTTTTCCTGGCCCCCTTCGCGACCCTGAACCGTGGTAGCGTAGGTAGAAGGGGCAGGGCTCCCATCGGTGACGGGAGCATGGCCAGGTGATGAGCTTGCTGTGGAGACAATGGGTGTTTCTGGCGCCAGCCGATGTCTGTAGACCGACAATTCCGCTTCAAGTTCCTTCACTCGCTGCCTCAGACGGTCGATCTCTCTGGATAGGCTGGATATCAGCGATACCCTGTTGAGGGATGTGTCCACCCAAGCACGTACCTCAGTGCTTGTGGAAAGGTCTTCAGTTCATCTTGTCCGCCTTGGTCGCATGAATCGTTTCTCTGGAGACATGGTCTACACGGTCGCTCATTGTCGCATTTGATTCTCCGGATGCGACACCGTTCACAAGCGCGCGAAACCTGCTTGCGAACTCGTTTGGCAGGAGGTTGATTCTCGGTTGGTCCTGGCCCCGCCTCCGCAAAGAAAGCATTGGTGGGCATGATGATGCGAGACAACTACCATCCCCGCCGGAGATGAGTTGATGAGCAGACGAGGCGATTGCTTATCGTTGCGCGAGGAGGTCACGTGTTACAGTCACCTGACGCGGGAAACCCCGGGAGTAGCCGGAGACCTCCGGGTCTAGGCGTTGTCGTCTCTCTGACGGGGAACTTGTACGTCCATACAAAGCACCGAGTTTATAGAAATCAGTGACCATGACCTATCGACTGGTACCGAAAGACAAGGCACAATTACTCCTGTTACACCACACTTGGGTCCACCCCAATGGCTTGAACGCGCGACACAGTGACTGGCACAGTTTATATTGAGCTGTTACCTTCGGGGCGTTGTATTTAGCAGCAGTCATCCTACAGGTGACAATGAAATTTCCATCAATTCTTTGCTAAGCAATCATGACTAGCAACACTTGCATCCTAAGGGACAGGCAGGCAAGCACTCGTGGCACGTGAGAAGTGTCCATGAACGAAGTTACCTTTGCCCCTTCAAAAGCAAACATCTTCCAGTCAAGGACCAAAACTCTCAATCGTGGCACCCTTCTTACAGTTTAATACCCACACAAAGTCATTCTGGCCGATGTTTCCCCTTGCCGTATCCCAGCGAAGGTCCAAACCTCGGGTTACGGCATGTAGATACAGTAACGGCCGAATTTTTCAGACATCATGAACGTGCTGAGCCCTATTGCCGAAGTAGAACTACAATACCGGTGGCCGCCGCTGCTGAATATAACGTGCCACGATAATATTACCATGTGGGATGAATAACAACACGGCTAGTTTAGAGGACTCCGCCTACCCTGTCTCGAATTATATGAGCGCAGCCCTGACCGGGCAGCCAATGTTACCCTCTCGATTGATTCAGGGTTAGTCGGCGGTGTAGCGTTTCTTAATGATTGTTTTGTACGGATTGAAACCACCATTCTTTTGTTAGATGGGCGGCTGTAGGATATATATTTCAAGGACCAACCCTGTCACGAGCACAAGTGTGTGAAAATTTTTGAAAATACATAGTTCTTCAAGGGGGTCCAACCTCCAGGCGATTCACATGTCTTCCGCATTGCCGGAGAGGTACAGAAGACTGATACACTGCCGTTACACTATACGTTGCCATTGAAGAGCAGTAATATCATGAAATATCTTTCCTATCAATTTCTAAGGGTCAGGCATCTCACCTCTCTGCAATGTACTCCTCAGACAAATTCATTCTCAGCCTTTCTATCCATAAGCCCTTGCCCTATCTATGACTTATCACGGTACTACTAACCATAATTTTGGAATAAGGGGCCTCGCAGAGGTTTGCCTTTGTCGCTGGTGGTGAATATAAGTTGATAGCTGTCAAATAATACTTTATCTGTTTAATACGAACATCATGAGATGAACTGATACTGATAATGATTAAAAATAGATACCTTCAGGGCACACAGGATGAACACAAAATGACTAGTCATTATTATTTGTCCAAAAGCATCCTCAATGGAGTAGCACATACGTGCTACGAAAGATAGAATACCGCTCCCTACTAACCGCGGTTTGCAATATAGTGTACCGGTGTTTCTTCGTCACGACCGAGTAGCTGGGCCCACATCGAACTGGCACCAACGGACTAGGTTTTTCATTCTCGGGGCAGACATGAAGAAATGATGACTCCCAGCAAACCGGAGGCTGTCAGGAGACTCACGGTCCCTTATTGGGGGGTTACGTCATGTGCGCATCTTAATCAAGGACATCAATCTCGGATTCACCTCCTTAACCTCTGAATAATGATATACTGCTCTTTGTGGACTGCAAGATCACTCTGGGAGAGTTTTACGTTGGATGTAAAAATTAGTGTATCCTGCTTTGATGAGGGCTGGGAGGGTGGCCCTTCTAAGGGTAACTTCGGCCGAAGACCCTACTCCAAGCCCCACTTTCGACCGCAGTTATGTTCCGATAACTCTTTGTCCGTGTGGCCGCCCAAACATTTGCACCGAGTATGCTCAAATGACAACGTGCAATTGGCATCAGACTAAGTATTCCAGCTAGGAGTAAATTGATACATACGACCATAGGGTGTGGAGAACAGGGCTTCCCGTCCGCTCAGCCGTACTTAAGCCACACGCCGGGAGGTTAGTAGTTGGGTGGGTGACCACCAGCGAATCCCTTCTGTTGTATGTTTCCTTCCTTTTTTTTTTCCCTTTTTTTGTTATCGTGGTCTCTCCTACATGTTCTCCTACACCTGGCTGAGGCAATCCAAGTGTATCAGATAAGGTTGGAGGCCAGGTGGAGTCAGCTTTGCATCAAACACCCTGATATTGAATACGCGGAAGCCAAGTGGGACCGTTGGAGATTCTTGTCTAGCAGGGAGCTTATATTATCAGGTGGAGACAATTCATATCCTCTCTTCGAGAGAGGTATTGCGCCAAGAATCTGATAAGGGACCGCTACGAGGAATAGACTTGCGCCAAGCAACGAATGTGTGGCGCCCGTTGGGGTACTCCTGTCCCATATGGATCATCCGATACTCAGCATCGCCCTTCTCTTTACTTCCAGCTCTCCTACCATCCTAGCAATATGTTCAGAAAGCTCGCCGCCGCAGCTTTGCTGCCCTCTGCTCTCACTGGTGTCCTTGCCGCGCACACAGGCAGCAATACCTGCGCAAATGTGCACATGATGCTTGCCCGCGGAACAACCGAGAGCTATCCGGGGCTGTTGGGCTCTTTGACCGATCTCGTCATGGCCGCAGTTCCGGACAGCGACTACGAGGACATCATCTACCCAGCTACCCAGGAAGGCTCTACTCCTAGCTACGAGGAAGGCATCTTCAACGGCACCGCTCAATTGAAGGCTTACGTTGCAGCCTGCCCAGAGTCCAAAGTGGTCTTGTTCGGATACTCTCAGGTACGCCCTACCATCCCTGACCGCTGTCTCGGCGCTGTAACCTTGCTTACTTGAATAGGGAGCCATGGTCGTCAGCGACATGTTAGCCGGCGGCGGCGATAATGGAACCTTGGGCAATATCACTAGCCCGTCTGTTGACCCGGACACTCTGGGCTCGCACAGTACGTCAAGAGCTATCTTCTTCGCGCTTTCTGCTAATCAACACAGTCACCGCTGTGCTCCTCTACGGCGACCCCCGCCACATGCCCAACCAGACATACAATGTCGGAGATGTCACTGCGACTGGCGTAAGTGGAGCTATGAGCCCAAAGCCGTCGAGAGATGGGAGAATGCTAAACCTGGATTATGACAAAAATACCCCCGCACTCCTGCGCAGCTCGAGGCGTTGTCGAAGTACGCCGACAGACTCCACGACTACTGTGACGATAAGGATGGCGTCTGTGATGCTGCGGGAACCAATCTCTCGGCTCATTTGGCTTATGCTACTATTTGGGACAAGACGACCGCTACTTGGGTGGAGAGCATGGTGGAGAAGATGTAATTGGTGAAGGCTCGGGAATTACGGGAGAGTAGAGCTGGTGATAGAGAGTAGTGACATTGAGGGGTTAAGGCTGGATAAATTGAGTACATAGGCCGTGAGCTAGTGATCCATCAATATAACTATCGGCAAAGAAAAGACATAAGCAGGCCATTTAAGGCCAGGATGGTGAGGAGAGGAGCCAAATCCAATGCAATTGTGGACCTTACACGAATAACCGGATTAAATCCTGGCCGATTTCATTTACCACTACCTCCAAGATACTGCCTGATCCATAGTCAGAAATCCCGGTACACGTTGTATATTTCTCGTGTGCCATTCCCACTCCAGTCTCCCCAACTAGTGACTCCAGGGGAAAAAGTGTCAATTTCCCCTCCAATATAGAACTGCATATATCCAGCAGCTACGGAGTAATCTCGACAGAAACCTACATCCCTTTCAGTTCCACATACATTATCCATCCACCCCATTCTGCGTATGCTCGCCCCTAGCTCTTTGAGCGGGAAAGCGAGAAACTGAAACCCGAGAGCCGAGATCCCCACATAATATGCATATACTCCAACCCGAACGGCCCAGGGGTCTGACCCAGCTTTTGATTAACAACCCACCTCCCGGCACGGCATCTCAAATATGCTCCGATGTCCGAGGATTCAAGACGGCACAACCGCGTCAGCCGGCTTCATCTCCGCAAGCACTTATCAGCAACCTGAAAATTTTGGCCATGACCCGGGATGATGTTTTCTAGCTTTGGCTTCACGGACATCTCTATCTTCCAGCTGTATTTCGACATGGGCTAGGTACTTTATTCGACTAACTTGTAAGCTTACCAGTAGACTACGGGGCTATCGTTTCTCAAATGTTACTGACGACAAATCGCCGAGGATCTAACAGACTGTTTGTTGCGAGAAGATCATGGAGAGTGTGAGGAGCGGGTATAGTGACGCCTGACGGTTTTGGTGCTCTTATTCTTTTATAAGATGGTCCATATCCGCGACTACTCTCACCAGTGTTACGGATATCAAATACATAATTTACATGCTTGTAGGATCTTCCCTGGTTACTTTTTAGGGTACGTAGCAGTCGTTCCAGGCTGGAGACCCTCGCTTACCTACACGGCTGGCCAATTGCTATTGTTCCAGGTTTCTGTCATGAATGGAAATTAGGACTTCAATGGCTTTGTATTGGCTCTAGGACAGACGAGGCTTCCAAACGAAGCTATCACCAGCCCCAGGTACTCGTACGAAGATACTTAGCCACGGTTAGGCTTCCGACGGTTACAGGCCATAGATTATAGTTGTGGAGACTCAGGCGTAATTACGTGTATGGCGATCTGTTACCTGTTGAGAATTTATCATTCCTTCATAATCAAGACAGAAACGAGCTGCTACCGGTGCTGGAGCTGAGGAGCAGCGTAATTTCCACCGAGGACAAGGAACAGCTGAAAGGAACGTCGACGAGCAAGCACCGCATCCTATCTATGAAGATTTTGGAAAGAAATATATATTGTTTGACATGACATTGTGCAGGAGCACTGCATTGCACGTATCCTCATCGGCTCCATTCTAGAGTTGTCATAGATAGATCTCGAGGGATAAATTTGTAAATTTTAGGTCTCGCTTCGCGGTAGTTGACAAAAATGATCCACTGTTATGGGCCGAAGTGGCATCGAGAGCCGAAAGTTAGGGTCCGGATCCCGAGAGCCGAGGTCACCGGACCGCGGATTTCCTCACCTCTCGGCTTTCGTGCTTCATTCTCCGTCCTCCGCCCTTCCCACGCAACCACGATGCCCGAACGACTGGAACCTCGTATCGCCAGGTCTTGCGACAATTGCAAGGCAAGAAAAGTGCGATGCATACGTAATGATTTGCTCCCCTCTCTGTCTTTTCTTCACTTCGATTGCTTCCCCGTACCTGACGGAGGAATAGGACCCGCAACAAGTGCCACTTGCACACCGTGCCAGGTACGCTAGCTGAAGGCGGGACACCCTTTTCGCTATTATTGGAAGCTGAGCTCGCCAGAAACGAAACATTGAATGTCACTATGGCTTCACACGGAGGCAGCTGAGACCAAAGCAGTCCCCGGCCTTGCCACTTCCCAGTAGGAGATAGCAATCGGCTATTGAACAGCAGTATTTATGTAACTCGTATAGCAAGCCCTCTTGTTCCAGACCGCACCTCGACTCCTGCGTCAACGCCGGCGGATGGCTCAAGGCTGTATGTCGATCACATCCTGGTCGACCGGGACGCGGATGGGAGGAACCGTGATGCATGTTCAATTTTCAAGGTCAAAAGAATCCTTGAACTCCGTTGCTGAATGTAACTGATAAAAGCAGACACACGAAAACCATGGTATAAATCATCACTATAATATGGAACCCGACAGCAGCTTACCATGTGCTCAGTCCCCAGCACTGGGATGGCCTTCTTTTCAGAAAGTCGCATCCGCTCCCTGACGAATATACTGGGTCATAGTAAACTGCGAGACCTTATCGAGGCTCTGGGGCAGACGATCCACCAACATGCGCATGAGTCTGGGATAAGGTTCCGGAAACCAGATACGCCCCCCCAAGCTCCACCCCAAGATACAGCTCGTTACATTGCGGGTTAGCTATGTTTATATCCGCGATGGTGGGTTCTTACTAATAGTGAGTTCAGCATATTTCCAAATGTTAGACCCGCTTTCACCATTTCTCGACCGAGGTAAGTTTGAACAACAAGCTTTCGGGCCCCAGTTACCAGAGCTGCTCGTGAACAGTGCGGCATTCAGCGCATTGTATCATACGGTCTTGGCGTTAGGATGCCAATACGCCGAGGCGGGTTCCTTCGCCCCTCATCAAGGAAAGGCGTGGGAATACTTCCAAGTGGCATTGGGTCTGTTTCCGGAGATATTGGTTCCTCCAGGAAGATTGGTCAATGTGCAGGTGCATGATGACAATCTGCATTCAACGTCTACTAACTTCCAGCAGGCCTTAACAGCTATGGTCTGTTCAAGATACATATAATAACAGGTGCATCGTCGCTAACGCTGCATTAGGCACTATTTGCCTCGAGCTTCTCTTGCATTCAAATTGGAGAAACCTTCATCTCCGAGGCAGCCAGAATGGTTCAAGTCCTAGGGTATAACGCAGCCTACATACGGACAGAGGATGAAAAGGCATGCCGTCGAGTGTTTTGGGCTATCTATTGGCAAGAGAAAGTGGCGTGCTTCTTCCGAGGGCGAGCTTCAGTAAGATGATTGAAACTGACTATCACGACATAGCTGAGTCACTTTAGACGATGCCCGAGTATGACATAGGCTGCCCCGTGCCGAATGCCCCTGAGGCTGTGACTGGTCAGCTGGACTGGCTATTGACTACAGCGGGTCTGGGTCGGTTGATGTCACGGATGTATGAATGCCTTTTTTCTGTGAGTGCAGTCCAGAGGCACAAACAGGCACGGATTGCGGCCATCAATTCGGTGTCCAGTGAGTTGGAAGCATGGGCGTGCTCTCTGCCGCCTGCATTTCAGCCAAGCCAACCTCTTCGGTCTTCGAATTTCAACGAAGCCTATTCGCTCGAGATGGGACTTCAACTGCGGTTCGTCTATCACGCTTTGATGATGTCTATCTGTCGGCTTCGAATCCATCTTGTCGCCGATCAAGAACCGGGCGAGTCAGACCAGGAGACTAAGCGCCGACTGATGGAAACCGCGCGAGACATTATTTATCATTGCTGTCACATTAAGCAAGAGGCCTATGTGCCTGTCTGGTATACCACCCTCCCAAATTGCTTCTAGAACTGATCTGACCGAAGAAGGGAGCTTGCAATCGTTCCAATATCGGCACTCTTTGTCATTTTCGACTTTGTGATCCACAACCCGTTTCACAAGGAAACCAACACCAATCTCGCATTCTTAGATATCGCCGCCGGATATTTCAGCCGTTGGGAGATTGCTAACAAAGGGTCACTACCGGCATCGAACCCTGCTGAGTTGTCGCACATCGCTCGCGAGTTTGTGCAGAATGTCCGAGCCAAGTCGGATACTTCACGTCTTCAAAGATTAGACCAAACTGTACCCGCGACTCCTCAGGCAGCCCATAATGTATCAATTGTTGTCGATCCGAGTCAGATAGAAGTGAGTCCTGCTCTTTCCCTGCCATACATGAAGATTTGGCTAAGTCGAAGTTCAATAGAATGAGGCATCTGTTGCCTTCACAGATTACCTCCACGCATCGTCAGCTCACCCAGATAGTCTCTTCTATCCTGATGACCCACTACAGCCGATATTAGGAACGTCCATGTTGCCAGCACCTGACCTGGCTTTCATGTTTAATGGTGGGATATGGAGTCCGCACTCGCCGGGATTCTAAACCCGGTTCCAAAGCAGACTTCACATTGAACAAGCTATTTCGCTACTAAGAATCTTGAATAGTTCCTTGTACTATATTTCTTAATGTCTCAAGATTTTGAAGTCTACTAGGTACTTGAAAATTGCCGGGAAAGATTATTAATCCATGCAAAGGCTGCTCATGGAGGTTAGTTGCAAGTATATACTTCTTGACTAGGACTTCTTCCCAACTTCGATCAAATTCCATAAAATGCTGTCTTGAGATCTTCCAACACACGAGTATACGTCTTGCCATATATGCTATATCATACCATCTAATCAATTATACTCTACCTTTCACATCCCATTATACACCCCGGAGAATGGGTAATCTACCCCCCTCAACCTACCAATTCCACGGAAGCCAACCGAGCGCTCGAAGATGACCGTACCTCCTGACGATTAGCCAGTTCTGCCCCCAGTGCGTCCCAGTTGGTGCAGGCCAGGTGTTGATGTTGACATGTTACAGCTCATATCCCAGATACCATTGCTGGATGACTAAGTGTCACCTGATTCTACGCTCCCCAGTTACCCCTCAATCCCCGGATGTCGAGGCTCTACCATCTTCAACGACGGTTGGTATGCATAGAACCTGATTTTGCAAGACATAGACGCGGACAATTGTCAAGATTATCCAACACCCTGAACACACGCATTATGCCTGAAGACAAAATCAAAGACATGCACGTTGCTATCATCGGTAAGGTTCCATACTTTGGTATCTGACCTTGTGCCACTAAGCAGAAACAATTATAGGCGCCGGGATTGCAGGCCTTACTCTCGCCATAGGATTACACAAGAAGGGGGTCCCATTCACGGTATACGAAGCAGCGTCAGAGTATTCCACGGTGGGGTAAGAATCCTCCACAGTATCACTGAGAACACAGCCTTGCCTGTCTGACTGCGAGAATAGCGCTGGCATAGGCTTCGGTCCGAATGGGGATCTAGCGTTAAACATGATCGAAGAGGGCTTTCTTCCCAAGTATGAGCGTGTCTGTGTAGGTCATAAGCCTCCCGCACCTCAGGATATATATTATGAAGGGCTACTTCTGGAGGAGGGACTTGGTATGCCACTCCTCACCTTTGTCTTTCCCCTCCAATAATTGAAAAAGGTGACATTGATACTAACCCTATACTCCAGGCCTCAAAGAACCCTGGTACGGTAACTCATCATGGGGCCACCCAGACTACATCCGCAGAGCAGTCCGTACTCCCCCCCCCTCAGACCATAAACACTAACCCCCCAGGCCCACCGCAACGCCGTCCTCCAAATCCTAACGACCTTCATCCCCATCACCAAAGTGCACTTCAACAAACGCCTCACAGCCATCCAACAACACCCCACCAAAGTCCTCCTCACCTTTGCCGACACCTCCACCGCTGAGGCAAGTATCGTCGCCGGCGCCGACGGAATCAAAAGCATCGTACGCGAGCACGTACTCTCCCCATCCCACCCCGCGCAAATCGACCCCGTATACTCACACTCCTACTGCTACCGCGGTGTGATTCCCATCGCGCAGGGGGAGGAAATCCTCGGTGACTTGACCCACGTCGCGAAGATGTATCTGGGGCAGGGACGGTGTTGTGTCACGTATTTGATTTCGGGGGGTGCGGTACGTACTATCCCCCCATCTAGTCACCAATTGAACAAGATATCCTAACCACACCCCCAATGCACGGGAATACAGGAACTCAACCTCCTCCTCTGCGTGTCAGACCCCAAACCCTGGGAATGTCCTAACACGGTGACACAAAAAGTCACACCGGAGAGTATGATCTCCGACTTCACAGACCGGGGAATAGACACCCGCTTCCTCCGCCTCTTAACGAAAGCCCAACCCATCAAATGGGGCTTATTCCATCACCCATCCACATCCACATACTACCGAGACCGGGTAGTCCTCCTCGGCGACAGCGCGCATGCGTCCCTGCCGTTCCAGGCCGCTGGGGCAGGTCAGGGGTTAGAGGATGCGTTGGTGTTGTCGAATGTACTGGGTAAGATCTTTCATGCTCCGGGGAAGGAGGGTAATCTTGGGGAATATGTTAGGGCTGGGTTTGCGGGGTATGATTCCGTTCGGAGACCGCGGGCGCAGAGGCAGGTGGAGCGGGCGTATGAGATGAGTCGGATGCTTTATTTTGAGCATCCTGAGACGGGGGGGAGTATGGAGCGGGTGTTGGAGAAGATGCAGGGTGGGTGGTTTGATTGGTTGTGGTTTCGGGATTTAGAGGTGGATGTAGAGGAAGCAGTGAGGGGGGTGGATGAGGTTGTTAATACTCGGCGTTGACTTTAGCAAATCTGTACTATATAATCACATCATATACTGCTAGCCTTAGTGATACACCCTAGGAATATGCCCGGGGTTGGATGCTATTGGGTGACAGTTTACCTTCGATACACAGAATGATAGTCTTCCTCATTTAATTGGAGTAAAACAAAATATGCCAAGGCAACTACCGCATAAATCATAAAAGAAGATATCCCTTTTTCGTTCCTGGCTTAGAAAGTATAAGGATGTCCGTACGCAAATTGAGATGGCATATATTGACAACTGGTCATCCTACCTACCATGGAAACAGAACCGAGCATCCAAATAAATATCAGTGTCAGTACTCATCACGGTTATCCTATCATTAAGTCTCAATGGACTCTGGCTTTCCATCACATTTAGCATGCTGAGCTAGAGCGCACACAGTAGGATTCGCAAACAAATCCCGCACCCTAAAATCCAACCCACGCGATCGAGCCCGCGCAACCAAGCTCATAGCGAGGATAGAATCGCCCCCCAAGGCAAAGAAATCATGATCCACCCCAAAGTCCGTGCCATCAACATTGAGCGTGTCCTCAAACAGTTCATGTAACACATGCTCGACCGGGCTCGACGGGTCCCGCTTCTGCACGCTGGACGATGCATCGAGATATTCCTCCCGGGGCCGTTCCGCGGCTAGACTGCGGAGGAGTTTACGGTCCAGCTTGCGGGATGTGCTTAGTGGGAATGAGTTCACGTAGAGGAAAGCTGTGGGGATCATATAGCTTGGTAAGGAGGCGCGTAGGGTGGGCAGTGCGGCTGCGACCTGTGCCTGGAGGGTTCGATCTGATTGTCTGAGTGTTTGGTCTCGAGGACGAATGAAGGCCGTTAGAGTTGGTTGTCTGCGGCTGTTGAATGTATCGTCTTTCGGGACTACCAGCTCTGCGACGGCTTCGGCAGCGTCGGGAAAGCTGCGGCGAAGGTGGTATTCAACTTCGCCAAGCTCGATGCGTTGTCCGCGTAGCTTGATCTGGGTGTCTTTGCGGCCGACAAATCGTAGTGTTCCGTCTGCTTTGTACTGGACTAGATCGCCTGTGCGATATAGACGTGAGCGTGTTGTTTCTGCACGGCGGAACCGCTGCAGCCATGCTGGGTGCGTATCTGGTGCGATGAATGAGGCGGCCGTCTTGGTTGGGTTGTTGATATACCCATAGCCGACAATAGGACTTTCCACGACGAGCTCTCCGACACTACCTATTGGCATGAGCTTTTGGTCGTCATGCGCGTCGACAACCCAGCACACTGCGCTGGTCGGCAAGCCAACGTTGTTTGGGTCTTTTGGGTCATTGACATTCTGATTCAGAGTGGTAAGGATAGCACACTCGGCGGGCCCGTACAGGTTGAGGAGATGGACTTCTGGTGACCACATGGTAATGTCCTCAGGAGCAATAGGTTCCCCTGCGAGGACCAGCGTCTTGAGCATAGGAGTCGTTTGGGGTTGAATTATCCGGGCCACAGATGGCGTCAAACATGCCCAGTTTACCTCAAGGTCACGCATAACCCGTGCGAGATCACCCTCTCGGTCCTTGGCTGAAGGGATACAAATACAGCCGCCGGCGACGAGGGTCAATAAATGATCGGCGATGCTGATGTCAAAAGCATAGGCCGCGAATTGAAAAACCCGGGAGGTGGGATATAATGACAAGGCGACACTGTTGGCTTTGGCGCTGGTACACCATGATTCATGCGAGATAATAGCCCCTTTGGGCTTACCCGTTGAGCCAGAGGTGAAGACTGCATAGAGTGGGTTTTTGGGGTTGGTTTTGGATTCTAGGGTGGGAGAAGTAATTTGGCTGGATGGCCACGAGCAGTGAGATTCGCCCAAAACAATGGAGACATCCGCGAGTTGAGATGCACTAGATGCATTCTTCTCGGAAGTAATAATGAACGGTGCTTCGGCATCATCGCAGATACCACGCAGCCTCTGTGTTGGATGGGAATCGTCAAGGACAATAAACGCCCCTCCGGCTTTTATGACAGCAAGCATTGCGATAGGGGTCCACCGAGACTTTTCGAAATACAGCGGAATGAAAACCTTGGGACCCACGCCTTGCCCCTGGAGGTAACGTGCCATCTCTGAAGACATCTGCTCCATTTCCGCGTATGTAAAGTTGCCATCCCAGGCACACACAGCCGGAGCATTGGGCTGAGTGAGCCCTCGCTTTCGGATCCAGTCATGAGCACATATCTCAACCGTCTCAGGTACGGCACGATTCCACTTTTCCAACTGCAACCCGTCCTCAGGACTGATGGCATCAAGATCGCGTAAAGGAACGTCTTCAGATCCAGATGTTAGAATGATCATGAGATGTCTGAGCTGTTTCAGCATTCGGTCCATGTCGACGTGAGATACAACATGCGGATCAAAGGTCGCCTCGATGTTTATTGTACCAGGTTGTTGTTGACAGATCAAAGTGATTGCGTAGGAGCTAAAGGCCCCTATTGCGGATTGGTTCTGCTTCCTGGAAAACATCCAATCACTACCACACTCCTCTGGTTGAACGACGATATGACTTTGAAAGTTGCAGACTTTTGCGGCTCCCTCGCCCAGACGTCGGAGGTTCTGCAGCCCTATTTGTTCATAAGGAATAGCAGAAATGCAATACTCCCGGAGCTGCTGCAGATTCCGCTTTACAGTCATTCCTGGGTCAAGATTCAATCTGAGCGGAATGGTAGCAATAGCCGGGCCGGCCATGTCCTCAACTCCAATCACAGGCGCACCGCGACCGCTAACGGTGAGGCCAAAGACAACATCGGAGGTTTCCGTGTAGTAGGAGAGGAGAACAGCCCAGGCTAGCTTGAGTTTTTCGGGAAGCGTGTATTCACTTTGAATCGTTTGTCGTATGGAAATTTGGATTGGTATCATCAACGTGGACTCAGGAACGTACGCCGGGCTGGGTAGCTGAGGGAAGCTGGCACTTTGCACATCAGTGAAGCGCCCTTTCCAGTAATTTTCCCTTTCAACCTTGGTGCGACTAATGTACTCGATGAACGGACTGAATGGCCTCTCGTTCAGCGTCTGGCCATTGTAGGCCGCCTCAAGCTCCCGCAGAAGTACGGGAAGGCCCCAACCATCGGATAGAGCATGGTGCACAATTAGAGTAAAGGTTGGCAGCTGTACCGCAGATGCCTCATGAAGGTGTGCACGAATCCATGGCTTTCCGAGCTCACAGGCTAGTATGTTATTCGGTTCATCATCGAATGAGCTCACTTCCAGCTCGATCGTTCCGCGAACCACAGCCTGGTAGATCTTGCCATTGCTCCCTTGTATGAATCGAGTCCGAAGAATTGGGTGGGCTTCGACTAGAGCATTCCATGCATTTCGAAATTGGTGGCTATTTACATTCCTCGGTAGTTCGTATCTGAAGACGCCCGTATAGGAACCTGGTCTTTTGGCTGCAAGAGAGATAAGTCCTTCCTGTAATGATGTACAAGGATATACATCCTCTATTTCTGTTTGGTGGTGGAGCACACATTGTTGCATGACCAGCTCAAGGAGTTGTGCGCGGTCCTCATAAGTTGGAATCAGAGAGAATGGTTGGGTTTTGTTGTTCGCTGAGATAGCACGAACTCGAATGACCATGTCTCTGAGGGTTGGGTGTCCATATAAATCGGCTATATCTAGCCGTATGCCTTCTTTTCTTGCTAGACCGGCCAGCTTCATGGCCGCCACCGAAGTTCCACCCAGCCCAAAGAAGCTATCTTGAAGTCCGATGTCGTCCTGTCTAACGTTTAGAACTCTGGACCACAGAGACTGGAGTTTGCGCTCCACTGGGCTGCAAGACTTGCTGCTCGTAGTGTCAGACATTCGGCTGTATCTGCGAAGATCATGCCGACTCAAGGTTGCAGCCAGACGGCGGAGCGTTTGCCGATCACTCTTTCCGTTGTTTGTAAGAGGCATCGACACTAAGAATAGGAATGTCCTGGGAACCATGTATTGAGGAACCACCTTGGATAGCTTTCTTTGGAGGATCTCTGTCTTGATGTTCAGGTCCTCGGTTGGCTCCTGGAGCCATTTTGTCGGGTTAGCGGGCGATTGTGTACGATTTGATTTCAGGACAAGAAATGCAATCAGAACCGAGGCAGACTCATCCGCGATTGGGATCATATCTACAACAACATCCATAGCATCTGGGGTATGTAATCTGATGTGATGCTCGACCTCTCGTGTGTCGAGGCGCTGACCGTGAAGTTTGACCTGCATGTCCTTTCTGCCGATATAGCGGATCGAGTTTCTCACGGCATCGAAAACGACCAAGTCGCCTGTCTTATACATCCGATCCCCTTGGGGCCTGAATCTTCTGTGCCATGACGGAGGGTCGATGAATACTTCGGTAGTGCGCTCCGGATTGTTTAAATAACCGCGGGCGACCATGGGTCCTTCTAAAAGTAGTTCTCCAACCTCACCTGGCGGAGTCAACCTGTTGTGGTCGCCAGGATCAACGACCCAACAATTGACTCCCACACCCCGCCCAAGGTTTGCCGGATCAACCTGAACTCCGGGTTGTAGAATTGTAGCCATGCATCCAATAGTACATTCAGTGGGACCGTAGCCACTGATGCACTGCATATGAGGCATCCATTTCTCAACGTCGCCTTCTCGTAGAGCCTCACCCCCGATAATCAAGGTTTCCAAGGTGCATAAGTCCTGAGGCTCTAGGACTCGCGTAAGCGAAGGGGTCAAAAAAGCCCAGGTGCAGCCTAGTCGACGACATGCCTCTGCTATGTTGTTTTTGCGCTGAATCTCCGACGGTATACAGACACACCCACCCTTGACCAATGGCGCGAAGATGTCCAACAGGGATGCATCAAAGGCATGAGATGCAAATTGGAAGACTCGGGATCTCTCGTGAATGTTCAAAGCAGCACTATTGGCCAACACACTGGTCGACAAAGACCGATGCTCTATGACCACCCCCTTCGGTTTGCCAGAGGTACCCGACGTGAAGACTGTATAAGCAGCCTGCGTGCAAGGAACCTTTAGGGCTGGACTTTCTGGCGTCGAGTTTCTCCACACGGCTCTCTCATCGTCATCGTCAATGATGATCATGGTTCCTCGAAAATTGGCCTTTTCCGCCGTGGCCGTGGTGGCAATGATCACGTTTGGGGTAACCGCACAGAGGATCTCCTCCAAACGCTGAGAGGGTTGGGATGGATCTAACGGGACGAACGCGGCGCCAGCCTTCAACACGCCCAGAAGTGCCACAGGATACCAGCGAGATTTTTCGGAGCAGACGGGGACAAATTCGTCCAGCCCGACTCCGAGTCTTCTCAGATGAGACGCTAGACGGGAGGAGAGATGATCGAGAGTAGAAAAGCTAAATTGTCCATTCCAAGCGGCCACCGCCTCCCGTGCTGGATGCCTCAGAGCCTGTTGCTGGAATACATCCTGGACGCAGATATCGACGGACTGCTGCTTCTTGGGGTTGAAGGCATCTAGCTGTTGCAGCTGTTTCTGGTTGAGCTCATAGTCGCCCACTAGTTCCAGCGATTCGCGGCTGCGTTCGGTGGACACGGGCTTTGTTGACTCCTGATGAGTCGCATCCGCAAAGGTCTCGATCTTGGTCATGTTGCAATGCTGGATGATGAATATTATATGTTGAAGGGCGGCATCGAGGCAGACGGAGTGCAGCGCAGTTGGCGAGTCAAACCATTTCAGGGAAGTGAAGTCGGCGAAATATATACAGATGAAAGACATACGGTCTGGCTGTGGTGAGTAGTATTCGACTTTCTTTCCTCTGTTCCCCTCGGATGATGACGACGAAGACGATGAAGGGAGGGCATCTTTGGAGACGAAAGTTTGGAAGGACAAGGATGTGGAAGGGTAGGTGAGATTTCTTACCGTCTACGATACATGGTATCTCCCTGATTGGCAACGCCAGGAACTCCGCATAGTAACTCCCAAAACACTCTACTCGAGTCGTGAGCCAGTGGTGGGCAATACAAGCTTTGCGTTCCAAGGCACACAGCAGCCACAAGAACCATCAGCAAACATCTCATATAATGCGAGGAGAAAACTGGCTGATATTGAGCTCCACCTGATGTGACCCAGGAAGTGGGCACCGTGATGGACCCCATACATTTGCAAAAGAATGCCTGGATTGCCCATCCAATCTGGACAGAGCCAGGGCTGCATAACCTGCTGGGAGCTCGCCACCAATGACATGGTCGCTTGTGCCAGGTTTCTCCATGGCACAAACCGGAACATCGCCGTATCCCTACTCCTGGCAAATAGCTGGACATCAGGGATGAGCTGAACCCGGGCACTGAAATGGTTGAGCACTGGATTTGCATGCGCACCATCGAGTGGTCATCATGGTCATTGCTGTCGAAGCAGACTACCAGTTCTCTGCCTTAAGAATGGCGAGCCGGACAGTTCTGCTGGCACCCATCTGATCCGACTGTGCATGATCGCTTGTTCTAGTCAATATGGCCACCGCCTGCGAAGTCGTGCAGCCCTCCCCGGGGCTATTCCTTGATACGAGGCGTCGAGAGGAACCATTCCTGTGGGACATTAGTAACTCCCCCGAGCTGCTCGACCTGAGAACATGTATTCTTTCAGGGCTGTCGCAAACAGCCAAAGCGATTCCGTCTTTACTTCTATGGGACGAGCAGGGGCTCCGCAACTTCAATGAGTGGGCCGACAGCCCCCATTACTATCTCAAATCGAAGGAGATGGAGATTTTCGAGACGTGGAGAGACCAGATGGCCAATGCCCTACCACACAGGTCTGCATTGGTGGAGCTAGGGTGCGGGTACGTTGCGCGGTGACTCTTAATCTACTAGACAAGCTCGCGGTCTGACTCTACTACAGGAACCTGCACAAAACCTCCATCATTCTGTCGGCCCTCGCCAGACAAGGGAAGCAAGTCTGGTACTACGCCCTGGACGTCTCAAAATCCGCGTTGCGCCAGAGTTTGCAGTTCTTGCATGAAGAATTCATGTACTGCCCCAATGTCAGGATCGCCGGACTAATTGGCACATACGACGACTGCGTGGACTGGGTCGCTCACAACACTTCCACTCTCCACGGACTCCCTGCCACCTTTCTCTGGGTCGGAAATAGCATGCCGAACCTTTCCAAGACCGAAGCCAGCGATCTCATGAACAACTTCCGCCGAGCTTGCGGCGTGGCAGGAATTAGCTGTCGCTTTCTAGTGTCCGCAGACGCTTGTGCCGATGAGAGTAGATTGCTCAAGGCGTATGACCCGGAGGCTGGGACATCCCGTACCTTCCTCCGCCACGGTCTTCATCGTGCCAAAACGCTGCTGGGGACAGACTCGTTCGAGGAGGAGGTCTGGAACTGCACCGTCGAGTACGATCGGAAAGAGAATGAGATCCTAGCCTTCTATTCGCCAAGGGTGGATGTCATACTCGCCGTCGACCTGACCGTGCATAAAGGGGACAAGATATTCTTCTTCCGCAGTGGGAAATGGAATGAAAGCCAGATGGAGACCATTGCACACCAGGCGGGCGGATTCCAGGTTTCGCACGTATGGAGAGATTCGAATGAGGAGTATGGTAAGTGGAGACCCAGGATCGATTTCCCTGTTCCATGTCACACAGCTACTGACTGATTCAGGATTTTATCTTCTCTCATCCTAATGTGATCCATCACACCTTGCATGTCCCATAGCTTCATAGATAGGCAGTCAGAATTCATGATATGTCACATTCTGCGCGTATACGCAATTGAACCATAGACGGAGAATCAAGTCACTTCCTCACCCACATCCTAGAACGGCAATCCCCCATGGTCTCTGCATACCCCGAGGGGAGTTTCTAGCCCGCGGTTCACATGTACCCGTGACAGGGAAGGACTTGTTACACAGCATGCGTTAACCACCGTGCCATGTCATCATGAACCTTAACCGGGAAGTATTCGCCGAAGGGGCAGAACGCCACGGGGAAAGTCAAACAGTGACTGAACAGGCTTTCCAGCCCGTTTCCAAGCTTGATCGTTGAATCAGAACCAAGTCAGCACCAAAAGTCAATACCGAAAACATGGGTTCCATGTGTACCCCTTTTGCACTCCAATGGTCGGGATAAGGTGCCATCCTACCAGCTGAGGGGATCGCGGGATTGGCCCTGTTATCTCCCCATGGGAAACAAGGCATGCCGCACGTGGGTCTAGACGTTCTCGAAAGTTGAGGGATTTGTGTCCCGCTGTGCTACGTGGTCGATGACAACTGGATGAATAGGAAGACTTGCCGTGGAATTCGTGCCCTTTCTTCCGATTGACACCATGCTTGTTGAGGATAGATCTTTGGTAGAAGTATACATGCCCTGCTCTCTTACCCGACGAAAAAGAAGAATGCATGATTCCAGGTCCCAATTCCGGATGAGATATCGCACCCTGCTATACAGCATCTACGCTCCCTGGTATGATTCCGCCTGTTGATAGGCCTTTTCCCTCGCCATGTATCGGTGAGCGGAGTTTTGGTTCTTCACGGACGAAGCCGAGTCAAAGCTTCAGCAGGATAGGCATTGGGACAGTGACCGAAAGATATTGCTCGTACAGGGAATAAATAAAGCAGGATACATCGGCAGCCATTACAATAAAGCTCTTGCTACTCCAGCAAGCCAAGGGGTGTGAGTATCAGCAGACCCGAGACGCTGCATCAGTCTCATCTCGGCGGTTCCTAAGAAACGACATGATCTCCGTGCCACCAGTCCCAGTCAGATCGTCGCCTCCCGGATCACAGCGCGGCTCCCTCTCTCGCATCGCCGGAACGATCACATACCGCGAGACAATAGACAGATGCGCATCTCTCACAGACCTGAGCTTCAGCACCGCGCTTCGGTACAATCTCTGCACCTCCGTGTTGTGCGCTTGGATTAGGACAAACTCACGAATATTACACTTCTCCTCCATGAGCTCCAGAAATTTTCGGTGAGGCCCAGGCATGTAGTGCCGCATTTCCTCCAGGTATTTCGCCTGGGACCCTCCGAATGCGGCCTCGGTCTCGGCAGCCTCATGGTGAATGCCCAGAATGATATCAAATAGCTGGATTGTGGAGCTTTGCGCATTACTGCCGCCCCGCGTAGGCGTGCCATTGTCCCTCGGTCGACGAGTCTCCGCCATTAGGATAGCACACCCCCTTTGGGCGGCCGATGGAGGTTACATCCCGGCTGCCGCAGAGCATCGGCCGCAGTTGATGGTAGAAGACGGACGGTTCACACTGCTCGGACATGCGCATCAATGTCAAGCAGATTTCTTCCAAGCTGGTACAGATCTCCTGGAGAAATTCCTCCAGCTGCGACAAATCGTTGGACTGCACGGCACGGAGGGCGTTGAGGAGGGGGGGAATGATCTGCCCTCCCCGAGCCTCGATTGCGTTGGAGATGCTGAAGAACCAGGACTCATCTTGGGTTCCGGTGAACGATGCAATGGTGGAGAGATTATCCGGCTGTGCAAGACAGGTCTCAACGTCTTCGGGTCCTGATTTTGGGACGGAAAAGTTCCACAGGCAAAACGCGGCAAAGGTGGCGCACGGCTGGACTTGGAAGTACTGGGCCACTTCCATAAGTGGCCGGACAATGGATAGCGGGAGGGTCTAGACTATCAATCAGCTGTCTTGTCCTTCTTCCGGTCGAAACTCCGGTATCTCTCCATCTATGGCATTACTTACATCGCTGGCAACCTCCGCGCCCCACGTGTATGCCTGCGCTAGAAAGGACAGTACCACATAGGCTCTCCGCCACATAGGCTCGGAGCTAAGCCGATCCGTCGAGAGAATTGAGATTCTGTCGATTGTCGTTCGAGCGATGCCATGTTCTAAGAGTCGTGGGAGATTGGCGATTACGTTTTCCCATTGATCGTAGTATGGATCATTGAGCCTGGCTGGGGGGGTTCCTCGGGCAGGAAACCGCACTTGGCGGATATATGGTAGGGAGACGGATCGATGTCGAGAGGCTGTAACATGACGAATGGACCGGTTCTTCAGTGACGGCTCAATATCGTATCAGTTCCAGATTGTCTAGCTGGAGATCATCGACTCCTTAATTTATACTGTAATCTCGTCAACTGGTGACTGCGCATCGAGCATGAGCCCATCACGGATGTCACGATAAGCTTTGAATTTTCTTGGATCGGGGTGGTGAGCAAGAATGCCAGGACAGAATCATGATATCTGAAGGGAAATCCTGTGCGATTTGTCAAAGGCTTGGCATGGAAGGGAATAATTACTCCCTAATGAATGAGAAGCAAGAATGATTTCGTCACACCTCGTCCGTCAGACATTCTTTCTAGTAACCCCCTATACACCAAGAGGAAAGAATATTACGCACTCCCCAGCTGAACCAAGGTATCAGAGACAGGCATGCCCACAATTGACCCGGGTAGCAATTGAGGAGCACCCCGTGCATTATTCCGATTTCAGTGAGACTTTTTTTGTAACCTCTCTCCATTGTGCGGCCACCGACCTGACCACATCAGCAGTGATGACGCATCCTTGGGTGACTATCGTCTGCATTCTTGCGGTTTTCGTCTTGCTTGGAGCCAAGCTTAAGCAGAGGACAAGACCCAACCTTCCCCCGGGGCCTCCTGGTCTGCCTTTATTAGGAAACCTCCACCAATTCCCTTCCAGCAACACCAGAACAACCTTTGACAAATGGCACCGCACATACGGCCCGATCGTCAGCCTCACCCTTGGAACAAGACATGTCATCATCATAGGCAACGTCTCGATCGCCAATGAGCTATTCGCCAAAAAAGGCCGGATCTATAGCTCTCGACCACGAATGGTGATGGCACTCGAGAATCTATCCCAAGGAATGCATACAGTGTTCCTCCCATACGGTCCACAATGGAGAGCTCATAACCGCATCCATAAGACGATTCTCGCGCCGAGCAAAGCCCAGTATTTCCATGAACTCCTCGAAGCGGAAACAAAATTGACTCTGCGTGACTTGCTACATACTGAGGACTGGGATCGAAGTATTGTGCGCTTTACATCAAGTGTTGTGTATAGTCTTGCGTATGGAAAGCGACTCAAAGGGGATGAACCAGAGGTCCAAAGGATGGCTGATTTTGTGGAGGAAACTATGCGTGCGATTTCTGGGACGTGGGTGGTGGATATATTCCCTTGGGTTAACCGACTCCCCTGCTTGCTCAATCCCTGGAAGAGACTAGGGAAGAGGTATCACCAACAAGCCATGCAGATCTTCGCACAGAGCAGTCAACATGCAATGAACACTCCAGGATGGAACTTTACCAAGCATGTCCAGACAAAGGAACGAACAGATGAGATCGGCGAGGAGGAACTGCTCTACATAGTCGGGGTTCTCTTCCAAGCGGGTATCGACTCTACCTCCACGACTCTCCGATATTTCATCCTAGCGTCCATCTCACATCCGGACGAAGTGGCAAAAGTGCAGAAAGATCTAGACGCCACGGTGGGAAATACTCGCCCTCCAACACTGAACGATATACCTTCCCTACCCTACACAACCGCATTCATCAACGAAATCCTCCGCTGGCGCCCCATCACCGTCGCCTCCTTACCACACTGCACCACCGAACCCGACACATTCATGGGCTATGATATCCCCCCAGACTCAGTCATCATACTTAACCACTGGTCTACCGCTCTCAACACCGAGACGTACGGCCCAGACGCCACCCTCTTCCGCCCGGAACGATGGATCGAAAACCCCAATCTGCCGCTCCTAGCCTTTGGATGTGGACGTCGAGCCTGTTCGGGACAATATCTCGCGAGAAAAGAGCTTGAAATTATAATTCCTGGTATACTGTGGGCGTTTAATATCGAAGCTGGGTATATTGATGGGAAACAGGTGGAATTGGATCCGTGGGAGCTGCAGGAAATTGGGGGCCTGCTACGACCGCCGCCTTTTCCGGCTGATTTTAGGCCTCGGGGTGAGGAGAGGAGGTTGGTTGTTGAGCGGGAGGCGGGATTTGTGGATTCAGTGGGATTGGAGGATATTTTGAATCGGGTTCAGGAGTGCTGTGGATCGTGGGTGAATGGATGACATGTACAGGACAAGAGTAGGGCTGGACAAGGGCCTTAGGGTTTGTGAAGGGCCTCGCGAGCCTTCCGTATAGTACGAGGCATAAGGTAGAATACATCTCTTACCTAAACAAATCAACATCCATTGTATCATTCCATCTGATATCGAGGTATGCATTAGTGAAGAAACTAAGAAGGGCAGATCAAACCTGAGGGATTTAGTCTCTTTCCTCCTGAAGGAAAAAGTCCACTCTGTTAATACCTTCACTTCCTATCCTTCAACGCCTGAACGACATAACCTTGCGGACGGGAAAACATCGTTGCTAGTAACACAGCCAAGTCACTCAGTTCCAGTGCAAGAACCCCAATGACTAAATGTTTAGTCTCCGTCCTTTGCGCCCCCGGGTGCGTGAGGGCTATCGATAATTGGTAGGTTACGATCGCAAGGAACGATAATACGAAGATGAGGACTTTTGTTTCTTTCGGCTGTTTGATCGTGGACGGCTATGTATAAGTGGTGTTAATTGGGGTTTAGGGGTTAGCTTAGGGGGTGGTAAACATACGAGGCTGGTTGTTGAGTGATATTCAACTGAGCGCTCCGAGGAATAATGGGCCTTTGGGATTCAGCATGTCGGACATTGAGATGGGAAGCGATTACTGGTGGGATGGGCCTGGGGTTGGACTGGTGGATCCGTCGAGGCCACATTGAGGGGTTACGATAGTAGAAAAGGGGAGAATATGAACTAGTACATGAGACTGTGTTTTGGAATATGAAGGAGGTATTCGTCTGGCTTTCTGCAAGGCTGGGTTACGAGGCTGTATCGGGCATGTATAAGGCGGTCACAACCAGTAGCGCGAGGATGCCGTTTGCGAGGCGGACAAGGTTTGAATTTTGAAACGAATAGCTACGATGACCACTCTACATCCATTTTTTCGAACGATCTCCCCGCTCCCATTCGACTCTACCGAACAGCTAGTCACCCCGGAAAGCATAATCCACCCTCGCCCTCGCAACCCTACCCCGAATATACTCCCTCCTTCCCAAATACTCCATACTCATCGGAATCAGCCCATTCGCTTCCAAAACATCCAGAAAATCCAACACATACTGCTGAGAAGTCCAAACCTCGATGCCCACGTCCCTGATTTTTATCTCCTCCGCAATAGACAGAATGTCGTTTTCCTGGTCTGCTGCTACGCTGCAAATGAAGATTGATTCGTCTTGGTCGCGGAGGGTCTGGGCATGTCGGGTTTCGGTGGTGTGGCAGAATTGGCCGGGGGATGAGGGCTTCACGCTGAAGAGAGTTTTGTCGTCGAATTGGTGGTCATCGAAGTAGAGGGCCCAGTGTTCGTGGCAGTCGCCTTCGTTGTAGATGGCGATGCAGAGGTCGACTTGGGAGGTCATGATTGATCCTCTAGGGTGAATCTCGTGCTATGAGACGGGAGGCAAGGTGGGTTGGTAATGGGCGAGCGATATCTCAAGTAGTTGCAAAGGAAGGAGGTGCAAAATTGAGATGTTGATCCTCGCCGTGAAGATAAACATCGCTTGGATTCCCCATTTTATATCCGGGCAGATTATCGAAGGAAACATCCTAGCCGGAACATGTCGTGCGCGATGTTGTACCGCATCACGACAATTGGCACCCTATTGAAGGATTTTGTCGTACTGGAAGGCAAATGAATTTGAGGGAAGATTGCCCAGAATAATGGAACAAACCATAGGATAATTCCAATCTTTTTGCACTATGATTGGTCAAGGTCAATGACATCTAAACTTTTGGCACGAGCAGACTCCTTCCAGCTCTCAACCTCACCCCGGTCAGCTGTATCCTTATCAACAACAACAAAGGTTTTCAATATGCACGCTGAGCGTTGTGACTCTTCGAGTATCCTGGAGAGTCCGGGATCGCCACCCTTGCAGGTCTCTGGTCGATCCAAGATGAGATAGACCCGATCCAGTTGATCCAGCACACTGACAAATAGTTCGCATGCTGTTTTGATGTCTTTCTTTCCCCACTTGGTACTTTCAAGAACATCCACCCATTTTTGGTAGGTTCGGCGGTCTTTGAGCATAGCTGGTTGTGCCTTGAAGAGTTGATAGACCATTCGGGCAATTGCCGTATGCATATGGTCATCATCCATGCCTTCGCGTCGGCAGAAGTAGTAGGCAATCATGCCAGAATCGCCTTCAGTGCGCAGAGCATTGACTAGCTCGACTGCTGCAGAGCTGAGCCAGGATAAAGGCGAGTTTATCTGTGATGTACGGCCGCGCAAAATTAGCGTTCGGGACTTGTCGCTTTGTCTCCACAACTGATATGCTTCGCTGCTTGCGAGGTTGTTTATTCCACATCCGCACCTGAAGCGAGCCTGCAATTGACACTGGTATTCCTCCATGTGCTCTTCGTGAGAGAAGTCGTCTGGCACAAGAAATTGCCGCAGAGTAGTCAGTAGATCTTGGCTCTCATTCTGCTGCATTTGGACGATATCTACTATGGTCAGAGATTGTGGAACTGCCCGGTAGTAGACGAGATTAAAGTCACTCACCCCTTCCTATGGTCGACACCTTTCCCTCAATCGCGGTGGTCCGTTTCTGCCCATCCTCGGCCAGCACCGTCAGTGAAGCGACACGCTGCTCCAAATGATAAACGCGCTGGTTCAGTAAATAGTCTCGTTCCTCTTTTACCTCTGCCAGCTCAGCCATAATGCCATCCGCGGCCATCTTCACGCCCATGTCGGGCGGCTTGGCGATTGCTTGCCACAGCCGTTCTGGTTGTACGATCAGAATTTGAAGAATATCTTATTTAGGTACGCTTACCTAAAGCTGACTTCTGGTAGTACTCAACTGCCATTTGGGAAAAGGTCAGAACATCCGTGTATACTTTTGCGATGAGTTCCTGCATTCTTGGCGTCGGATATATATTGCGGAGGCCCTGGAGACGGGGAAAGTTATTCTTGAATTTTGCCAAGAGCCCTTCGATCTGATCTTCGTTCTTTTGCTTGTTGACCGCTACCTAAAGATGATGTTAGAAGTATGCTCTCTGCTCAGGTCTGATACCTACCACCAGAAGGATCGATAACGCCTGGACTGCCACTCCGCCAAACTGCGTATCCGCCGCGCTCATAATCGACATGATCTGCGAGTAGCAGCTTAGGAAGCCGGAGAACGTGTTGGCAAAGCGCTGAACATGAGTAGAGATGATCTTATCGCCGTGTTGGCGTCGCTCATCAAGCTTGTCTTTGGCCGTTTTTGCTGTCGGGAGGTATTCCTCTACCAGACGCTCCAAACCAGCGATACTATACTCGGCATTATAGTCTTGAACGACCCGGTCGACCTTGTCCTGATCATGCTTGCGCAAGCCGTTTTGGATTCTCTTCCAAAACCTCACCTGGGTGGAGCGAACCTTTTGGGTGCGCTGGACAACGGGGCTAGAGACACGATCGCATGATTAGGGAAGTACCAGTGGCGAGTGTTGTTCTACTGACTTGTCTTTGCTAGTGTACTCTTCTCCATCGAAAAAGTTTCCAAGCGACTTGGTATCCTCACGGTTCATCGGTATCATGGCGGGTTGTTACGCTGGAGGGAGTGGTCGGACCTAGGAAAGTCAGGCGGAGACATGGAACTTTCAGCTGGAGTGGACTGAGAAACACCGACACAGCCGAGTGATAAGCAAGCAAATTCCAGACATAGCCACGTTACGTGGTGTAAGCCGGGATTCTGCAGGCGCTCCTGGTTCCTCTTGGCGGGCACCAACAACAAATGAAGCGTTGCGGTCTCGCAGGTCCAAGCGGTCGGGCATGAACAGGGAACACGAGCTCTTCGGCGTTCCTCAGTCCATTCCCTCTTTAAGGTTGCTTTACTCTCCGGTAATAAGGAAGAGGGCAACATCTTCAAGCTGGTAAAGAAAATAACGACTAGCGAGTTCTTCGTGAACGCGGCAGAAATCCTCCATCGGTCGGGAGTGAGTTGGGGGGGAAGTGTCCCGCCCAAGCAAAGGAGAAAGCAAACACCACTCTGAGATGGAGCACGGGACGGATACCCCGCCATTCAGCCGTGACAGGGATCGCGATCCTGGCGGCTGGTTCTCGGCCCCCATACGTCCCGTCCCGTCCCTCCCTCAACGTCCGCCGCATCCCATTGATAAGCAGATAGCATCCCCCACCAAGGCATCTTCATATCATGTTCTTCCTGGTTGAACATATCTCTCTCCGGTCCCGTGACTCGATAGCTGAGATTAACCGTCGACCTGGTTGGCAAGATGGGGGACTCGGCAATGAGTAGTCTGGACGTGCAGTCTTTGGAGCGGAGGTATATCGGTTTGCTGGAGCAGCGAATCGCACAGTTGGAGAAGCTCGTCGCGTTGAATGCCAGCCCGGAGGTCAAAGAATCCGAGACGCCCGCAAATCCGGAGCCAAATAAGACCGAAGACAAACCCGCTGAAGTGCCTGCCCCTAACACGGTATGTCTTGACAGCATCAGTGCTGATGTAAAGTTACACGTCGTGACTAATTTGTCTAGAGCACGAAGACAGAAACCACGAACGTGAAAGAAGAGGAAGGGGTGAAGAAGGAAGAAGAGGTGAAAAAAGAAGAAGTTGATGGCAACCCCAGGATCCAGCTGCTCGATTCACGGTACAACGAGGAGAAAGGCATCTTCGAAGACGTCCCATCCAACCTACCACCCACAAACAAAGGATCAGAGCCCAGCTTACCCTACGCATTTACCTGGCGGAGATCATTCGACGAGACCAAGAAATACACCGGTTCAAACGCCACCATCAGCTCCCCGGGCCTGGAGGACCTCATCAAGAGGACCTGTCGACCATCCTCAGTCACCAACTACAACAGCTTCTCCGACAAATTCGATATTTTGGTCTGGGACTGGGACCGGTTGGAGGAAGCTGCTGCTGCTGGGGATGGCGAGACTCCGAATGTCGATGCCGCCGACCTGCAACTGCTCCTGGAGAGGGTGCGATCCACCTCAGAGCTCGAATCGTATTTCCAAAAGCGGGATCAGTGGGCCAAGAATGCTGAGATTCCTTTTGAGTATCTTTGGACTCTGTTTCCCCCGGGTGAGATGGTATATTCGCAGGTGGTCTTCGACTGTCCTCAAGTCTTCATCGCTCGCGAATATACGTATGAGGATTACCGCGCGCGAAATGGCACCGACAAGAGTTACTTTAGTCTGACGTGTTGGTCCTACGACTGGAATGGAGAGACCTTTAATCGCGTCTCCGCCACGCTCCGAATTTACAAGTATACCGGTGCCAAGGCTATCAACACGCTCAACCTGTATCCGTTGAAGAATTATGTGGACCGAAATGGCAATCCCGCGGTGGATGAGCTTCGCCAAACCCTTCGGAAACGGGGTGAAAAGTTCCGTGAATTCTGCGTCGCACGGAAAGGGTCCCAATTGTTCTACTGCGATGGTCCAATTATCAGCAAGGAGGCCGGATACGATCTCCTCTCAAACAGCCCGAATGTACGTATGCCTCGGTCGCATCGCATCCGCATCTGCATCCGCTAATAGCGCCTAGCAATTCGACACGAGTAGCAGTTCCGGCCTGGAAACCGTCGATCAGAGTGGGAATCGTTCAACTCGGGCAAGTCGTATCACACTACTGATTTTCCTTACTAATGTCATTAGCTCTCCGGTCCGGTCATTGTGGACCATCGGTCATTCATTCAATATGCGGCAGCGGACGACATTGCCCCGATGGGAGACTTGGAGATTACCGATAATGCGTATGAATGCACTTGCTCGGAGTGCCGAAAGTCCCGAGAGTTGAAGAACATGATGAAGTTCAACTATGACGATGTTGCCGCGACCGACGATTTTGACGAGGATCAATTTATCATCTGTCCGGCGCGGTTCCTGGGATACAGCATGAAATCCAAGAAATGGGTGCAGATGCCAGTGGACTGTGTGCACGAGATAAAGAACAAGATCCGAATGGACGCGTTTGACAAGTTGATCATGGAAGAGTCTTCCAAGAAGCTGATCAAAAGCCTGGTCGCGAATCATGAGAAGAAGAAAAGGGCGGAGGACGGGGGGAAGGCCGGCAACGATGACTGGTTTGAGGGGAAGGGGGGTGGTTTGGTGATTTTGCTTCATGGTATTACCCCCCCCCTCCCTATCTTGCGACATCGGCGCTAACTTGCACAGGACCCCCTGGTGTTGGGAAAACATCAACAGCAGGTATGTCCCCGACTGATCGGAGTTGGGTGATACTGATTTCGTATAGAAAGCGTGGCACAGGCGACTGGAAAACCGCTTTTTGCCGTGAGCGTTAGTGATATCGGATTGAAACCGGACCAAGTGGAAAGCAAACTAGCACAGGTGTTCAGCTTGGCGTCGAAATGGGAGGCTATTTTGTTGTTGTAAGCTGCCTTTCCTTTCTGGTTATCTTTGCTGGCTCCCTATCCTCTTGGTGGTCTTATATTAAGTGATGATAGTGATGAAGCCGATGTCTTTCTCGAATCGCGAGGAACGGATAAAGGAGATCTCAATCGCAACTCCTTGGTGACAGGTGAGCATCAAGACAGCTTGTACTTCTCGTCTAACAATTAAAGTGTTCCTCCGTATTCTGGAATATTACGACGGAATCTTAATTTTAACCACCAACCGGATCAAGACATTCGACGTGGCCGTGCAATCTCGTGTACACCTCGCCATGCGCTACAACAACATGCAACTGGACGAACTACGCCAACTGTTCCTACAATTTATCAACGAACGTCCGAAAGAGATTGCCAACTTGCGGGAAATGAGGAACTGGATCGAGGAAGAATTCGATGAAGAGGTTGACGGCCGTCAAATTCGTAAGTCGTCTGCAGAAAACAATGCTTCACCGCTGACCTTTCAGGCAACATCGTGTCGTCAGCTCGAGCGCTGGCCAAGTCTGATGACAACGACGGGGGCAAACTGAAACTGGCGCACATTAAGCGGGTATTGAAGATGACGGTCCAGTTCCAGAAGCATTTGCGGGATCAGCGAGTGGCGGCGCAGAGAGATCGGGTGAATGATCGATGAGGGAAACTAGCAACCATATCCTATGCAGCCCCAAGCTACCCGTCTGCCATTGAGCTGCTGCTGCCTTGGCTGAATGAGCTATGTCCGTAAATAGACCCGATATCTCCAGCATGTTTCTATGATCTGCCGATTGATCTAATTATATCACAAAGAAATAATCCGCAGGATAATTGTCCCATTCTAACTTCACCTAATCTATAATCCCGAATTATTAAGGGTCTCCCTCCCCCTCATATTCTCCACCCCCGTCTTCGTCTCGACATGCTCCCTACTCATAACCCGCCGCTTCATCCCCCCCAAACGCCCTCAAATACCCCTCCCCCAGCCCCGCCGCCACCAACCCGTCCTTCCTCCCATCCATACTATCCTGAAACACCCCCCCCCCCAACCACAACCGACACCGCCGTCGCGACCGCCACATCCCCCTGCACCACAATATCATGAACCGCCAACATCGACGGGTCCGATTCTATCTACATACTTATGGTAGACCTTCTGAGAATCCTGATTCATCTTCATGCAGTTTAGTGCATGATACAGATTGAGAAATCAATGAGTTTGAAATGTAACGAGTAATACTTGCTCTGCCAGAATTGTGCTAACTGAGAATGTTGGGTGTATGAATAGGCCGCAATATATATATTACCGGCGTTAACATCGAGAAGTTCATATACTGACTGAACGATAGGTGAACGATGTTCGATGCCAATAAGACTATTAGATGTCCTCTCAGCAGATATCTATGTCAAAGCCATGCCAGATAAGCTATACATCTATTTGTCTACATGTTGTTGATTCCAGGATGGTGACTCCCGCAGAGAAACCAAATCAAGACGACATGTTGTTTTCGCTCTGCAGGTCGATAACTGTAGGAGATACTTCCAAGGCTTTGAACTATCCATGCAGGCATACAAGAGCTGGTCAGGGCAGATTGAAGGTCAAAATATCGATTCCAGCTTGGGGCCTGAGGCAGACTTCCTGTGGCCTCAGGCACTTAGGGGTGATGGGTAGCCAGCCTATATTGTAATTGGCAAATGTAGATCGCCCACTGAGATGCAGCACAGGCTCATTCCAACTGCATGCCATCGACCATCCAATCTGACCTTCAACTCACCCCAGTGTCATCAAGCCGCACAATAAAAGTCACCCGTCCCCTCTCACGATCGCGGGCCCTCACCTTCTTCCTTCGAAGGTTATAATTCGCCTTGACAGCCGCACACTCACGAAAATGCTCCGGCAACTCCGCCTCCAAAAAAGCCCGATAACAAGCCTCCCGACCAGGCGGATGAATATGCCACATCGTCTCGGGACGTCTCCAATCATCCGCGATCTTCTCTTCCCAGTGATACGTGCACGCCCGACAATACGTCCCCGGTTCCAGGGTCCGGGTTTCGCGATCCCAATAGGGGAACGGCGTCGTGGCGTGCATTTTCAACGTGGTGCGATCTCGTTCATGGCCTAGTTTCTCACGGACGGCTCGGTACCGTGGCCGGGGGGTTTCCTCGCCCAGGAGCTGGGTTTGTTCCCATTGGTGGATCCGACGGTTGTATTTCTCTTGGTGTTCTTGCACGCGTGCTTGGTAGGCGGCCTCCATGGCCTTGGGAGTTCCGTACAGCCGTCTTCCAATGTCTTTGGCTTGTTTGATCCGGGCGAGACGGATTTGGGGCTGCAGAATGCTGTGGAGGATGGGGACAGGTTTTAGGTCTGCTGGGCTCAGGCCGAAGCGGAAGCGGAGGTCAGATACTCGGGCGAGCTCGAAGACCGGTCGGATGAAGTTGCATTTATAACAACAACGGATCATGGAGGGGAGGTATAGGAAGGGGCCGAAATCGGGACAGGTTCTGCATCGGGGTTGGCAGAACTCGGCGAAGAGGTTTCGGATGCGGATGTAGGATGAGCTTCCCGTAACGTGCAGGGCGTGGAGGGCTTCGTAGGCGTGAGTCTTCAGCAGTGAGTATGCGGGGAGTGATTCGACGAGATGGTTGGATGCTGTGTCTACTAGCCGGAGCATCCCTAAGCTGGCTAGGTCGAGGTCGAGAAGGATCTCGTGGAGGAGTTCGAGTGGGAGTCGACGTGTCAAGGGCATGCATTTCATGTTAGTTTGCGGGGGCTTTTTGTGTGACTTTTTCTGTCCTGTCCCTGTCCGCTTGGGACGGTTTGGGTGACGAGGGAGATAATGGCCCAGAATATCCCTGGTTGGATTCTTGCATCGATATGCTGTAGCAGAAGCCATGCCGGAGATGTGGGATGCGGAGTGAGGATAATTGTCTTCTCAGTGGACAAGATACCCTGCCCATAATTTTTCTTTTACGTCATACGGAATGATATGCCGATGAACTGTGTGCAGTCATGATAAGCGGGGCTTCTCCATCCCGGGGAAAGATTTGGCATGATAAATGCTATACATGATATTATTCACATACTAAGCTTGTTCAGCTTGCCCACCACGACCCCGACGACTCCGACGACTTCGACGACCCGCACCACGAACATCACCCCCGGCACGACCAGGAGGACGACCACGAGGCCGACCTCTAACACCACGACCGGCACCACCAAGCCCACCATCTCCACCACCGCAATTGCCGCCATCTTCTCCCCGTCCGCACCCTCCTTTTCTTCCCCTCCTTCCCCTCCTCCCTCTCCCTTCCCCACCTCTCACACCTCCTCCTCCACCACCAACCGTAAACCACGGTCCGGCCTCGCCTTGATAGGTGACGGTAGCAGCGCTATGGACGAGGTGCTCCGGACAATAGTTGCCCACTTCGCGATCCTGATCCGGGCCCAGCTCCTCACACATCTTGTTCGACCCTTCGCGCTCTTCACATTGTCGGAACGCCCCTCTGACCCAACAACCGCAGGTGTAAACCTCGCGGTAATAGAAGCACCTCAATAATGTAAGTTCGTTTGTCAAAAGGTCATGGTCTGCGACACCTACATTTTGAAACTTTCCGTATTGAAGAGAAGTAGACCGGGTTTGTTCGAACGGAAAAGAGGGAAAGCTAAGGTCTTGCACATAATTTGCTGGTTGAGGTACAATGTACGCCCAGCTCTGCGAGATTCTTCTACCGGCCTGGATGCTCTGTCGTACCTTCCTTGTTGTAATTTGATCTTGTCGACGGAAGGAGGGGCATCGGAAGCGTCCGTGACGTGATCATAACAGAATCCTTTCCCTCTGATGCTGACTTAGCACAATTGTCTAGGGTTTGCCGTAAAGAAGAGGAAGAGAAGGTATGGGAGAATGAAAGCTTTCGGGAGCAAAAGAGCTAACGGACAGCCACTATCCCAGTCGTTTCTCAGACAGACCTGCACCATCCACCGCCCCAACCAAGCCTTACCTTGAACCATGTGAGTCGAGCTTGCCCGAGCGGTTGGGAGGATACTGAATTATTCAGGTGTCACTATGTGATACCGGTCTACACCTGTGGATGCACGACCAGACCCGGGAGATTTGTGCAATGTGATCCCCGACGGGGGACTAACACTGGTTGCGACCCTTTCAGCCCGCCGGAATACGAGTATATCGGGAATCCCTGTTATGACCATCTGATACCCATGGCCTAGTTAAATTCCAGGAGGGGCTTTGCGATGTGAAATGGCATTGAACGCTGGTGAGGAGGATCCGGCCTTCATTTTTGCCAAGGTTGTACTGTGATGTCCACTTGGCAGACACGTCGCTGGATGTTTCGCGGCCTCGGTATCGGTAGATCATGTTAGTAGTGATGGAGGGTTGGCCACTGTGAAATGCATCCTTTATATGTACCTTGTCGTCGTGGAGATTTTGCAAGTTGACTACTGGGTCCTTCCGTTCTACTTGGGAATCAACCCATCGTTTAAATATATTAGAGCGAGTAAATGTAGCTTAATTGAACATTCAACAGCAGTCGCTTGAAAAAAAAGCTGCATATTACAGAGCGACAATATCAGAACGAAATCAATAACCATAATCAATATTCCACGAGTCCCTCGCCTCCGCTATACGCTCCTCAAAGTACAGACGCTTGATCTCCCTCATCCGAGGGCAATGGCCGGCCTCTTCGGAAGTTAGCCTGCTCATTGCGTGCAGCTGGTCGGGGTAGATTTCGTCGTCGTCTTCCGTGTTCCCGGGCTGCCACCCGGCCGCGGCGCACAACGCCACCAACCTATGGAGAGTCCACTGAAGGGAGAGGAGGCCCTCGTCGGGCAAGGGGAGCGTGCTGGGGTCTGTTGTGGTAATTGTCACAATGTCGCCGGATGGAATGATACGCTGGGCCTGGTGATCGAAAATCGTCAAGTTCGGCCCGGCGACGTTGACGTGGTGATCTCTGCCCCCTTGTTGGCATTTCCCGGGCATCGTAAGTGGCGCGATCATTGCATTTCCTTCTGCATTTGGCGGGAGTAGTAGACTGTTGCCGGTCGCTGGGAGGCCTTGGCCATTCAGCCGGAAGAATTGAAGCTGCATCGATGTCCGGTCCTCGGATACTCCTACTGGCATCAACCCAAACAATGCCCGGTCCCAGTATACGTGGCAGCTGGGGCTTAGTGCTATCGGGTTGATCGCTGAGAGAAAAATGTCCTCCTTGGCCTGTAGCCACTTCTCGATTGTTCTCTCTGACCAGAATATTGCCAGCAGGTCTTTAAACTCGTAGTATTGCATGTTTGGGATACTGGTTGTAATATCGGAGAGCGAGGCCGGGAGTATGTGGGCGGCTTGTAGAGGGTCTGTGGCTCTACTAATGACGCAGACGCGGTCCCGCTCTAGGCACTACACGTAAGTTAGGATGGTAGCAGGCGAGCAATAGAAAAAGAAGTACTAACATCCTTGGTGGGATCCCTCTTGACCTTGCTGGTACTTGGGATACTGGGAGAGCTGGGCGGCTCCATCTCTTCATGCTTCCGCTTTTTGGAAAATTGTTTGGCGGGCGAGTTCTCCATAGTCGCTGGTACCGCACCTATACAAGATTCTGTCGGTTTGCTGGGCAAAAAGCCTTCAATTCTCCGCGAAGGGCTGGCTATCCCTGTGTCTGGTCGTGACGTCGCAACCTTCCCGCCTATACTAAACCTCGGCAACCCTGGTATATGACTGGGTCTCATACTCTGCGACACAGGATGGTAGACATACACATCGTCAGTAGTCTGTCGAAGCTGCCACCATTATACTGCAGCAAAGTACCCATGGCGTTGTGACTGAAGTCTTGAGAAATTCTCGCAAGTTCTGACAGGTCCGCCAGCCACAAGGCAAACCAGATAGGCGTACTTATCTCTAACGTTCCTAAGGGGGCTTTCATCGCCATCTCGGCAGACCTCAATGATTCTAGGATGGCGGTGATTAGACGGAGACGCCCCGGATCGTCGAAGCCTGCAGAAAGACCGGATGAGGAAGACATGATGAGTTTGTAACGAGGATGGTAGAGCAGGCATGTTCGGTATGGATAAGATGAGTGTGTGGGAGGAATGGGAAGTCATTGTTCTTGGATGATGGGAGTAAGGATGGACTGAGAGTTGGTGGGTTCCTGACACGTGACCTGGCCATTTTTGGTAGGGTAAGGGTAGGGATATCAGATGACCCTCTGTTGCGTCAAGGTAAAGTGCATGGCGGAGTCATTAGATACTCCTGGCTAGCTGGTTGAATTGACCTGAGCAAATCCTCCATGCACTCAGCCTAGTGAATGAACACATATCTTCCATTTCCGCACGGATATCAAATCTGTATGATATCCATTTGATCCATATGTCTTGTACTGGTGAGACATGCCCTTTAATACTTTGGAGATGGCACTTTACCCCTCAAAGTAAGAGGCACGGTATTTCGAAGTTGGGGTTGTATTAAAGATACCAACAAGCTCGTAGTTTTTCAAGCACGCCTTTACTAAGACCAATATCTTTTAATCGCTATTATACCGAAACAAGGTCGATTATCTTACGTCGGAAGTTTCCAGGGCATGCCTGATGCCTACTTAGTACTAAGGCCACGCCGAATGACGGGATAGTCGTGAACTCCGGCCGTCTAACTGGACTTTCGTTGCAAAACTCCCCCCAAATCACAAATCACAGACCCCTACTCGTGGAACAGGCCCATATCCAAGCCATCCGCTGGCTGAACGGAAACACCCACGCACGACAGGAGGTTAGCCTGGGAGAACCCGTCGCTGCACGGCTACAAGTGGCAGGCTACATGGACTAGGTACGGAATAAGCCACCTGCTGGTATATAGTACCAGGATGGCTAGGTGATACATAATTGCTGTTCCGAGCCTTCAAGAACCTTGCCAAGACCCTAGCGACAGCGCAGTTCTGCATGCTTCCTACCAAGCTTAGCCTTTGTACGATTATTTCACAGGCTTAGGCAGGAAGGGTTCTAATTCTGATGGAAACCATACAGGGTAAATGAGTGAGGCCTTCGGTGCACTACAGACGTAGGGAGGCCATCTGTGTAGTGTGGGCGGGCGGATGACAATCTACAAACTAATAACTCAGCTCCTCTCCAGTAGTCATGATTAGCGTAGTTCCCATAATGATAATGCACGTCACAGTCTGCCACCCCTGATCTACTAGTTTTAAGATTAGAATAAATAAATAGAAGTTTAGATTCAAGATCTGGAGAGAAAGTACTGGATTAAAAGGACATATCTTAACCAAGTTTCCCAAGGAATCCAACATATCACAGGGTTGCCTGGTCGTCTAATCCAATTGAATGGGTGAAGCGATAACATCCGTCTGAAACTCCTCCCCAAGTCGATAGGACTGGCAGTGTCGGACGCGTACTAGACTCCCTGCATGTGCCTGCCTAGCCAAGTTCATCTAGTGCGCCTAAGTCGTGGAGTAACAAAAGTAGCTCAACGACCGTTTTCCACACGCCAATTTTCAGCAGCTGGATTGGAGGTATGGCTTTTCTCTTGACGGGTCGATCAACCCTTTCCGTGTCCACCAATCACGATCCACTTGATTGATCGGACCGTCTACCTAATGTGCACCAAGATACTAGTGGGATAGCTAGAGCTACCCAGCGCTGTGTGGCCAAGCCCACTATCGCCTAGCTTCTAGACTTCTAGCTCTCGCTAGGCTAGGGCCGCCGGGACGCAGGGACATCAAGTGGTAAGTATGAAACCTAGCCAATACGCATCCCGTAGACCCTGCGCCCGTGGCCGGGGGCCGGACATCTCCCCGGGTCGGTTCCTGGCCTTAAAGTTCGCGTACCCGCCGTCCCAGTGTCGATCTCCCAAAACTCGATTCCATCCTTCTTCTACCTCACGCAGCCACGCCACTATGCGAACCACCATGACCATCTTAATTCCTTGTCTGGTTATTTCAGGCCTGATTCTCGTCGGCACACATATTATACCTAAATTCAGGCCAAATGACGTCCAACGTGCGCCAATATACGACAGGAACTTCATCGATTGTGCTCCCGGCCCTCCGCGCGTGCGACGCTCGTGGACATCATTTGGCTATGGCCCAGGGATCACAGTCTACGGCTACCCATCTAAGGGTGGCACCTATCGGCTGGACGATTGCCTTGGTATTGACCTTGACTTTCTCGGACTGGACCGTTTTAACAGGACACCACACCCACCGGAGTCGGATCCGGAGTGGCAGGCGAAGGAGGATGTCCATTGTGCTCGGAGTGCGTTTTCCCCACTACTGATTCCTCTCATGTGCGATCCTGATAGGTGGCTCGTCGGTAGTGCGTCGTCTTGGTGCAAGGTGGATCCCACCATATGATGACGACTTTCGGAGGTCGGTGATGGGCCCTGAGGACACGGATAGGTATATCCGGGTTGGCTGGCCGGCTGGGGGTGGAGTGTGGGTGTTGAACATCACATATCTCCAGGCGGGTGGGAGGGGCACGGCAATCCTCTATCATGCAAAGGATATGGAGGAGCGCTGCGAATTGATCAAGCGGTTGGGGGGTGAATTCTTTGCGGATCCAAATGAGTGTCCACATCTCGACCTTTCATAGCAGCCTGGCTCGCGATGGTAAGTACATACTGCATGCCAGAAAAGCAAGTAGACCATGCTTGGCGAACACTGTTTTTGTCGGGTTTCCCTACAGCTACGTTAGAATTTCATAATCCATACACTGGATCCTTAGGCATTATGCACGTTAGCTACCCATTGGAGCTCAGCATGCTCCCCTGCATTCAAGCCTCCGATGTGAATCTTGAATCTTAGTAGACGAGGGGATCCTAACAGATGTTCTGCCGGATCAGGTCTAGTGCAGTCAGTCACTAGTGCCGCCCGCCTGTCGATCCTCCTTACTCCTTCGCAGTCGCGATCATGGCGAGCATTGAACTAGCAGAGATATCTTTCATCAACCAGATCAGGAAATCAGACGTATCATCCATCTTTCACACGGCATGGAGGGGGGAAAGAATGCATCTTGAAAGTGGTAAGTATGCCCGCAAGCTTCCCTTTGGTTCCAACCAGCACCTTAACACGAGCAACTCACAATAGTATCACTCCACCCCGCCATCTCCGACCGACCCCGCGAATCGCGAGATCGATACATTTAGATGCGAAAGCGCTGCCTTTGCACGACTCTCCGAACGTGGACTCTGCGATAAAGGCTCCGTCCCGCGCTTCTATGGCCAAGTTGAGCAAATCAACCCCGTGGACGCGTCCCCACAACTGAACGACTTCCTCGAAGACCAGCTGCGCCCCAATGCCATCCTCCTTGAGTACATCCTCAACATACGCCCGATAGATCTGTCGAACTTCGCAGAGAAGCGGGCCCACAAACTCCACCAGATCCTACTGGAGTACACCGTGCAGGAATCTACCATGGGGATCCGTATCCCCGCAACATGATGGTTCAGGAAGATACGGACCGCGTCCTTTGGATTGACTTTGATCGCGCGCAGACACGAACGCCCGATGCTCTGCAACCGAATCATGTGGAATGGCTGGAGGAGGAGGCAGATATGATGGATTACTTTGTAAAAGCTCTGGTAATTCTATTGATCGCATCGCTCTCATTTCTTGACCACTGATCCTCTTATCGTCCAGGCGGCTGATGCTCGTGATGGGAGAATCTATCGTACATGGGCTTGCTATTATGAGTATGTTGAATTCAGGCCGCAATCTGTGGTTTACTGCTGATTCTGGAATCAGGGGTTACAAACCCGGCTGGGAGCAAGATGATGAAGCATACCTCAAAAAGGTCATGGAGGTATGATGTAGACATTTCAGGTTAGTTCCAAATGCCGGAAAGGAAAAATGCAGGCCGTGCCTGGGCCGGAGTGATAATTTTCCGCTTGTAGCGGAACAACGTTGTGCCGTATACCTGTGACGTGAGTCTCCGGTGTATTCCCCATTCAATGACAACCAAGCGTCGATACATCGAAATGGTTATTGGTAGCAAAGGTACACGCTGAAGGAAGAGGGCAACGACTTGTGATATCATTGCCATACGAAGAAATCTACTAACGAACGTGGCCTTCCCAAGTTCCACTTTGTGTTCGTCGATATATATACTTTCCCCACAGATATGGGACTCGGTTGACTCAGGTCTAACCAAGTGAGCAGGTAGAGTCTAAGTAGTTTTCTCACGAAACCTATCTGGTGAACGGATAATGACATTTGAAAGCTTTTCACATTAAATACTGCTGAGTGGGATGGAAATAATTAAACCAGAATAGCGATTTAACTAACCATAACTCCCCGATGAGCACCCTGCCGGGCTGCGGATCGGATGATACCCGGATTGTGTCACCGCGTGGCTCTTTCGCACCTCTGCGTACCTTGATAATATCCGTTTATTGAAACAGGTCGCCAGATAAGAACTTCCTCCCCCGCTCTGAATCCCGACACACTAAGTTCTCTACTGCCATTTTCGGGTTGATTCCTTCCTAGAACCAACAGGAGGTTCATGCTCCAAGGTTGCGGAGATCTCGGGGAATCTCATCGTCATCCCGTTTACGAAAGAGGAGCCTTGCCGAGGGATCAGGAACAAGATTCTCAGCCACCAGCAAGTTGCGGGGACGTGTCTGGCCATCCGGCAGACGAATCTCGTAGCGGAGCAACAGGTTACATAGAAGGAGCTTGGCCTCACTGCTGGCGAAGAAACGCCCCGGACAAGCGTGCTTTCCGTGACCAAAGGCTAGACTGGTCGAGTCAGTCGTCGCCAGCTGATATCGGTGGGCATTCTCCGGCTGTTCTCGCAGCCGTGCATAACGGAAGGGATCAAAGCTGTTGGGGTCGCCGCCGCCTGGGAGGTAGGCTGGATCGTGCAGCATCGCGTCGGTCGGAACTGCAATATGGGTGTTTTTGGGGAGTCTAGTGCCGTCGGAGAGAGTCATCGGGGCCTTGAGTACTCGGTCGAACGTCACTGACTTGTCAGTATTGTGTGATAAATGATGTTGGTCCCTAGCGACTTACTTAAGAAGGTCGGATTCATCCGTTGACACTCCTTCAGAAAGCTATCCAGTCGAACCATCTTATGGACCATCGTTTTCTGAAAATTGCCGCCCTCACGCATCACGTCCGTGATTTCAGCTAGAAGGGGATTAAGATATTGCGGATGGGCACAGAGGTCGAGGAGGAAATGTGTGGTTAGGATGCCAGTGGTCAGAACAGAGGCGTCGCTCACGAATAGCAGTCGATGGGCTAGTTTATGTGGAGTTCCATTATCCCCGCCAGCCTCATCCATCATCCATTGCAGGAGGTCGTTCGGCTTCACATACGCGTCTCCTTGCTGTGCCTCAGCCACCCGTCGCCGCTCAACAAGGGCACCGACTAGGCGTTTCGCCGTCGCCAGATCCGACCGTGCCTGCCAATAGAAAGGGATCAAAGGTGCGACAATAGGACGCATCCATCCCGGGACCATGCGCAGCGTCATTGAAGTGGCAAATGCGTGTCCGCTATGGTGGACGCTGGCAGACAGCCACTCCTCATTCCGGCACAGTTCCCGGCCTGCAAGTACACGGGCAGACAGCCGACCGACGAGACGTGCCATGAGGTCTTGCACGTTGACCGATACCCACTCGTCGGTACGACAATGAGGCAGCTCTTCCTCTAGAGCAAAGTCTAGCTCCTGCTGCAGCTGAGGCATTATCGACACCAGGTTGGGAGTCAGCCGTTGCTGCACGATTTGCACGTGCAAGCGACTCTCCAAGATGATGTTCATATGAACATAGTGGCCTAGGCCTTTGTTGAATAGTGCTTGCGGCGGGCTAGCCTTTTCTTCTGGGACGTTGTGGAGCTCATCAATATATCGGTGCGGCAGTAGGACGACTTCGAGGCCGTTGCAGCGGACTTTGAATATCTTGTCTCGAAACTGGTGATCTCATCAGCAAAGGTAACGAGATTATTTCAGCTTAACAGCATACCTTCTGATACCCCTGTCGAAGCATGTTCCTCCCCTCTATCGTGAAACGGTACCCCACAAGCCAACCGGGCTCCAACACTGATCGATGTCCGACCACTGGAGCTTTGACGCTCCTCCGTGTCAGCCTGGACGTGAAAATATAGACGAATAGAGCGAACAGAGCTGAGGGCAAAAGTAGACCAATCCTGGTTTCTGCGATCCCAATGGCCTGGTGTAGCCTGCAGAGCGCTTGTGGGAACATCATGCCGTGGAAAATATCTTCAATCATGGTGATAGGTGGTGGAACGCAGGTAAGCAGTGTCACTAGATGAGACTCGACGGTTCCTTTGCCAGAATGAATGGTGGACAAAAAGCCCAGTCATAGAGGCGAAATCATGCCCAGCTTATGCATGCCTTTAGTGATGGCTTCGGAGAAGCCAACCTAATTTGGCGATGGAAGGAAATGGTACCACACAATCGGAGGGCCTAGCAGGCCACCTCTCAGACGTTTCGGGCTTCCATTTTGGTCAAAGCCGAAAGTATAACATCCCATTGGATTTTGGGAACCATTTTCAGGACCGGATGATGATACCCGCGTGAACGGCTGTTCCATAAACTACAAAAGGTTGAATTATGGTTCGGGTTGCCTGATTCTGAAGAATCCCCGATCGTTCGCCCTCATTGGCAGCAATGGCATTCGTTTTCAAGATGCATTCTATCTAGACAAAAGCCCCTTTATCCGTTGTTGCAGTTCCTGCGTTCCTCCCTTATGCACCGGCCAGCCTTCCTCGGGGATCAGCTTCTCCAACCTCCGGATGAAGGCATCCAATCTTGCGGTTCGAGCACGGAGGAGGCTTTGAAGCACGATACGCTCATCGTCTGCGTCAAGGCTCACTCTGTTCGACCCGTGGCCACGGTCTGGGCCATCATGCGGACTGTTACTAGTGCTGCTATGGGTACTCCAGCCTTCCGTGACCAGGTCACTTTCCGAGCCAACCGAACTTGGGGTCCACGACGGCCTGAGAGATGGCTGTCTCGGTCTTTCTCTACACAACAAGTGCTGCTTTGTGTAGAATGGCACATGCAAATCCACATCTGGGGCGGCTGGGACCTCGAACATACGGTATAGAGACTCCAGAGCCCCAACGAGCCTGCGACACATGGAGAGGAGAAGCATCACATACTCGTGTTGCATGGCACACTGCTGGCATTCTAAGAGGCACTCGCAAGCGCCTAGAGCTAGTTTGAGCTGCTCCAGAGTACTGCCAATTGCTCCCCTATGGCCACTTTCGAGGTCCCAGCCGAGATTAACTTCGATCATCTCATAGGTCTGGACCGCCCTTTTAAAGCAACAGTGGCTTTGCTTGGTGTCCGTGGGTAGGAGGGACGCAGGCTGACATCTGTCCTCCACAGCTGCGATCGAGACACTGGCGTCTTGACGTGCGATTGGCGCCACGGTACCTCCTGGTGGTCCAACTATCGACCAGTCTGTTATATGGAAGGGGTTTCGACTGGTGAGGAAAGGAAACGGCTCCCCTGACATCGTGTCCTGGAGATTGGGTAGCTCGCCGTCAAGTCCCACTTTGGTTTCCCCACCCAGGTCAAATGAACCCAGCGAGTCCCAAGAGTCGGCTGAGCACATTGAACTCAACTCAGCCAGGCTGAGCGTCGGGTACTCTAAGTCGTATACCTGCTTGGGGTGGTCGCTATCAGCAGCATTCACCGAATGTCTCCATCGTTCTGTCACGGCCTTCCCCTTGCTGTTCCTCTTTTCAGCCAGTCCACTGACGGAGTGGATTGATGTCGAATAACTGCACGATAGATCCCGAACTGCGCAGCGCCGGCAGCCGTCGGGCTCGCCCGTGCACTTGAGCTATCCAGAAGTCAACTCCCGGTGCAATTAACAATAGGGCAAACAGCTTACCTTGCTGGACCTACAGTTGGTGCAAGCAACTTTCCCTAAGTTCCGTTTGAGTTTTATAAACGGCGGCGACGTTTGCTCCAATGAGGACTGCTGGTCGGCCTCGTTGTATTTCAGCGTGCCGAACATGACATCCGAGCAGATGATGAGTGGTCTATGAAATTGATTTTGTGGGATGGAGGCTTCCACAGGCTGCTTGCTTGTTATACACCCACAAGCCTATCTTCGCTTACTTCTAGTGGCAGCCTAATGCTGACATGAAGACAATCTTAGGGTTATGTCCCCGCTCCACAATCGCCACGTGGCTGAACAGGCGTTGCTTCTACACTCGGTGACTAATAATGATCGGCGTCACCCCATTACTAATTAAACTATCGTATCGAAGGTAAAGAAACCCTATGGATAAACCATGAGCGGAGGATGACTCCAAAAGACCACGATGACTATAATGCCAGTGGCCCCACCCCCACCCAAGGTGGGACGGCGTCAGCCCTGTGGGGCGGAAACCACACGCCGTGCGGGTAGCGGGTCGATCGGACCCAGCCTCGGGGCTTCCGTATGGTTACGCATTATTTTTGCGGGGAAAATACGAACTAAGTAATACACAGTCAGGGGGCCTGATACGCCTCAATCCGAGACACATGATGACTGCTGACATCCTCATACCGCTCCCTAATTGCCCCATATTGGTTACTCGGTTAGTCTCGGCCCAGCCCAATGCAGAAATTGATGTTAATCACAATTGCATTACTGCACCTCTATGCAGCACAGAATAAAATAGCAGATTCTTAAATGAGCTATGGCATCAGGCATCCTGAAGACAGCCAGGCTAGCTTGGCTTTTGAATGTACATTCACCATGGCATCCATCGTCCACCGCACCCGTCATCAGTCCGTGGACCCTACCGACAGTCCGTCGCCCCATGCCTTGCATTCAGGGTTGGGAACTCTCCTGAATTGCTCCTGGTCTGAGGCTGCCATGGCCGCGATTGTTAGTATCGCGCTCGTCTCGCAAGTCAACAATGGTCCCACCGCCGTCCATTTTATTCTCATATCTATAATATTTGCATCACATTGTGTTTTGCTGGTGCTGTACGCAGTGGTGGAGAGAGCTCTCAGGTAAGACCTATGCTGTGCCCGCAGGAATTCCTAAGTCTCACTTTGTAGTTTTCTTTCTTCACGCGCCATTCGATAGATGCATCATTGGATGAACAAGGAATTGCACTGAATCTTCATGGGGAATACTATGCATGCGCTGTTGAATACATCCGATGTGATTTTTTATATATACGGAAAATATGTATATCCGGTGCTTGTACCCTGGTAGCTGGTCTACAACGTATTTGAATCGAGGGCGTGTTAAGGGAATTGACCCAGACCCTTACCAAGTGGGCAGTTAGATGTATAGCAATCTGACGATGCGTCGGCATTGGGCATGTGAGGCGATTCAATATAATCCTCGATTGTTTACGGACATGCATCCACCCTGACTTATACTGGATTAAAGCAAATGTCATTGCCATTGAAAGACGCTGGAATGATCTTTCAAGCTCAAGAGCAGTCTGCCCGCGTAATCTCTCTGCAATGGGCTTAAATCCAGCGATTTCATGAGACATCGGTCATCTCCAGCCAAGCAGCCTGACTGATTCGTATACACTTCTGCTACGCTGACACAAACGTAACTCGAATGATCTGGCTACCTACTCTCATTGGATGTATGGACTGTCTTACTATGCCTACCCGACGCCGATGATACTTTCGGCCTGGTTTGTGTACATCGGAGCAGGCTAAATGAGGAGTCCGATCTGGGACCATGGAACGAAGCTTAGATACACGATAATCTCAATTGTGGTCTCCAGTCCGGCATCAAAACTGACTCTGCTGATGCAATGGGTCTGTCTCAACCCCGACAAGTCTGGTATTGACCAATTTGATCGGAAATGACCGGTTTCTCGTCCAAGTCTAACCGTCCAGAGCCACCGGTCGGTTACCTTATTGAGCAACTGAGGCGTTTGCAATTTCAGTCTAGATGCCGACTGTAAGAAACCTGTCTAGGCCTCCTGATCAGATCTGGGCTATGCTTCCATCGAATTTGGGTGCCGAGAACCGGCATCGTTGTTATGATGGTTGCCCTTTCTTTGCCCATCATATCCATCCGAGGATAAGAATGACCAGATACCAAATCTCTCCCTTACCAGTGATCATTTTAGCAGATCTGATACACACTACATCCAAAGCACACAGCACATCCCACCTCTGCACTGCAACATGGGCGACCCCAGCACTCCAGACATTATCCTCTCCCCCTTGCATTCCCCCCCAGCGAGCATCCACGACTCCCCGCCCCTCAAACCGACTTCTTCCCCCCTATCCCCGCTATCTCTCCCCACCCCACCCCTAACCCCCAGCACCTGGACCCCCCACAAAGAAAAAACCATCCTATCCCCCTACACCTACCTAGCCACCCAACCCGGGAAGAACTTCCGCGCACTCCTCCTCTCCGCCTTCAACGAATACCTCCATATCCCGAACGAAGCCCTTACACTCATCACCAACATAACCACCATGCTGCATACAGCCTCGCTCCTCATCGACGACATCCAAGATCACTCCCTCCTGCGTCGCGGCCAACCCGTCGCACACGAGATCTTCGGCACCGCGCAGACGATTAACGCAGCGAATTATGTGTATTTTCTTGCGTTACGAGAGGTAATGAAGCTAGGGAGTGCGGAGGCAGTGCAGGTGTATTTGGATGAGATGATGAATTTGCATCGTGGGCAGGGGATGGATTTATATTGGCGGGTAGGCCACCACCTTCCCCACCCCTCCTCGCTGCGTCCCATTACCCTCTGCATACCAAGCACAGACCTAACAGGAACAGGATACATCCGCCATCCCCACAGAAGCAGAATACCTCGAAATGGCGCATAACAAAACGGGGGGTCTATTCCGCCTTGCCGTCCGGCTTATGCAGACACAATCCACCACCACCAACATCAACCTCATCCCATTAACGAACACCCTCGGCATCCTCTTCCAAATCGTCGACGACTACCGCAATCTCTGCAACGAGGAATACAGTGACAAAAAGGGATTCGCGGAGGATATTACGGAGGGGAAATTCTCGTTTCCGGTTGTTCATGCGATGGGTGTGGATGAGGGGAAGAATAAGGATGTGTTGTTGGGGATATTGAAGCAGAGGACGGAGAGTGTGGAGGTTAAGAGGTATGCGGTGGGGTTGATGCAGGAGAGCGAGAGCTTGGAGTATACGAGGGGTGTTATTGGGGTGTTGGTTGGGAGGGCGAGGGAGGAGGTGGAGAGGATAGAGAGGGTGGGTGCCTGGAGTAAGGGCATGGTGGGGGTTTTGGAGAAGATGGTGAAGTTGTAGTTGGAGGGGGAGTTGAGGATGGAACAATTCAACATTGTTTCTGCGGGGTTGGTGGGGTGAGATGTGCCGGTGTTGTAGATTGTTGCGGGAGTTAGGGTTAGTGTTGTACCATGTTGTCAATTTCAATCATGTTCTGCTTATTGTAATGAATCCCGCGTATAGCTCCAAGTCTAGTCATCTCGAATGCCTGGAGATGAAGAACATGCAAAGATATCTCAACATTCCATGCATACCGTACACCATGTTTGTGTGATGAAACCTTTACGGACCAGAAATTCACGATCTGACACGATCCTGGTTGCCTTGCTTATCCCACATGGACCTCGGTCGGACACTCCATCTCGAACGCTGTGGCACCGGGCTTCCCCCTTGGGACTGTCCGATGGTTAGCCTAATCCACGATCGGGATACCCGATGTTAGAGTTGAGTCTCGAAATATAAGGTTTCGATCCACCAATAGGATGGATGCGATGTATTGAGGATAGTACGCCTAAGCAAGCCCTCTATAAAATCAATACAACGAGACTGGACAGCCTAGTAGTATAGTAGAGACATAGTACATTCAACTGTACAGCAACATCGTCACTCAATTCATTTCATTGTCGTCAATAGGTTTCCCAACATGGGCTCCATCACCGATCGCGACTTAGCCGCCGACGCCAGATCGTTGATTCAGAGAACAATCCGCTCCTCGCATGCCAAGTACGGATTCGGAACCCTAACCTGTACTGTGTACGACACAGCGTGGGTATCCCTCGTGACGAAGTCGATCAACGGGCAGGAAGAATGGCTTTTCCCCGAGTCATTCCAATACCTGCTCTCAACCCAGTGCAAAGACGGGAGCTGGGACACTGAGTCGCAGGCCCCGATCGATGGGGTTTTGAACACCGCCGCGGCGTTGCTATCTCTGAAAAAGCATCGAGATAATCCCTTTCAGCTCAACCTCGATCTCAATGACATTGATCGCCGCATCACCCGTGGAACCGAGGCGCTCCGCTCGCGCCTAGAAACATGGGACGTGTTAACAACCAACAACGTCGGGTTCGAAATTACCGTCCCATCTATCCTCAATCTCCTCGAAGAACATGGCTTCGTCTTCGATATCAAAGGAAAAGATGCACTCATGCAAATCCACGATACCAAAATGTCCCGCTTCAAGCCCGAGATGCTGTACAGCACTTCTCGCTCGACTATTGCACACTCTCTAGAGGCTTTGATTGGACGAGTTGAGTTCGATAAACTGGCACAGCATAAAGTGCTGGGTTCGATGTTCGCTTCGCCGTCTTCGACGGCCGCGTATCTTATGCATGCTTCGCGGTGGGATGATGAGGCGGAGGAGTATCTTCGTCATGCGGTTAAGGCGTCGGCTGGGAAGGCGAGTGGGGGTGTTCCGGGGGTGTTTCCGACGACGCATTTTGAGTATATCTGGGTATGTAGTCTTGAGGTTGTGGATGGGAATATGGAGAGCTAACGATGGTATTAGATGTTGGAAACGTTGCTGAGAGGGGGGTTCTCAGTGGCCGATCTGAAATGCCCAGAGCTGGGAGAAGTGGTGAAGGTTATTGCTGATGGGTACGAGAGGGGAAATGGGGTGATTGGCTTGAGTAAGTGGTAAAATTGCAAGTAGTCCGCCAGGATTTGCTGACTCTTGACTCAGTGCCCGGTGTTCTGGCCGATGTTGATGACACAGCCAAGGGCATTACGCTTCTGAGCATGCTAGGGCACCCAGTCAATAATCTCGTTCATCGGCTGATTGAAGAGTTTGAGATGCCCACTCACTTCCGGACATATCCAGGGGAAAGAGATCCTAGTTTCAGTGCAAACTGCAATGTTTTGCGGGCTTTCCTGCACCAGCCAAATCCATCTGACTACAGTTCACAAATATCGAAAATCGTGACGTTTTTGTGTGACTGGTGGTGGAAAGCTGACAATGGCCTTGGTGATAAGTGGGTATGAATCCCAACTCAAGTGACAATACCATGAACTGACGATACGCAGAACACCAGTCACCTCTATTCGTCCCTCCTGTTGGTCGAGTCTCTAGTGCATTCATTGTCTCTGGTTGAGCAGGGCCGGCTGAAGATCAACACTGACCCCAAAGTGGCAATTGTTCTTTTCCAAGCCTGCCTACGGCCTCTGCTAGAACAGGATGCCAATGGTTCATGGTCTCACTCCGTTGAGAACACCGCCTACGCGGTCGTCATCCTGGGAGAAGCCAAATGCGTGTCCTTCTTTGACCCCATCCACGAATGGGTGGAGACTGCTATCGAGAAGGGCATCGAATATCTCTCCTCTACTAGCACCGATGCACTTACATACCTCTGGTCAGACAAGGTCAGCTACACATCCCTGACCTTGACCGAGTCATATGTGTTAGCGGCCCTGAAGTCCGTTCGCACTCCTCCTGGCATATCAGTGGGTTCCTCGTTGGCTCGCATTTCTCCCGACATCGCCAAAAGAGTCAAAATGTTCCAGAAAACGCCTCTGCTACAGTCACTGCCCGATGCAGAGGTTCAAGCCTCAATGATCGAAGCACTTCTATTCCAGCCACTATTTGACGTGTCGGAGCTGGAAATCCTTCCAAGAAGCATGGTAAAGGGCGGTAGCTACGCTACCATCATCCCATTTACATGGACGAGCTGCAATAACCGGGCACGGTTCCATGTGTCTCCATCATACCTGTACGAGATGATGGCTCTCTCCTTCTACACCTATCAAGTCGACGAGTTCATGGAGGCGGTGGCAGCTCCCGCCTTCCAGGGTCGCATAGCAGAACTCTGCCAACTCGTCCGCACTGCAGTCGCCAGAGGAACCGCCGATGTCGAAGGCAATATCGACACTAACAACGATGAGAAAAATCACATCGACGCATCTGGAGATCATGAAATCTTTTCCCTTCTCTACCGATTCGTCAGAGTCATCATGGGAAGCCCCATCATTCGGTCCGCAAGTCCTTGGGACCGAGATACCCTCCAGCGTGAGCTCCAGAGTTATCTACTCGCCCAATCGTCGCAGATCGAAGATAGCAATCGCTTCAAGAAGCAGGGGACAACAGCCTCGATCAACCTCTCCTACTACAACTGGGTCCACAACATCTCATCATACCACATCGCAGCACCGTTCTGCTTTGCGTACTCCAACTGCCTAATGGGAGCTACCCTAACCCCATCGACCAACCGCGACTGTTTCCCCACAGCTACAGAAAAGTACCTCGCCGAGGCTGTGTGCGCACACTTAGGCTGCATGTGTCGTATGTACAACGACCTTGGATCATGGACCCGAGATCGCGACGAGGGCAACTTGAACTCGATCCATTTTGCCGAGTTTGGCAGCGAGACTGTGGATGACTTGAAGAAGAAGGCTGAGCTATTCCGCTTGGCTGAGTACGAGCGCGAATGTTGGAATAATGCCTTGCCGCAGCTTGAGGCAGCCATGTGCGAGGGGAAGAACCCGGACGAGGCGATGCGAGGGAGTCGTCGGATGCGTATTGTTCGGTACTTTTGCGATGTGACGGATATCTATGGGCAGATATATGTTCTGAGGGATATTTCGAGTCCGATTGAGGCGGGAAAGAGGGTGAAGAATTAGATTGGATATTTAGGCTTAGTTTCCACATTTGCTTTCGTGAAGGCAGTTATGAATCATTTTCGCACTTGAAATTGACGTCGTCAGTAGTACCTTTTCCACGCTGGAATGCGTGAAATTTCTTCATTGAACACGTTCTTCAGAGTAAAGCCCACAATCCTCAGTAAGCATCCGTTCTACTGATGCGAAATGCCTCCCGAAGCCAGTGAGCAATTTTAATCTACTTACTGCCGGACCCCAGTCAGTCCAGTAAGTAGGATCCATACTCTCTCCACGAGGCAAATCAGAGATGTTAGCTAGTCAATGACGTTGACAAGGCCCCCCAAGTGATCAGCCGATATTCCTCCAGGCGACACGGAGTGACCAACACCAAGGTTCGGCTGCTTTATTTCTGGCCAGGCCGATATAACCTTGGGACTGTCAAGGCCCCCAGAACCTAATATCCAGTCGGAGATGTCCGATGTAATCCATGTCCAGGACCTCTCGTTGTGCAATGAAGGACACTGTCTCCTTTATCCTCGTTGATACTGAATCCACCGATTCCTTCTTCGACTCGGGTTCAGTCACAAGTCATTCACACACCAAAGAATCTCACAATGTCTCTATCATACCGTCCTTACGAGTTTGGTTTTCCAGGCCTGCTTGCTATGGTTGTTGTAACCACAGCACTCGTTATCTATACAAAGATATACTTTTGCGGCAGCAGTCTGGATGGAGAACGCATACCTTCCGCACCATACAGGATTCCATTTCTTCGCAACACGATCCCCTTTCTTTTCAACTCACACCAGTACCTTGTTAACCTGCGGTATGTGTCTTTCCCAACTGCATAGACATCTTACTCACAACCCCAGTGAGAAATTTGGTACATCGCCAGTCCGACTATCCGTTGGCGGCCAGAACATCATCTACATACCACACAGCGACGGCACAGCAACCAAGATGCTCAAATCCCGCAACCTAACACAAACACCCCTAATAATCAAACACCTGCGAGACAACTTCGGCATGCCAGAACGCGACCTCCGTCTCTACTCCGACCAAAGCGACAATAACCCCAGTCAAGCAGACCACCGCGCCCTACACAGCATGCTCAGCGGAACCACCCTTGAAACATTCGCCGACATCACAGCCACTCAACTGGTGAAATCAATCGAAGCAAAACGTGCAGAATGGACAGACTGGGTCGAACTCCCTGACCTATACACTTTCGTCCGCGACGAACTCTCCCGCGCGCAAATGTACGCTCTCTGCGGGTCAGAAATCTTCAACGTAGCCCCAACCCTGATGCACGATTTCTGGGAATTCGACAAGCAACTACCCAATCTCTTCAAAGGCCTTCCCACCTGGATGATCCCCAAGGCCATCGCCAGCCGGAACAAAATGACATCCCACATCCATAACTGGCATACCCGTCTCCGCGAAGCACCCCCACCAAACCCCGACACCACACCCTGGGACCCCATCCACGGTCTCCGCCTCATGTCCTCCCGTCGCAAGATCTGGCATGAACTGTCCCCCGAAGGCCAAGTCGTGCAAGACCTAGGCCTGATCCGAGCGTATGCCCCCCATGCCCCCATGCCCCATTGCAACCGTCCATCTAACAAAATAAAAAACCAGGTCCATCTCCAACTCCACCGCAGCAACCATCTGGCCCATCCTCGCCACCCTGCACCACCCCACCCTCACCCCGCGCATCCTCGCCGCCACAACCCCCCACTTCACCCCACCCACTCTATCCTTCAACCGCCAAACCCTAACCACAATCCCCCTCCTCAACTCCCTCTACCTCGAGTCCCTCCGCTACAGTACCGCGGTGGCCATAACACGCCAACCCAGAGCCCCTGATATCAAAATGGGAAACCACACATTCAACCACTCCGACACCCTCCTCGCCCTCAACTGGACAGCCCACTACGATTCATCTTTCTGGAATGAAGGCGCGATACGGCCCAATATTACCGAGCCAGAACATCCAGTGGAGGAGTTCTGGGCTGAGCGATTCCTTAAGTACCCCAATGATCCATACAGTGGTCCGATCCGGACCTCAACACCCCTCCCCCCAGCAACCCGTACCAAACCAAGCATACACACCGCCGCAGACGACGCCACTGCAAAACTCATAACCACCGGCTTACAGGATAACTTCTTCCCGTATGGCGGGGGAAGCAATATTTGTCCGGGCCGACATTTCGCGAAACAGGAGATTATATTCACTGTTGCTGTCATGATAAGAGCGTTTGAGATGGAGGTGCTGGAGCCGGAGGTGTTGGAGGGGGTTAGGCCGGATGAACGGTACTCGTTGATGGGGAATTTACCGCCTGATCGGGGGGTTAGGCTTAGGGTGAGGGGGAGGAGGATTTAGCTGTGTGGGTGGTTGTGTCGGGGGGTCTTTTTGGGTATTGTGGGGTGAGTGTTTGGTGCGATGAGGTTGTATTTGCTTTCGACGAGAGGTTGGGTGTGTTGAATAAGGGATTACTTTGATTGATCTGAATAGTAGTGATTTATTTGACTTGTTACATCAATTGCAACGTATTGTGTTACAGAGGGAGGTTGAGCACCATCCTTTGGATTGTTGTATTGAGGAAGAAAACATGTATATATTTCCAGCCAATGTCATTTGAGAAGTGGATGATCCCCTAATCGAGTTTGGTTCAAAGAGACGAGGCTGATGAAGTAAACACCTGAAACTTTTAGTTCTCACATGTACAATTCGCTACCGGTCATGGAGCTTTTCATGGCATCCGCTCGATAGTAGCCCAGTCCTGCAGTGCTCCTCGATTATGGCCCAACAGGACATTCCTTCGCCTTCTCATTCCACTCCACCCTCGCATATTCCTGCAAAAAGTCCCTGGTCGTGAAAGTCGGCGGCATATAATAATCCACGTCCGAGGCCTTGTACCCCAGATCTTTGATCACGGTCAAATTGAGAATCTTCTCTTGGAGATGATTCGTGAACACCAAATCCACGGTCTTGGTATTCTTTGGGTCGATGTTTCCCTGCGATTGGAGATACTTAGGGGGCTTGTATTTGTCAATGAGCGGCTTGTGCTGCGTATCGTCGCCGCAGTCGGTACTGTTGACGGCTTTGGAGCAGTTTCCGAAGTCGTCGGTTGTGACGTGGCCGGGGTTGAGTTTAATCTCAGTGGCTGCGTGATGGAGAAGGGGCTGCTGGAGGGAAAAGCTATCATATGCAAAGGTGGATGATGCAAGGCCTGGCATGTCGCAGGGTCCGACTGGGTCTTCTGTTTCGCAATAGTCGTCTTTTTTCAAGGCACAGAGGACTCCCTTGGCCGCTGTGTAGGGGACATCGGGGAGATACAGAAAGGTATCGTTGTATGGGCTGACGGTGAAAGCATCACCCACGGAAAACGGACCCTTGAAGAGATCATAGCGAATCCCTCCGGTGCCCATGATAATCAGCCTCGGAGAATCCTGCGGTTTCACCTTTCCATCTGGTTTTACCGTTGTGTTCAAAGCAAATCGAACCATGGTGTAGATGCTGCTAGGACAGTTGCAGCTTTCTGCAAAAATGTAGTATGATTGAGGAGCGCAGCCAAGGACGCCAGTGAGGTTTAGCTGGACTCGGGCATTGTAGATATCACCGGTGGTTTTCTGTCCGTGCGGAGTATCCAATTTGTCTACGGCGTCGGACTCGTTTCCTATGGCATGGTATGCGAAGGTCTTGCGGTTGAAGTCGAGGTACCGACGGTCAAGACGAACGGCTGTTGTAGGGTCAACCATGGTGTTGGAGGAGGTTGGTGAAGAGCATGTCCTAGTCGCCATGGGAACATCCTCAATGGTCTTTGATCCATTCCACGCATCCGATGCCACGTCGCGAAGAGCAAGCCACCCCACCGTGTCAGCGTAGCGTCCTGATTCCAGACCGGATGCTGCGCCGTCATAGCATCTAAAGTTGCGGATGTGTGTATGGCCGCCGAAGATCTGTAGGGGAACGTCAGGCTTGTTCTTGCGAAGCCAATCTTTCATGCAGATCATGGGCGTTTCTGTAGCATTGTATTGAGAGGTCCCCGTCAGGTCACAGCGCGCATTGATATCCGTATGTCCAAGAAGGACATAGAGATCGACCTCATTGCTGATTGCCTCTTTGAACCAATCTGAATTCCACACAGTGGAAGCATTATGGACGGTGATGAAGTCCGGTCGTTGGAAGTCCTGCAGCGTGAATCCGAGTGCCAGGACTCGGAGGCCGTGCTTAGTGGTGAAGTATCGATATCTCTTTCCGATGGAAATAGGTCCATGTCCATCATTGAAATCGACGTCGAGGTTGGTTGTCAGATAATGATCGCCATAGTACTCGGCAATGTCTGTTTGTACTTGCTTCGTGATGTAATCAAAGTAAAGATCGTTGTTTCCAGTCGTGAGCAAGTCGTAGTCCACGTTACGGAATAGCTTGTTCGAAACCTCCCCGGGGGTCTTTGACTTGTCGCTGAGTCCGTTGCCTGTGACGAGGTCCCCTGATCCAGTCAGCTGGGGACCATCTCGATAAAGGGGGTAAAGATACCGGTATCCACGACCAGAAGATCAACGTTATGTTCATCAGCTTTATCCCGCATGCGCTCTACAAAGGAGACAAAGTCGCCCCAGTCCGCACCGTAGTCTACTTCGTTGAGATGCCCCTCCAGAAATCCGTGCGTATCCGTCGTATGGAGGAAGTTGACTTCCCCCCATGGTAGAGGCCTCCAGGGCCAGTTCGTGGCATTGTTTGCATCGGGTTGCTGGCGAGGGCTGATAATTGGTGCATTGCGATCATGTTGGCCGGGCCGGGCCAGGGCTGGAATGGCAAGTGCTGCCGTACAGAGGGAGAAGAGGCTCATGGTGATACTTAGATGCTGATGGATCGGACAGGACGGACAAGAACCGGAGGGTAAGCAATCAACATAAGAAGTTCGAACAAAGCAGCTGTTGCGGGCATTCAAGCACCAGCATAATCCCCGCCTGGGGAAGGTCACATTTTCAACTGATTGCTGGTGTGCATGCCCCACTGGACAGAAAAGTCGACATGTCATACCCAAACTGCGGCTTCTATCGGAGACCATCGGATTATTGCGCAGGCATTGGTTGAAGTGGAGACAGAAAAGATCTTTATTCGCCTCACAATGAATTGCTCTTATATCATAACACAACTTTTACCATGCGGTGGGCCATGATTAATGCTATCTTTATAACCCAGGTCGCAGGATGATTTAGCTGCACCTCTGCCAGCAAACATGAAAAGCATCTATTCGATGCTAATTGAGATGACTGCTTGATTAACTCGGGTCAGGCTAGCAGCTACGAAAATATTTTCTACGACATAGAGCAGGGTGACACCTATCATAGACACTCTGTTCTCAGAGGGACAGCTGAGGGTGTAACATGCAGGAGCGTTCGTCAGTATGTAGTAATTGCTGCAAACGGCAACGAGTCTACCTGCCAGTCTGGCACCAGCATTGCCATGGATCTGTCCAACATGGTGGGTCCAACTGTTTGCGGAGCATTGAATAGCCGCGGGTATTGGCCCCAGTTGAAAGCTTAATTCTCCAGCCACGGACTCAATTCCATTGCAATTCTCTGGGGTCTGCTGTCAGGTTCTTTAGTTAAGCTTTAAGTGCCACAAGAAATTTGGAATGGAGGATATGGAAGTGGAGTCGGAAACGAGATCTACATGCCGCAATGTGTCAGCCGCGGCTACCGGGATACGGATCTCTTCGTAGGACAGTCTGCTCACTCGCGCAGTATATTTGCATTGGTAAATCCCCTAGTACTTGATTGTATGTATATCACCAGTCCTATTCGCTGATCGCCCGTTTACGTTCATTCATATCTTGAGTGAGTAATTTGAAAATTCTTTTGGGTACTCTCGATATATATTCCACTTCATTCTGACAACGTATGATCGATCCTCAGGAATGGGGATTTAGAGGTTAATATTGATCGAGCGGGTCCATTGCATTGATAGCCAGACTACTCCCGATGACGCTTCTGGACCAACCACATCTCAATCACCCTGGTGGCCGTGGCAAACTGGGGCTCTAAGAACCGCATATACAACTCCGCTAACACCATCACAACAGCACCCAGAATAGTGCCACCTGAAATGAATACCCTGATCAGGGCACCCATGTGTTGATCTTCCTCTTCCGGAGAAGGATAATCCCGGGGCTCCAGCAACAACCAAATACGGCTTCGCACCGGCCAAATGCCAATCTGATACACCGAGAGATGGATTAAGTAGATCGGAAACGATAACCGACCCAACGCTTGAGGAATACGACTGGCGAGCAAACGTTGCACATGGGGACTCTCCAATGCCACTGAGAAGGCCGCCACGGCCCCGATACTGTGCCACACTCTCCGGACATCTACCCAACCATCGTATTGCGCCCAGTGGCGCGTCTCGAATATGCGAAGGAAGCGGTAGTCGGGGGGGGGGGGGGGTAGTCATCTTCTGCGGAGAGGCACAGGAGGTAGAGAGCAATGACAGATCGAATGATATATGAGACAGTCCAGTGAGTCTCCACAGCGGTATGACGCCGAGATGTGTGCAATTCGGCCAAACCCAGTCCTGCGATGAAGCTGAATATATCCCACTGGCTGTACCAGACCAGATAGGCGAGCATGAGGCCCAGACACCAGCGACGTGAGAGGGGTCGCCAGATAGACTGCACGAAGATCGTAAAATACACAACATACGATCCACGGAGCTCCAGCGGCATGGTCCAAAGATGTCCATTAAAATTGGTATTCCACTGCAACTGAACCAGATTCAACGAGTCCATCACGTACTCGCAGAGATAGACCACATGGCTCACGGGCGACTCCCACGGCTTGATGCGGGCTGCGACCCTCTCTTCATACCAGGATTCGAATAGTCCGAAGTAGAAGAGCAATTGCGTGCAGGTCGCTAGCGTCAACACAGGGAGGTATATACGAATGGGTCGGCGGAATATAGACGATCGGAGACGGTCAATAAACAGGTTTGGCCGATTGTCTCTGTACTGAAGCAGCCTGTGGGCAATGGTGTAGCCCGAGATTACCATGAAGACAGGAACCATTGCGTCCATTGCCCAAAGCAACCGGAATGGCGGTAATTGGATGATGCGTCGATTTCCTTCCGCCGGTTCAGCCCAGAATGACCGGAAAGGTGTTTTGAGGTCACCGCAGAAGAAATGATTGAATGCCACTATGAAGGCTGCAATGCCTCGCAGGCCGTCTATCCACTGTATGCGCTCCATTGGGGGCTGGCCCGCGGAACGGTATGGTTGGGAATATGCTGCACTTCGTACGGTTGAATGTGCATTTAGCCAAAAAGAAGAGCTATATCACGCATACTGGAAGTCCATTTTATGCGGGGACAGTTAAGGAGAGGTCTGATGTGTCCGGACATGAGGCCGTAAAGTGGGATGTCCTTGCACAACCGCCATTTGTCGGGTTGATACATCACATGCAGGGGATCCGCTCAAAGGATCTATATGCTATTGGGACACAGACATCGTTGTTATCTAATCTCAACGTCTCCCTACATTCTTTAGATTCCTATTTAATCGATCAGGACCAGAGCAATTTTATTTGGGCGTTTCCACGCTTGGCCTTCTGGATAAATTAGGCTGAACATTGTCGAACTATGGAAATCCTTCATATAAATTAAGGCGATTAGAGAATATGTACTTCTATAACATGTTTCTCCGCTGCCTGTAAGCCCTTGACGTCTAACTGCAGCATTTAGGTGCTTTTCCCCATCTTATGTTAACCCTCCCAGCCAGCCAGGAGTGTATCCCCCCCCCCAAAATTCCCCCGACAATCAAGGCAAGACGCACGACGATCCTATCAAAGGCGAGAATTCCGGTATACCATCGCCTCCGCTGGTTCCATAGATTGGTAAATGTGCATGGAGGCTGCTCGCGCACGATGGCGTGCAGCCATTCGAACTTGAAGCCCTGTTTTGCAGCCTGGGATATATTAATTCCATCTCCTGTAGTATAGTAGACGGGCCACTCACATGATACCCAAACCAATAATCCTCGCACACATTGTCCGTATCCCATGTGATTTTATTTTCGACCGCGCCATTGATCAAGATCCAACCTAGAAACGGACGGCGGAATGTTCGTACGGGAAGTTGGAACCGACCAAAATCCTCCGCCAGTCGTGATACTTCTGCCGCGGAGAGAAACGCATTCTTCCAATGATTCGTCGAAGTATAATATATTGTGCCCTACACCAATTAGTTGGGTTCTTAATAGGAGGAATGTCATACCATGCCAAAGTCCGCCGTGCCTTTCTCGATAAAGTCCAAAGATGTGCGCATGACACGGTCATCAATCTCAGACTCTTCATCCAGATGCAAGATCCAGTCTTCTTTGGAAAAATTGTACTTCTGACGAAAGTGCTCTAATGCGCGGGCCTTGAACCTGGCTTTTTTCACTGGCACAACCTCTGGCACCTGGTCGATTGTGACGTATGATGGGAGTTGCCTTGGGAGGTCTCCAGGATCACTGCTGTCAAGCACCACATGGAATCGAACCGACGGGTGGTCTCTCTGTGGTAAGGTATCCCAGCAGCGGACTGAATTCACTACAGTCTGTGCATTTGTCCCCTTCGTGACGAGGCACACGTATAGTGTACCGAGACGTCGGATCGTAGGCCTGGTGACTAGTTGATTGGTTTCATTGGGAGGCAAAGGCCGAGAGTGTTCCCGCATGGCGGCATCTGCAAGAGAAGGAAAAGTCCATGTAGGACGGCATGGACAATTGCCGACGTGGTCCACCCCTGTTCGGACAACTTGACGTAGTAGCCGGTAACACCAATGGCGCTTTTAAGAACTGCATGACGTGGTTAGAATGCCGCTGGCACTTGAGTGGAGGCATGCGCTTACTGTAGAATACCAAAATCAGGGTCATAGGGAAGACAACATAGTTATACTCGAGTATCCTGTAGGTGCGGTTTGAATGTCTCTCCGGTGAGGGTAGTTCCTTTGTGACACCACTGGTGGGCATGGTGGTAGCTGCCCAAAATAGCAGTGTTGTAGATAGGAAATTGTCAATTGGTCCGACTCGATTGGAGTCCGATTTGACCTTGGTGCGACCAGGAAAGTAGTAGAGCCATGCGGTGCTTAAGTACGGCCCAGACAGTGTTCTCAATGTCCGGTCGGTAGACCTGCATGAAATGTGATACATCTTGTGATACGTAGTGATGCGTCCGATCCAGCCCAAGATCGCCACACAAGTAGCGGTGAGACGGATTCTTTCCCCTCAGCCAAGGAACATCCCTGGGTTGAACTACAGACATTAGCCGTGTTTTGATATGTAGTGTCATTCTATAATTCGCTTTACTACCAAGTCTGACTGTCGGGTAGTGGTTGTCCACGCAGACTAACTCTGTAGGTGCATGCCGATAGTCTAAATTGCGGGCGAAATATCTTATTATTGTTTCTGCTGCTGGCAGACCCTCCGTCATCCCTTTCTTTCATCATTCAACAATCGTCTCTCGTGCACTCCACAGCTTAGTGGCGCTCGCAATGAAATTCTCCTGGATACGGGACATATCAGCCGTGGGCTTCGCCCTCTTCTTCACAACACACGCCCAGCAGCCAGCATCCTCCCCAGAGCACCCTCGACTGACGACATGGGAATGCACCATATCCGGGGGGTGCACGCCCCACGAAACATCCGTAGTGGTGGACTGGGACAGCCACTATATTCATGAAGCAAACGGAATAACGCCTTGTCTGTCACTGAGCGGGGTTGATCGAACCCTCTGTCCGAACGGGACTGCCTGTGCACGAAATTGCGTCATTGAGCCAGCAAACTATACCAACTACGGGATTGTCACCTCACACGATACCATAACCCTGTCCAAGTACACCAGGGGGGATGGGAGTCCCCGCAAGGGCGAGCCGCGCGTTTACCTCCTCGGCCCTGATGGGGACTATATGTCGCTCCAGCTACTAGGCCGAGAGCTCTCCTTCGACGTCGACGTCTCAGCCCTTCCGTGCAGCGAGAATGGGAATCTCTACCTATCCGAAATGGACATGACAGGGGGGAGGTCGGAACATAACCCCGGTGGCGCTCGATTCGGGTCCGGATATTGCAACGCCCAATGTCCCGTGCTGAACTGGGTGAACGGGACCCTAAATGAGAATGAACGTGGAGCATGCTGCAATGAAATGGACATTTTCGAGGGCAATGCCTATGCGACTCACTATGCTGCGCATCCCTGTGTCGCTGACGAATGTGCCTCCGCGGGGTGCATCTTCAATCCGTATATGGCGGGTTCCCGCAATTTCTGGGGTCCGGGCATGGAGGTTGATACGGCGAAGCCTCTCACTATTATCACACAGTTTGTCACGGACGATAATACAACGTCAGGAATGCTCGTCCAGATCCGTCGGATGTACATCCAGGACGGGAAAGTCATTCCAAACGTCCCGGCTGCGCGGGACGACGGGTCTTGCCTTCATGCAGACAACTTCTCCTCGTCTGTTGGGCTGTCACCTATAGCTCAAGCACTCGCCCGGGGCATGGTAATGGTCCTCAGCCTATGGAGCGATCCAGAACACGGCATGCAGTGGTTGGATGGAGGAGACGCCGGACCCTGCGATTATTGGGATGATGCAGCGGAGACCCAGCAGCCAGACCCCTATCTGGTGTTCTCAAACGTGCGCTGGGGAGATATTGGGTCAACATATAGACATAAGATTGGATTTGCATCATCTGTATCATATAAAGACGAATTGTAATACGGACCGCGGAAGGGAATTCCTACCAAAGATTTAGGGCAAGCCACAACACGTCCATCAACACAACATATTTACCGTACCAACATCGCACCTACAATCACGATAGATAGAAGCTGGTAGAAAACTAAAGATAGAACAAAAGGGATTCTCTGGTGATCTGCTACCCAACTACTAAACTCCTGGCGTGACTCGAACGTGGCCAGGAGGCGGATGGGTGCCGCCCACGTAAGTAATAGGGTTACTTTAGGGTGAATATACTGTGGATCCCGCAAATGACATCTACAACTGTGCAGCCTCCGCCGGTGGAACGTTGAAAGGGTCATACTACACCAATATACTGTCCTGGATTGGTGCATACGGCGAAGTGCGAGGGACCCCTGCTAGCGACAGGCACCTTACCGCGATCAAAAAATTGACCACCCAGCAAGTTCAAAACATCACCGACATGAATGCCAGGACCGAAACCGTCAAGACGAACTTGGCCAGTTACAAGAGCGATTACAAAACCGTCAAGACAAAGCTCGACAATTATGTGAAGATCATGAACACCCTACTGGATGGCCAGGATGGTGAAATCGAGCAATTGAAAGAGCAGGTTGCTGAAGATCTAAAGGGAATCGGTGAGACTCAGAAGGAGATCAACGATGGTAAGATGTTCAGTCATAATGTCTCTTGAAGTCAGACGCTGATTGCTCCTCCGTGCTCTTGTTATAGATCGACTGGTACTCAAAGAGACCGCTTACTATGTTTGGATGTAAGATGGGACTATCCCAATTCATGTCCTGGAACGGTGAATTGACAAATAATAAACAGCCCATTTTACGGCACGATTGCTGCAGTCACAGTTGATATAATCTATCAAGCTCGAGTCAACGCATTGGAAGCTGCTCTGAAGAGCTTGCAGAACACAATCAAGACAAGGCGACGCTAGCGGCTGCCATCAAGCTTCACACCGATACTAATTCAATGAGCGTGAGTCCTGAACTTCCACTGAGCATGCGAGACTCATTTGACTAACAGGGTGACCCATAGGACCAACTCGCCAAGCTTGTAGATATCATAGCCCCGGCGATTAAGGCCATTGGAACTATCCAGGACGCATGGGAGGCGATAGCCAGTGACCTCGAGACAATTAGTGACCTAGTAACAGACGAAGGCGAGAATTTGCCAGTGAGATTGCTATCAGAGTTGAATCTAGAAAGCATCGTCGATCGGTAGAATACCTTGGGTGAACATGGTACATTTGAATTTATATGCTGTCATCTTGGGGATTAACTCGCTCACATCTTATCACAGCGGATATTTACCGTCAGACCGTGAACGTGACTCAGGATCCTACGTACCAAAGCCTGGATGACTACTTAAACGACCTGGAGAAGGCAAAGTCAAAGTAAGGACAGTTGCGTCGAATCATTTGCCCAGGGTGTATATGTCTCTAGCGACAAGGTCGGGTTGAAATTGGAGCATTAGCCTTTCTTCCCGATAACGCCTAGGCACAAATGCTTGTTCTTTCCTTCCATTCTTCTATGCTCTGTTTGCTGAATTTGCCCGTGCCAATTTGATTCTTGATCCCTTGCTATTGTTGCTATTTATCCGATTAGTTTCCTCCCAATTTTATAGCAATTCCCGGGCTTTCGCCAAGTTATCCATCGCCGAGTTGAGCACTACGTATGTCTCAAGTATCATAATATTCCGATCCGTTGTGGGCTACAATGTAACGTTTCAAGCACCAAAATGCAATACGTTTTAGATCGATACCCCCGCCTACTCCTTAGATCAGAATATCTTCATCTTGGAGAGGACTTCCCATCAGGCCTTGCACACACCTCAGAACGTAGTTAAGAATCATGTATTTCCAACAGCGGTACCTAAATCTTGCTCAACAGTCATATGCATCGGACTCCGAGTTCAGCATCTCCACTCTTTCGTCTAGGGCTTCTTTAAGACTACAATCCAACCGGATGCACAATATTTCCCGGACCCATCCAGAAATCAACCCGCACTGAGTCACGGTAACGAGCGTCGCGTGCTTGGGAAGAGAAGAGCAGTACACCTATTTCTTGCAGGGTTGCGTTTGTTAATAGCGGCTATATCAACGGGACATGAACTACAGAGGCAACAGTGACCATGGAGGATCATCTTTAAACACTCTATCTAGCCTCCATGCATTGCGGCCAGAGATATTCCACGCCGGATTGCCTAGCGCACAGGGTATTAGATGAAGGATTTGTCCCTCCCTATCAACCGTAAGTATACTTATGGCAGCTGTAGATTCCCTTATTTGCTATCACACATAACATAACACACACCATGCACTAGAACATCAATCAAGCGTCGTTAGGGCGAAACACCACCTTCTCACCCGACACACCATCCTTATTGGTCTTCAACGCCTCCTCCACAGCCCCAAGACCACCCGCAATCAAACGCACCCGATTCGGCACAAACAAGCCCTTAGCAATCCAGCCCTCCTCACCCCCAATCGCCTTCGCAAACGGCTCGCTCAAATGCCTCAACGCCGAAGAACTCCCCAGTCCCAAAATCTGCTTCACCTCAACCTTATGCTCCTGAGTCTGACCCAACTGCACAGCATCCGTATCCACCAACTGCACCGTGACCACCCGCGTCGCCACCCGACTCACCTGCCCAATCTCCACCCCAAGCTTCTGCGTCTCCTTGACCGAAATCGCATCATACACATAGCTCACGGGCAACTCCCCCGCAGCAGCGACGAAATCCTCCGCCGTCGCGCTCTTCCGATCCAGGACCACATGCGCCCCCAGACTCTTCAAAAACCCATGATGCGCGGCGCTCGCATTCGTGATGATCCGCTCAAAGCCCGACAGGCGCGCAAACTGGATCGCATACTGACCCACACTCGACGCACCACCGATAATCGCAATGGCCTTACCCTTGCCCGCCTCCGATCCGCCCTCGGCCCACGGCGTCGGGGCAATCGCGTGCCCCGTCTGATCATAGAACCCGGTGACGACGGCGATAGAAGCCAAGCTGATACCGGCGGCCTGGTCATCAGAGATGTTGGCGGGGGTCTTGGAGACGAGTTCAGCGGGCATGATGCAGTACTGTTGGAAAGTTGAGGCGGGGTAGTTGCCGATGATGCCTTGGAAGAAGACCCGGTCGCCGACGGCGTGGGACGTGACGTTGGATCCGGTGGCGACGATCTCGCCGGCCGCGTCGGAGCCCAGCACGGCGGGGTATTCCTTCAGGAAGACATTGTAGTCGCGGATCTTCCAGTCCACGGGGTTGACGGCCGTGGCGGTGATCTTGATGGCGACTTGGTTGGGGTCCAAGGGGGGGAGAGAGCGGTCTGCGATGGTGTGTTGGGCGTGAGGCTCGGGGACCACGGCCGCTTTGAATGTGGTGGGAATGCTCATTTTGGCGTGTTTATGTATATGCCTTTGTTGAGTTGGTGATTGTTTACTTGGTGAATGAGGTGAGGGGTGAAGAATTTATGGGAGCTCGATCAGGGTCCACTCTTGATTTGTCATGATGTCATGTTCGATTAGAAATATATGGCATAAATGACGTTTATGCTGAAACATTTTGCATTAATGTATTTCCGCCCCGCCTGCGATGTCAATGCCTCGGTACTTGATGCTATCCCATAGCTAGCAAATCCGAAATATTTGTTAGCGCCGTAGGTCCAATGGAGCAAGGAATACTTGATTTGTAATGTCTGCTCATAAAAGGGGAGTTCTTACTAATCTATCTTGCTAAATACCCATTCAATATCTCGCCATGTACCTTTCAAACAGACTCATCCATGCTAGATATAAATTGTAAACATGTCCATAGCCATTAGAATCCTCTATGGAGGAGGAACCCTTTACCGTGTAGTCCAAGGAAAAGTGTCCAGGGTTCCGCGTGCCGTGCACCAGATAATCGCCTATGCAAACATCAACAGATATTCTTCGCCAAGCAGTCCCACGAGTCAACAGACTACAAGCACTTGATAATCAACTTTCCAATGTTTCTCACTAAAGAAGACTCGATATACTTCAGTCAGCCAATCACCATGTGGAATGACACCGTCAGCTCGACTATGCACCCCAGCCTTGGCGTCCCCGAGTCTGCCAATCAGAAGCGGGAAGGGCTATCACTTCTATGCTCCGTACCCTGATAGAAATCTTATCTCATTCACCTAGATCTGTTAATTAATTACTTGTATCTGACTACTATTTTGGGACTTAGCCGAGTTAGTTTTCGCTATCATCAAGTTGAGCCATCATCGAGCGGTTTATGCCACCTAGGTCCCTTCCTGTTGATATATATACATCATTGGCCGATCCACGGTGTGGACAATGAACGATGTCTTAAACCTACTAAGATCCCTCAACAGCATAATAATATTGAATATCTGTCCCAAAGCAAACTGGGCCCACTGTAAGCATATTGTCCCAAAATAGTAAAGAGACATCAATATATCCCACGCCATGAAGACATGGCCTCTCGTATTCGCCGGCTTGGCAGGAACGGCACCGGTCGGTCGGGTCAGAACTCTAAAGTTTAGACTACTGTGTATGCATCACACCATTTCGTTTCTCTTAAAGTTTCACTAAATCCTCTCCACCAGTGCGTACTGTGAAAATTGATTAATTGACATGATGTTCACATGGATGATCTACAAAGCAATATAGGTATGCTCGGGATCTACTGCTCAGGCCGTGCCAGCCCACTAATTTGACTGAAGAATGCGGGCGCTCACTACCACATTATTATGTAGGCTAATGTAGAGTATTATATCCACACATTGCGAAGAAAAAGCGCATTTCAATGTGCTTCGACCTCCATGGAGGGTTTTTGTACATGGTTATTTTATGCTCCTAAACGAGCGAATGATGGGAGATGGGTTCTTCTTTGGCATATTTCAGTAAGCGGTGGTTCCCATGGTAGATACTGTATATGATACGGGAAACCATCCCGAGCGATTCTGCTGAGTTGGAAAAGTTTAAAGGGAAAAGGGTTTGGGCTGCTGCGAAGGTGTATGTATGGCAGCAGAATGTGCGAAGCATATCCGGGGTGGAGGTTGTGTATAAGCGAGTGTCGGTGGAAAGGTTTTAAAAAAGAGGCGTAGTCCTTTGGACGACCTTGGGTATATTGGGCATAGGACCGAGGACTTGGTTGCTTGGGCGCTGGAGAGTGCGGGGTGAAGAGTATCGGGAGTTCTCAAGACGTATCCGTTAGGGTTTTAGAAAGGACTATCAAATGTTGGTTGCAATTGGTTTAAAATATTAGCATTGCCTTTGAGAACATAAAAGTCCAGATAGGAGGAGACATGTGGATGCTCAAGATGGTGTGGTAGACTGTCAGATTGTCTCTAGCAGTTTAATTCAAGGGACATCATATGGTAACCAAGATAAATGGCACATAAATGACGTGATCCGTATGCAACAGTGAATTTGAGCTTTAATATACCCACACTGCATGAATGGCAAGCTTGTGACAAAATATTGGTATCCCAGCTACTTTTTTGTGTCAGACTTGGGGTCTCCAAGCTCTTACTATTCACTTGTGGAAGGTGAAAAATGCAGGGATCAGATCAGGGCTACCGTGTTACCTTCCAAAATGGCTTCGGCTGCCCCACCTCCGCGGTCACCTGCCAGATTGGACAGCCACCTTCCCAACTGTGAAGTTGATGTTCATGATGCGGATCCCCGCTTTCCATGGCTATATTTTAACCACAGAGAGCCATTCCAAGTCTCGCTAAGCTATCCCATACCTCAAGTTTGTCTACTCCACCTACAATATGACTTCCCCAACACTTTCCCTAAACGACCCCAGCCTATTGGTTGGCAAGAACTACATCAACGGCCAGTGGGTCGAAGCGGCCTCAGGCAAGCGGTTCAACGTGACAGGTACATACACCTCCAGACTTTCTGCTTATCCTTCTGCTAATAATCCCAGACCCTGCAACTGGGAATCTCATCGGATCCTGTCCCGAGTCAGGCTCCGTCGATGCGGAGAAAGCAATTCAAGTTGCAGCAGCCGCGCTCCCCTCATGGCGCTCCCGCACCGGTCGCAACCGCAGCCGGATTCTTCGTCGGTGGTTTGAATTAGTCCTCGAGAATAAAGACGATCTGGCACGCCTTATTACGTTGGAGAACGGCAAAGCCAAGTCGGATGCCACTGGGGAGGTTCTTTTCGCAGCAAGCTTCCTTGAATGGTTCGCGGAAGAGGCCGCACGGATCTACGGCGATGTTATTCCTCACAGTCAGCCTGGGTTCCGGGTTTCGGTTTTGAAAGAGCCGATTGGGGTTTGTGGGCTGATTACACCGTAAGCTTACTGCTTAGGATCATGGTTATTGGAATGCTGAACGATATTCAGATGGAATTTCCCCGCTGCCATGGTCATCCGGAAACTAGCCCCTGCCCTAGCGGCTGGCTGCACCGTGGTCTTAAAAACGGCGGGTGAGACGCCATTCACCGCTAATGCCTTGCTGCAGCTGGGTGAAAGGGCCGGAGTACCAGCCGGTGTCATCAACAGCGTCAACGCTCTAGAGAATACTCCGGAAATCGGACAGGTACTTTGTTCCTCAGACATAGTGCGGAAGATCTCATTCACGGGGTCTACTCGAGTGGGGAAGCTGCTCATGCAACAATCCAGCAATTCGTTAAAGAAACTCAGTCTCGAGCTTGGGGGAAATGCTCCATTTATTGTCTTTGATGATGCGGATTTGGATATTGCTGTGGATGCTGCGATCACCAGCAAGTTCAAGTCCTCGGGACAGACTTGTGTGTGCTCCAATCGGATTTTTGTTCAGCAGAGCATTTATGTTGAATTTATTCGACGATTGAAGGATGCTGTTGGGAGATTCCATTTGGGTTATGGGTCGGATGAGAAGACTACACATGGGCCGTTGATTACATCCGCTGCAGCAGAGCGGGTTGCTGCTTTGGTGGAAGATGCCGTTCAGCATGGGGGGAAGGTCGAGATCGGTGGTCAGCGTCGAGCTGATCTGGGTGTGTTCCACCTATTTCTTTGCTTAGCATGTACTAATCACACATAGGCCCAAACTTCTTCGAACCTACCATCATCACCAACGTCAGCCCAGGCATGCGGGTGGTGAGTGAAGAGATCTTCGGCCCAGTAGCACCAATCTTCTCCTTCGAAACCGAAGACGAAGTGATTACTGCATCCAACAACTGCGATGTCGGATTGGCCTCGTATATCTTTACCCGCGATGTGGCGCGTGCCAATCGGGTATCGGAACTGTTGCAATTTGGCATGGTCGCGATCAACGCCGGCGTGGTATCTGATGCCGCTAGTCCGTGAGTCAAGCATCCCGCTGCAATCAGATGAGTTAACTGATCCTGTTCTAGATTTGGGGGTATCAAGCACTCGGGCATTGGTCGAGAAGGTAGTAAGTACGGGATTGAGGATTATCTGCAGACTAAGACGGTGGTTACTGGGAATATCCATGTGGTGCATAAATCGGTGCTGTAGGAGAGACATGACATTGAAACATTCCTGGGAATGAACGTGTAGACTGCAGCCTTCTAGGAGTGCAGCCTTGAGTTATCCTGAGTCAAAGATATCTCTCCCCGCTGTGTCCTACAATGAAGCACTACGCAAAAAAGGATGATTGACGAATCAAATTGAATGAAGTGAAAAAGCCCTAAGTGATACCTCTCAGGACACCGCCGATTCTATTCTCCATCCAAATTCTCAACACCAGAGTCGTAACCTAAACACACAAACAACCTCTAAAACACAACCAACAACCAACCTAGCCACTACACAACATAAGGATCTACAACCTACTCACCCCAAACCCCTCCCTCCTCAACACCCCCACCCTCTCCCTCCCAATCTCCCCCACCTCCCTCACCCCCGCCAACGCCATCGTCCTACTCAACTCCCTCTCCAACACATCCATAACCCCCCGCACCCCCTCCTTCCCCCCCACCGCCAACCCCCACAACACCGGCCTCCCCACAAGCACAAAATCCGCCCCGACCGCCAACGCCTTAAACACATCCGCGCCCGACCGCACCCCGCCATCCAAAATCACCGGAATAGCACCCGCTACGGCATTCACGATATCCGGCAAGGCTTCGAGCGTGGAGCACGTGGCATCGAGTTGTCGACCGCCGTGGTTCGAGACGATTATGCCGTCGATGCCGTGTTGGATTGCCAAACGGGCGTCTTCGGGAGTCATTATTCCCTTTAGGATGAGTTTCATGGACGTGGTGCGGCGGAGGAAGGGGATGGTGGTGTGCCAGGTTAGGCTACTGCTGTGCATCTGTGAGCCGGCGGCAGTGCGGAGGGCACGGGCGGAATGGGCGGTGCGCGCGTTCATGAGTTGGCGGTTTATGCTCGGTTGGGGGGGTGCATCGGGGTTTGCCCCGGGGTTGTTGGGGGCGGGCGGGTCCAGGTTGGGGAGGGTCATTCCCGCCGGGAGAGTCACTGCCGTGCGACGTTCCGCGAGACGGTTTCCTAGGACGGGGGTGTCGACGGTTAGGATGAGGGCTTGGTAGCCGGCCGCTTTGGATTATTAGTCTGCATTCAGTGAGTGAGTGGTGGGGAAATATGGGGGATACCTTCAGCTCGACGGATCAGATTAATGCTCTTTTGTACATCCTCGTAAAGGTAGATCTGCATCCAGAAGGGAGGGGGCGGGATGTCTCCGGTTTTGATGCGATTGCGGGCTTCCGCGACGTCTTCTAGGGAGGTTGTTGATTGGGAGGATAGAGTCAGGTTTAGACCCATGCTTGCCGCTGCGGTAGCGACATCGAGTTCCCCTTCTCCTCCGGCTAGACGTTGCATAGCACTTGGGGCGATGCCGATGGGGAGGGCGGCTTTCCAGCCGAACAGGGTGGTGGAGGTGTCGACTTCGGAGACGTCGATGAGGACGCGGGGGCGGATACAGAGGCTGGATAGTTAGTTATCTGATGATAGGAAGAGGGGGGGGGGGAAGGGGGTACCGGTTGAATGCTGCTTCATTGCGGGCTAGGGCATTTTGTTGATCGGATCCGGAGGCGTAGAACTCGTAGATGTGTGCGGGGAGTCGGGCTTTGGCGGCTTGTTCGAATTCGTGGAGGGTGAGGGGGTCGTCCGTTGGGGAAGGTGTGCATTGGGAGGCATTGGGAGAGTCGGGTTTGGACATGTTGATGGTGATGTTTGATGCTGTCTATGTTGATGATAATGGTGATGATGGGAACAGACGGTTAGGGTAAGAAAGTATATACCCACGGACGGCCACAAGAAGTCCCAATCTCAGAGAAACAAAGACACTTTAACAAAGTTCATGTACATGATAGAGTATCAACAAAATGTCAACTCTTAGTCAATCGCAGTATATCACTTGCTATCTGCCAGGCTCTGGTGCCATTTGGCTCACCCGGCAGGCCAAGGCATAATATCCCGGAGTGGCAAGTCTCCCCGGCAACCTTGCTAAGCTGCAGCTGATGTCACTTCCCTTGCGTCGAGCTTATCGGAGGGTCCGTGCTCAGATATGATATCGGGATCTGCCAGGGAAGGTTTACCCACCGGACATGGCGGGTCATGTCTGCTCGTTCTGGTTAGAGACAATAGAGCGAAAGTCGAAGACAATCGAACGTAATTGGATTTGCTCGCGTGATTCCCGTTTGTCGGAATTGTCGGACCACATCACTAGGAAAAAGAAACCTACAGCTGAATCACTGGATGAGCCCTGCGCCCATAAAGCCTCAGGCAAACATGCTGGCAGCCTCAAGGCCTGAGGCAGCAGTAAACGGAGAAAGGCGCTGCGAAAGACATCATCCGACCGAACATTAGAGAATGTTGAACTGGCGGGTGGTGTTACTGAAGTGATTCAAGAGCCTTCTTGCCAAGTGTCGGGTTTTCGCTCATATCCCATGGATTGGATGCCAAAGGACACCGAAGTTGAGATGGAAGAGTTCGGATTGACTAGGTAGGGTATTCAGGGGCTCGGATGAAGACATATAATGTGATTGGTTCAATGGATCTAGACTTATAAATGTGCTTGGCGATCGTAGCTACAGCGTGGTACGGCAGATGGTGCCCTGTACTAGTACTGGCATTGTGTTTGCATCAGACTGAGCAAACAGATCACTTTTGCTTTCTACCCCTCAGTTTCAACCATACGTATTGATCTCTTTGATAAGCACCCTCTACACCCTCACATATCACGATGCCTTCCCAGAAAAGCTGGCTACTCCCCAGCATGACAGGCCGCACCATAACTCTAACAAGCAACACGACCACTCAATGGCAGCTCATCATCGCAGTCAAGGAATCACCGGTCGAAATGGACAGAGCGGACGTGTTCGAGCAGGGCGCCCACCCCAACACGCGAATCGACTTTCTATGCGAGAATCTGGCCGACCCCAGTCACCAAGCCTTCATCGCCATGTTCCTCCAGATTCCCGTCCTGGGGACGGAATCCCTGCCTCCAAGTGTCCGGGCCCTCCAAGCGACTAAAAACGATTCGGAGCGAGCCAAGTCGCTGCGATTGGCCTACTATCGCCTGCATGCCGCCAACTGCCAGCATACTCCTGCCTTTCTGGGGATTGGGGAAGAGGAACAAGGTCCCGAGGGCTGGGTGCCGGGGGGGTATGTGGTCTTCTTGGGGTTTACTAGGGTTCCCGGGGAGCGGCTGGGGACGGGATGTGTGGGTGAAGGGCTTTTCTATGAACTCCCTTTTTATGAGAGGGAGCGGATCCGGGAGGCGTTTCGACGGGCATACACGTGAGCGTTACTGTTGATGGTTAATGGCATCGAGATGTTGTTAATACGTCGCGAGTTCAGGGTCACTGCTAACAGGTACACCATGGGTAGATCGATGGCCGCGTGCGGTGTCCGGGAAGCGCTATCCCAATCTCCGAAGCATCTGCTCTGGGACGGAGATGCTAGCAAAGTGTCAGTCGAATCTCTTCATCAACGCTGCGTTTTGTGTCTTGTCTGACACCAGAGACTTGTGCAGATACTTCATCGGAGACTTTGCGGTGACGGATGAGACATGGGAATGGGATCCGGTTTGGTGGAGGCGGTGGAGGTTGAGTGAAGATTATGTGGGGCGGCGTATATAGGATTAGGAAACTTTGGTTAATTTTCACGTTTTCATGTTTTGTTTCGATATTATCAAGTGCAGGCCCGTTGACCAAAATGGGATTTTATAAATATGAACGTGAAGCCGATCACAGCTAGAGGTCTTTTCTTTAATTGTTCATACTAATAGAATCACGGCAAGGGTAACCCTGTCTACACGTAAATACAATCCCAGTAATCTTCATGCGTCGAAACACCCGTCTGAGTCCAGTTCGCTTGCTTCGGGTATCTAATCCTTCTGGTCAGCAACATACCAATTCTGCGAGAGTGAATCACTTTACGGGCAAATCTTCCGGTTATCCAACAGCGTCATAGGATCCGAATTATCATCGAAATCTGTCGTCACCATGTAGGACGGGGCATGACCACCCTCCACCCAGCTGATCAGAGTGAGGAACGAGTCGTGGACGTAGTTATCCACGACGTTGGCGGGAGTAAAGTTGAAGAAGTTACCCGCTTGGTATGGGCCGGCGAGGTACCATAGGGCTGCCATGCACTCGGGGGTTCCGGAGCAGTGTCTGGTCATTCATTAGCCCGTGCGCTTATGGGGAAGATACTGACGGAGGGGGGGCATACTCTAAGCCCGGGATCAGGTACAGCTGATAGTGTTGGTCAATGTCGATTCCCTTTTCCAAAGCAGCGTAGGTTGCCTGGTTATGGTAGTAGACACTCGCACCCGGCGAGACCACCGAGTCGGACATGCCGTGCCAGTGGAAGAACCTACCGCCCTTCTCGAAGAACGGCGACAGATCAAAGTCATCAGCGTTGGCGTGGGCAGGGTCGCGAGCATCGGCTTCCGCAATGAGCTCGTAGGTTAAGTCTTGCGCCGTGAAGTTCTTAATGCCCAGAACGTTCTCAATGTACCATGAACCCGAGGGATTGCCGAACGTGGTGTTCCAGGTGGCTTCGCTGCCGTACCATGTGCGGGGATAGATGAGGTCCTGGTCAAAGGTGGCCCAGTCGCTGTAGATCTTTTGGAGTGTTTCTAGCTGTGGTGCGGTCAGACAGTTGGATGTTTGGGTGCTGTTGCAGGCCAGAGCTTCGGCATTGAAGAAGCAGCCTTGAGGTCTCGAGACGATGGAGTCCACGAGGCCGTCCTGGGGATCGCATTGACGAAGGACCTCCTCCCCAATGATGGAATACAACGAAGCCGGGATGGAAGAATTGGACCTGGCCGCGCCACCGATAGTCTGTTGCTTGACGCTGTAGAAAGCCTGGTGCGTCATCCACCAAGTCGGGGCACCGGCCATCGCACCGTCGTAGTCATCCGGGTAGGTTTGAATGGACTTCATCACCTGCCGGCCTCCGCCCGAGCACCCGGTAATGTAGCTGTATTTGGGTTCGACATTGTACCAGGCTTTGACAATGGATTTGGCAGTCAGCGTGGAGAGATGCAGTGCACGGTGACTCCAGTCGACTAGACCCTCAGGAGTCTCCCAGCCCGAAACGTGGTCCGGCTCGTCGTGGCCCGAGTTGGAAGCGAAGGTGGCAAAGGCGTATTTGAGACCCGCACTCGCCACGCCCCACGACAATCCAGCATCTGGGGCAGCCATCCTAGAATAGTCAGCACCTATCGAACGTTTTCTAGCAGAGGCATAATGGCAATACATACATGATACTGCCATTGAAGTGTGTGGGAAGCAGGGCACCCAGACCCCAACTGGCACCCTCGGCATTGGTGCCATTGACTCGAAACGCGCACACGGGCGGAATATCAGTCGTGAAGACGGAAGCGCCGACATAGTCTGTAAACTCGTCCAGAGTTGCATTGCTGTCGATGTAAAAGGCGTAGGGGACGGTCAGGGCGGTCCCATTCAACCCCGGCACCCTGTTCACGAATGCCTGCAGCCCACGGGTAGTGCAATTGGGGGCATTAACCGCCTGGTAGGTGGTGGCATTCTCATAGGCGCAAATGTCGCCTGCCGGTAGACTGCACTTGAATTGCGCGCTGGCCAGAGAGAGAAGAGACGTCCATATGGCGAAGCCAGATTTGAACCCCATTTTCAAGGAAGATGGGAGTTTCAATGTTGCTTGCGCGTTCCTTGTCCGCCATGGAGACAACGGCACTTATAACCGCTGCTCGGGCACAAGCATCAAGGCGATGAACGGGAGCCCGTCGGGTCTGTCCAACTCCGAAATGCTCGTCACGAATTCCAATTAAACTTGGATCCTTGATGACGCACGGGGCGTTTCATCAGCAGCCGTTTCCCCTGCAGATCCTAAGCTTATCCCCACCTGAAGACACGGGTCTAACCCCGAGAAACAATGCGATAACGCAGCAGTTAATAACCAGGAACCAAAATCTAAGTGGACCATTGACATTCAAATCCCTGTCGCTCCTACTGATGTAATTTATGCTTGAGAAGGCGCTCCTAGTACTTGGGAGAGCAGCATCCGGGATGCTCCACCAAATCCATCTGGTTGGATTCGATCCCGTCCATCACGGAGTGCCCCACGGATCGACGCGTCGTGTCGGGTTCCACTGTGGACTTAGCTTGCGGAGTCTAAACCCTTTCAATCCTCCCAATTTATTTGAGTTTGAGATAAGAGCATGGCTATGAAGCTTAGCCTTTGGAACGACCGGAAACGTCTAGCTTATCCGCTAGGCTTGTAGCCATCGTGTTGAGCAAGTACCTGCATCTCTGAGGCGCGTGGTCCGTGATGGCGGTCCACTCCAGATGATGAATGAGCATAGTATTATCTGCAGAATGCCCTTCACAGTCAATTTCACAAAATGCTTAAATGGGTTGCTCCCTCACCGCCGCATTGTCAAGTCTGATTGTAGTCATCTGATCACCAGGTGCCTTTACGTCTTCAGTGAGCCCTAAGTTCGTCCAGTTCTACCAAATCATTTATACAATGTCGCCACAACTAAGGACAGCATCGACATCTTCCCCTCCCTAGACGGCACGATTTTTCTCCATGTTCTGGCAAATGTGATATGCCTCTGAGCTGCAGTAAACGCTGGCCTGGGCAGCTAGAACAATATGACATCAATAACATTGCCGATGTCCTATTTACAGCTGGATGATACCTTTGGGCCGATCATGGTTTCTTATCTAATACTCTCCTTCCATTCCCACTGACTTTCAATTTACCTCTTTTATACATCCCAAACACAACCCATGGCACGAACCAGGATACCAATCCCGGAGAGCCGAAAAAGTCTCAGCCGCAGCTCAACCCATTACATCAATCTGACCAGCAGGCCGGAATCTCGCCCCATCCGATAGATAAGCATAGAGATATATATGGATGCAACGTCGGGCAGAATACTTAATCCCCAGCATCCCTTATCCCCTCCCTCTCTCTGAGACACACGCTACAGCACACCCCCAATCTCTTTCTATCCACATCAACCAACCAACCCATCACCACAACCACCATGTCCTCCTGCAACATCCTCACCAACCCCTCCTTCGAATCCGGCTCCCTCTCCCCCTGGTACACCAACACCCCCAACGCCGCGAGAGTCACCACCTCCACCCCCGCCTATTCGGGCACCCACACCCTGTCAGCCCCCCTCCCATCCCCCCCCTTTCCTCCCCACCCATCCCCACCACTAACCCCAACGCAGCGCCCTATCAACCAACACAACCACAACCCCCAGCATCTCCCAAACCCTAACCAACCTAACCCGCAGCACGACCTACGATTTCTCCATCCAAGTGCTCATCCCCAGTACCTTGGGGATCTCGTCCTGCTCGGTCTCGGCATACACGGGCACAAATACCTCCTCGGGGGCGATTGTCTCGGAGGATGTGGATGCCTCTGGGGAGTGGGTGGCCGTGAGGGGGGAGTATAGGGCTAGGTGGACGAGTGATGTTTTGACTGTTGGGGTGGGGGGGTGTGAGGGTGGTAATGGGGAAGGGGAGGTGTTTATGGATGAGGTGGTGTTTGGGAGGGGGTGTTAGGGTTGTGTTTGGTATGATGGGAAGGTGGGAGGGTAATTTGCCGTATTGGGGGGAGTGGTGCTTGGGAAGAGGGTTCGTACTGATGTATTTTTGCAGATTATTGGTTGAGATTTGGGAGAGGTTAGCCTGGATTGATGGGGATGGATGTCAGATCACACAAGAACAAAGAAAGAGGGAGGGGGACGGCAAGGGCTAAAATAAGCATGCCAATCCATATTCAAAGCTGGGGATGGCATGTTGGTTCGCTCAGCCCCGGTCCACTCGGATTGACGGGATAGGATAGGGCATCACTGGGAGGCTCGTTGCATGAGGGATCAGCGGAAGAAGTTTGGGCGGGATAGCCCCGGGTCAGGTTGTCAGCACTAGCAGGGATCAATCTAGGGCTCAGGCAACCAGCTCCATCTAGCATCTAGCAGTCCACTTAAAAAGCGGCCAAATGAAGCCATTTGCCTGTCCCTGCTTCCATCTCTCTCCTCTTTACCCACTAAATCAACAAACACAATCATGGCCTGGTCCCAGGTCTCCCCTCGCCGCTGGGAGCGCCGCATCGATGGTCTGGATGGCTTCTGCGCCCATATTGCATCAGTCTCGGCCTCCCTGTACAATGGCCAACATCACTTGACCACGTTCAACAAACTCCAGCTGGAGCTGAACATGCCGGCCGCCGACCTGGAGGCATCCCTGAAGCGGGCCTGGATACAGCTGCGGTATGAGCAGCCCTAGAGGCCTGGATCAGATCAACCTTCATCGTCTCGGTAGCGACAGATGGGGATGAGCTGCACCCTACAGTGCCACCTATTGCACAAACCACGCTCTACTATTTACCCACCACTTCTGAATTGATCCTGCGTGCTCCCCACCATTTGCTCGATGGCACCGGCATTATGCGACTGTGGGATCGCTTTCTAGGCATCCTCGTGTCTCCTCCCGAGGCGACAAAGATCACCTTTCCGGATGAGCCCTCCTGGTTGCCGCCCTCCCTCAGCGAGGTGCTCGGGGTGCCTGATGAGCCCACCCCCGAGCAGAGGGCGATGATCATGGAGATGTTCCGGCCGTATCAGGAACATGGCCCTGGAATCGGTCCCATCTCCAACCTCGGCAGTCGTCCGGCGGGTTACTGTCGCCACGCGAAGCTGGTGGTGCCCCCACATATTACCCAGGCCATCATCCAGGCCTGCAAGGCCAAGGGCATCAGCGTCTCCTCTGCCATCCAAGCAGCCTACATCCAAACGATCAAGCAGCACGCCGATCCCAACCACCCGTCCTCTCATTACATCACGACCGCACAATTCAATGTCCGTCCCTACCTGCCACCGCAGGCAGCTCAACACGCCGCCTCGCTCTATCTCATATAGCATCATCTGACCCGACCTGTCTACCTGGATCCGCCATTCCACATCCAATTTCCATTCGTGGACACTTGGGTTTCACCTTCACGTCGCTTTTTTTTTGACAAGGCTTCCCTTGGAATAATTCCAGCATTCTGAATCGCTTTCTATCCTCTACTTCATTTCTTATTCACCCAGTATCTTATCTTTATATTTTCTTTTTTTCCTTTTCTGTTTCAGGGCGGATTCATTAACGGCGGGTCCAATTGGGTTTTTGGGGGGGTTCAACCTTTACCCGTATTCCCCAACCCAAATGGTGCGGGGAACGGTGAAAGCCGGTTAACCGACCCATTTAACCTCCCCTAACCGAGTGAGTTGAACCCCTACAATGTGTTGAAGATGGTCATGTAGGGTCCTCAATTGTCGTCCTTGTTCTGCTTTCATCTCCTTTTCTTTTCTTTTCCTCTTTTCCTTCTGTGGGGGTGAGTTAGTTTCCATGTTGATGTGGAATCCTTTGATGATAGTCGTATTATCGGGATCTGTGATTTCTATGACTATGGAGACTACGAAGGTTAGAGTCAGGGCCCACGGGAAGAGAAGACCTAAGATACAGTATCGACCATCGGGGACAGTTGTATGGTCCGGGGTAGGAGGATTGTATTTCATGGCAGGGGGAGAGACAATTAGAAGGGTACTTTTCTGGGTTGATGTTTTGCTTTGGGACGAGGCATCGTGGCTGGGCAATCTCCTTCACTGGGCTATAGGGAAGTGATGTGGTAAGTGGAAAGAGATGCTACATGCATATTCTCCACTGGGGATCTCAAAGATATACATACGCTTGTATACCAAGCTTTGACATATTTGATCCGGTTTCGACTTGCTACTTGAGAGACCACTCGTCGCCTCATGACGGGTGGAATGAGGGCCCTGAACTATGCAGCCCTTCCTTGGATGAATAAACTCGCCAGGCCACCCTTTTCAAGTATTTGTTATATCTAAACTATACATATGGGATATCGTATGAGTTTTTAATGATTGCAGAATAGATAAGAGTCGCGAGGCTCGATATACGGACTGGTACATATATTAGGCTGAGGGCTGAAACTTAATGCGCGTGGATTAGGCCTCTCGTGGGTGATTGCCTGATAGAGACTTTATTAGGTTCTCTATATGAGTTACTGTATGCAGAGAGTATGTGGTCGACCTCTGTTCGTTTTAGGAGCCGGTGGTATACTATTGAACGCATTCTAGCAAATCAGACCTACATACTGATCGGCAGCGCCGACTCCCAACTGGCAGGTTAAAATCTAGTTAGGGCTGAAAGCCTACCCACCGACCTCATCTACTCCGTACTCCAATCAGAGCTTCAGCAACGACTTCCAATCTCGTCCCATCTCACCAGCCTGATCCCAGTTACCCAGTTTTCGAGGGACAGCGACTACTATAAGTTTACACGATATGAAGACCATGACCAACTTTACCCATACAACATCCCACTGCCAGTACTGTCCTACTTACCTCAGACCTCATCACTATCCTTTCGCCTACAACGGTCCTTCTCCAAACATCCCACCAAAATGTCCCCCCAAACCACCACCACCCCCTCCTACCTCCACCTCGCCCCGCACCAGCCCCACCACCCAGCACTGCATGGAAATCTACACCCACTGGGCCCCAACCTACAACGCCGAAGTTCAAAGCAAGGTGCACGATTACATCGCCCCATCCCTCATCGCAACCGCCGCTCTCAACGCCTCCCCTACCCCCATTAACACCATCCTCGACGCAGGCTGCGGCACCGGCCTTGTCGGCCAAGCGCTCTACACAGCCGGTGCAACAACCATCGGTGGTCTGGATTTATCCCCCGCTATGCTTGATATTGCCAAGGGGACTGGTGTATACAGGGACCTTATGCAGGGGGATCTGACACGGGATCTTAACATCCCTGATAAAGTATATGATGTGGTTGTATGTGTGGGGACGTTCACGCTAGGCCAGGTTGGGCCGAGGCCGGCCTTGGGGGAGTTTGTGCGGGTTGTTAAGATAGGTGGGATTGTTGCTGCGACTGTGTTGGAGGAGGTTTTGGTGGATTGGGGGTTTGAGGAGGAGGTGGGGAGGTTGGAGGGGGAGGGGAGGGTGAGGGTACTCAGGAGGGAGGGGGTGGATTATGTGAGGGGGAGGGGGAATAGGGCTGTTTTGGTTGTTTTGAGGAGGGTTATGTGAAGCAGTAGAGTATGAGGTATGGTTCTGGCTGGGGGGGGGGAGGGGAGGAGGGCCAAACGGCGCTGTGTTTCGCTTATATCAACTAGTTGAATGCAAGGACTATCTCATTTGTCTTTCTGCGAAAGGTGGAGTATATGTTGGTAGTTGATGGATGACTGTAGCATGTTGAGATGCGAAGGCCAAGCTTGGGGGCCTGAGAGGGCATTATGACACAGGGCCAAGAAACTCTCCTCACTCATGGCTTATTGTGGACTCTATCAGTCGATTCCTTTTCGAACCGCGAATCTCTTCAATTTCTAATTACCTTTAACATTCTGCTTTCCACATTTATAAAAAAAAAACGGTTGTTGAACCTGATGCTAGTATGTACGACTATAGGGTCCAGGGTGACAGCTACTACTCGAGAGACGACGCAAACACAGTATTGCTCTGACATGTGCAATCTCATTTCCAATACTAGATGACAATAATCCTTCCATAGCAGAATCAGTTGCTTTTCCAAACCCCTATCCATTACGCCTGCGTCGCAGTGGCCTCAGGTACGTAGGCAAGTTGTTCCACAACGTTAGGATATTCCTGCTCATGAAGGCTGTACACGATGCTGTTTCGCCATTTCTGGAACTCGAGGGCCGTCATGTCCGGATATAGCGCGGGCGCTGTGGATGACACAAACTTTGGCAATGGTCCAACAGAGACGTCGCGACCTGCCTTGAAGGATAGGCCATGGACATCCGAGACGGGATAATCAAACCACTTTCGTCTTCCATAGCTTCGGGAGTGGTCACTCTATGCACACCAACGGTAATCCTTCCGTTGGTCCAACGTGTGAGTGTATCGCCAACATTGACAATCATCTCAGATGTATCGGTCGGGGGTAGCGGAACAAATGAATTAGGGACAGGATTAGCTCGATCTTCGATTTCGAGGCCTCCAGTACTGTCTTGGAAGAGCAGCGTGATAGGACCGAAATCGGTATGGGGTGCAATGCGACTGGTCCGTTCCGAATGCATCTCGTCAACGGGAATGGCAGGGTAATGAGTCAATCGGAGATCGGTGGAGCTGGGCACGCAGCGCGCGACTAACGATCCATCCTTGATCCCCCAAGCGACCTCCAGGGCCTCCATCAATGTTAGACAAATGTCATCGCACTTGCGGTAGAAGACCTCCATGAAAGGTTGAAAGCCTGACAGCTCAGGTGCTGTGGGCCACTTGTTGGGAAACTCCGTGTCAGATTCAGGGCCTTGATCAAAATGCTCCTGTCATAATGATCAGCCAGGTGGACGCGCATTTCAGAGAGGATATCACACCTTGGAGTCAATGATGTCCCTTATCTTAGGATCATAATGAAGCTTTCCGACTTCCTCGACTCTCCATGGCGTGTATCCCCGCATAGGCCTGGGTCCGGGTTCATTTGGAATCTCGTTCTTCACATCCACCGGCTGGTCAAAGAACTTGTGGCTCTGGACAGCTCAGCCCGTAATAGATGAAGGAATCACCAGTCTTACCCAAGTGAACAGCTCTTCCAGCTCCTGTGCAGTAAAAGGATGGCCTTTGATCTTTGCGAAACCAGTTCTTTCAAAGCTGCCGAGAAGACCATGGGCAAGCGTCTCCCGCTTCTCGTCGGTCCCCAGAGTGAAATGACTGTAGTCCAAGGTTGAAAGGGCCATGAAGAAGTAGAAGTAAAGATCCAAAACAGATTTGTACGAGTTCTCGTTGGTCTCACAGGATTTCATCCAATCACGGATTATTGTCTCCGGTAACCATCTCGTCCTTGTTAAGGTCAACCTAGGCGTTTTTATAGACATCTAGTCACATTAGAGCCAATGCTGCCTATCTCTTGACGAGATGAAACCTGGTAACTTCGGTATCTCCGTCATGATGAAGGAGATGTCCCCAAGTTTCCCTACTTGATTCACTCTCATAGACACTGTGCAGCTTGAGCAGACATGGAAGGTTTAGGGCGTTCTTCCCACTAGCCATACACATTATCTTACTCAATTTCCTAAACAAGCGTGCTTGCCTCTATATCAGTATGCTTCATTTCTAAGCTTATCAGAAAGCAGTCACACACACCAACAGGGAGCCCTAATGAACCACTATGAGCTCACCCCTGCAACACCAAAATTGACTTCGTGTGCGGTGGGCCTGAATAGTATATTGCTCGTGGTCAGCTCTCATTGGCCACAACGTGTTCATAGTCTCAACGGTTAGTCCCATAGCTGTGGCCGAGTACGTAGATCTCTGGCAAGGTTCAGTAACTTTCGGCGTAGTTTATATCTCGTATCACATGAGTTTACCATTTGCTCCCCATAGGGACTGTCCGTAGTCTCTACCTTCTCCCCGAGGCATTGTCGCTCTTCCCAACTCCTTGGCCCTTTTACACGAAGTCAGGGTGTCGCAAGTGGCGAATAAGTAGCCTAGTCACTTGGCATACCCGTCAAATCATCTTCCTCATCAGAGTCCCGTACGCCTTGCTTACCACAATATTCGCTAGAGTGATCTCAGACAGGTCGACAGAACACATATTTTCAAGCTTTCTAGACAGTCGCCTAACTGCTTCGGAGTAGCCGAGTAGTATTTCAGTAAACCAGCGGAAGACCCGAATGGCGACCTGTAAGCCAAGAAATACTTTTGCCAGCCAGGTGACTTGCTCGAACCATACTGAGACCAGCTCATGATATCAAGGGACACAATGATGATATTAATGATATCATTATTGGCGACTAACCCGACATGGCAATCACCCGACGCTGGTAGTAGTTGAACCTTGATTCCAAAAGTCTTCAAACCGAAACCAATCATCCAGATTGAAGTTTAAAGCATCTGGAAGGCTTCCCATGTCCTCTTCCAATCCGCTGTCAGGTTCCTTCACGAGTACCGCGGGTCTTTCAGCTATTATGTCTGACGTGGGCTCCGTCCCAGCATCCATACCCCATGGGCCAAAGGTTTCGGGGGATGCAGTTATGGTGTCAGTCTCTGCCTCCATATGAGTTGCCTCCTTTTCAAATTCCCTCTTGTAGCTGCCTATCGTAATCCCCATCGTCTTCTTGAACACCCGGCAGAGGTAGCTTGGCGAAACTCCGACGTCTCGTGCCAAATCCTTCAAGCCGCGTTTTATCCTCTGATCATCCTGCTTTATCCTCAAAAGAGCTATAACTCTGATGACCACCTCTTCTCCCTCGCCAAGAAACTCCGCAGTGTCCGGTTTGCATCGCTTGCATGGACGAAAGCCGTCCCGTCGCGCTTCAACTGCCGTGTCGTAGAAGATGATATTGGCCCTGCGTGCGAGGCGGGCGGGACAGGTGGGGCGGCAGTAGATATTGGTGGACTTGACGCCGTAGATGAAGGATGAGTGCGAAGAGGGGGCGCGGTGAGCGAGGGCATTCCAACGCGAGTGGGAACTTTGATACATATTGGAACAATTTGATGCACTCGAAATTTCTGTCTGCATGATGCTGCGACATAAGCAAGCAGTGGCAGAAGTAAAGTGAAAGGAGTGACGTTGTTTCCACATTCTGCCGGTCACTTCCTGACCGCCTTACAGCCCATCCTTTTGAGGTTTAGCGCAACAGAGGTTCCACCGAGACTTACCGGTGATTGGTTACATTGAGTACTATGCCAGTGCTGCTGTTTCATTGGTTACTACAAGTTCAATTATCGTCGCTGACCAACACTTGAATGCCAATATGCTCCCCATTTGATCACATTTTCCAGATTCAACGGTCTTCGAATGGGGGTTTTTCTTTGGTCATAGATTGCTATATCATATTTCAAACCATCAATCTACGTCTACCTCCAGCCGCGTTCTCTGTCTCTACCAGCAGTCACAGCAGTATTGGAACAATGTCCGAGACTAGCGTGCCCGCTATGGACATCTCGGATGCCACTGATAAGGAGACCGTCATAAATGACGAGGGTACTCCTTCTTCTACACCCCAGCACCACACCCCAACACCAAATTCACACTCGGCCGATACGAAAATCACCTACCCCGAAGGTGGCCGCGATGCCTGGCTAGTTGTATTGGGCGCATGGTGTGGCTTGACAGCTTCCCTTGGTATCTATAACACAGTGGGCGTTTTCGAGGCAGTTATCTCCAACGTCGTCTTGCCGAATGATTCCCCATCTACCCTTGGATGGATCTTCTCTGTCTACGCCTTTGTGAACTGGGTATGTGGGGTGCAGATCGGACCGACCTTTGATGCAATGGGCCCGCGTGCATTGATCGTGGCGGGCACGATCTGTACGTTGGTTGGTATCTTTACACTGAGTGTCTGTACGGGTAAGATTTATCTTTCCAAGATTCCATACACCCTCGGATTGAATGCTTACTATTGTTGACATGCTGGCTAATCATAATACAGAGTACTACCAGATCTTCCTGTCCTTCTCCATCCTGACCGGCATCGGTTCATCCCTTCTCCTCACCCCATCCATGGGCTGTGTAGCTCACTGGTTCAAGGAGCGTCGCGGACTCGCCAGTGGTATCGCCTTTATAGGAGGCGGGTTCGGTGGCGTCCTCTTTCCCTTGATGATACAATCACTCCTCCCCCAGGTTGGCTGGGGATGGTCAATTCGCATTCTAGGCTTCGTTCTACTTGTTCTATGCGCCATCAGCGTAGCATTCTGCCGGAGCAGAGTGCCGCCACGCAAAGGAACAGAGACCACCTGGCGGGATACATTACCCGACCATAGAATATTTCTCGATGGGACAAGCGCCATGGCACTTACAACTGTTGGTGTCCTACTTACAGATCTGGCCTATTTTATCCCTATCACGTATGTCCCGAGCTATTATATCGATCGACAGAATTTACCTCAGGACGAAGCACTAACAGGATCCGCGGCCTTTGCATATCAGCTGCTCGCCATTCTGAATGCAGCGTCATGTGTTGGTCGGTACGTGGCTGGAGATCTTGCTGATCGGTTTGGTCGGTATAATACCATGATCGCCTCGCTGTTCTTCTGCACAGTGTCCGTCCTATGCTTCTGGCTCCCAGATATCCTCGTCCCGGATCTAAGCAGTACGGCACTCTTCGTGGTATTCGTCACACTGTTTGGATTTTTCAGTGGTTCCAATGTCAGCTTAACACCAATATGCTTGGGCCAGCTGTGTGATACACAGGAGTATGGGCGATATTACGCGAGCTGCTTCACGGTAGTGGCTTTTGGGGTGTTGGCGAGTCTGCCGATCGGTGGGGGCCTTCTGGATGCTGTGACGGCAAGCGGGAAGGAAAGGTATCGGGGAACTGCGCTTTTTGCGGGCCTTAGCTATGTTGGTGCTCTTCTATCCTTTCTCTGGGTTAGGATCAGGGTGAAGGGATGGGGTTGGAGGACGAAATGGTAGCCGCGCTGGGAAGCGGGTTTACTTGCAACCCTATCCGTTGCAGGATCCGTGATCGTCTCTTGACTTGACTTTGATCGCATTCTACTAGTCTTTCCAGAGTCATCAGCAGAGTCGTCAATTGCTTATTGTGGATACTAGAAACTGACTTGGACTGGTTACGTTACAATTCCCCCAGTCGGCGTGACCCTGGAAGACCTGCCTCTGTCCAGGATATATATTCGGAAATTTCAACTCCGGCCTCCGTAGTCCGTAACGTCACACTTTCATTATTTCCCCGCAACATGTACTGCTCCTCAATGTAATAAGATTGTGACAAGATCTGTTTGGAAAGATATGCAGTAGCATTAAGCTGACTGCCACCATCATGTCAGATCACGTGTTGCTCCCACCTTGGCTTCTGTTCGGATCAACTCGGAATCCTCCATCCTTCATCTCCCTCTTCTCAATTCATCACAATGTCCAGTGTCCCCCAATCAACCCGACAAAAGCGCAGACGGACACCTGTTTCATGCAGCACGTGCCGCGAACGAAAAGTCCGATGTGACCGGGCCAAACCCTGCAGACAATGCGTGCACCTCAACATCGCTACAACGTGTATATACGAGGAGAACCGTTATGCGCGTCGCGTTCGCGAGATATCTCATCCAGTCAGCAGCAGTGATAGCATTCAGCGACCAGATGGAGCTCAGAGTACTAGTACCGCCCAACAGGTCACCCAGGCGTCTGACACGCCTCAAACCGCAACAGGGCATATACAAGGCACTATGTCCAAGACGAGGGTATTCGGGAATGGCCACTGGATGAACACCTTTTCTCACGTAGGGACCTCGACTGATGAAGCTATGGCTCACTAACACCGACAGTTGGAAGCATTGACGATCATGGAGCCCATTGGGGAGCTGTACCAGGCCATCACCCGGCATCCAAACGGGCCTTTGAACCCGATTATAGAGACAATCGCTGAATGCAAGATTTTGGGTCGGAGAATCAAAAGTCAATATCCAAGTCGCAGCTCTCTTCCGGCTGATATCCATCAATCGCTTCCCGACCGTCAACTGGTAGATGAGCTGATTCGGCTCTATTTCTCCACGTTCGAGACATGCTATCGGATTTTCCATTATCCATCGTTTGTGATGGAGTGTGGAAGCTCTTTAAATGATGCAGAGGCATGTGAGAGTTCTCTTCTGTTGCAGATACTTCTCGTGATTGCCATCACAGGCCCTTTACATGAGGATGAGAATGTCCGCAACAATGTGTCTGCAAAGGCCCACACGTGGATTCATACTGCCCAGACATGGCTCTCTGCACCGCTAGAAAAGGGCCGCCTGACATTGAGAGGCATTCAAGTTCACTGCCTTTTGCTGCTCGCTCGTCAGGTCCACCGAGTTGGGGCCGATCTGATCTGGATCTCGGCAGGCTCGTTGATGCGAATGGCCATGCAGATGGGACTGCACCAAGATCCGAAATACCTGGGCGAGATGAACCCTATGCTGAAGGAGACACGTCGGCGACTGTGGTACACTATACTGGAGTTGAACCTGCAAGCGGCATTGGACTCGGGAATGCACCCGATGATTGCGACGGGGGATTGGAATACTGAGCCTCCGAGTGGTGAGCCCGACAAGGACGAGGGTTCAAACAGAGAGTCGATCAACTTCCAGCCCATATTATGCAAATCAATCCCTGTGCGGCTTCAAGCCACAAGGGTTATCAATTGCCTGCGGGAGGAACCGTCGTACGATCAGATCCTCCATATTGGAAACGAACTAGGGACAGCGTGCCGCGATGTCGCGGTTGCAATTACTCGGACGTCCCCCACCCAATTTGCAGCCAGCTTATGCACCCACATGATTCGTCGCTTTCCCTTATGTCTTCACTACTCATTCGCCATCAAAGCAAGGGCTAATCCTCTCTACACTTATTCCAGGCACGTCGGTGTGGAGGCAGCGTTGGATATTGTCTCACTTCTCGAAGACGATCTCTACAGTCGCGTTCTTCGCTGTGGCGGTGGCATATTTCGCGACATCATCACGCGCGCGGCAATGCTTATTTTCTTGGAATTTGGCGCCGACCAAGAAGCGGAGAGCTCCATGTTCGCGAAGAAAAGAGACCTTGCTCGCCAGGAGATACTGCTCCGGGATGCTCGCTCCGTGGTGCAGTATGCTAAGGACCGAATATGGCACGGAGAAACGAATGTCAAGATCTATATCTTTTTTAATATCATGATGGCCCAGGTGGAGGCTCGTCTTAATGGGGTGCCGGAGAAAGAGGCCATCTCGAGAACTCTTCACGAGAGTGTGGACGAGGCTCATGCCATCTTGAAGGAGATGGTCGCCAGGGTGCCAGATGTAACGAGTTCGGAGGTTGACTCCGGCTCAGGCAACAAGGATCCTTCGTTGGATGGCTTCGGGGTTCTAGATGGCGATTTCAATTGGGTGCATGATGGGGAGCTTGACTTTGACTTTTCTGACTTTCAGGTCCTTTCGCAGTGGTAAGCCCACCACGCAGAAGCAACGATTTGGATCTAAGGACTTGCTTTATCAACCCTAAGAGTGGAGATATCATTCATAAACCTATCTATTGCAGACTATCTTGACAAATGTGAATAACCTCACTTGCCAAACACATCCGGATACTCTGGCAGTTTCCAGCCATTCGTATCCTCTCGCAACACCCACCGCACCAGAACATCCAGCTTGAAAAACGAAGCCACAGCAATCAGAAAATACATGACACCGATTCCCAATGCCGATGACGGAAACTTGCCCATGTAATCGTTGTTGTCCAAGAGTCCCCTCTGCACATGAGTCATGAACGGCCGGAGCTTTTCCTCATACCGTGCCAGAACACCCTCAATATCCTCCTTCGTGACCATGCCATCCCTTCCAAGCCTCCCCATCTCCCCGGCAAGGATATAAGCCCCAGCCATGGCACAAGACGTGCCCATCCCCGTCATCACCGACGGACAATAAGCCGCATCGCCCAGCAACACCACCCGGCCCCTCGACCAGCGCTCCAAATTGACCACCCCCATGCGCTCACAATAAAAGTCCTCCGCCTCGTCCATTCCTGTGAGAATCTCCTCCGTCTTCCACCCCGCCCCCCGAAACGACTTCTTCAGAATCTCCTTCTCCTTCTCCATATCCCCTCTCTTCCCGCGCTCAATCCCCTCTCCCTCCCCCACAGCCCTACACATCAAATAAACCAAATACCTCTCCCTCTCATGCCGTCTCGTCATGATGCCCCGTCCGTTCGTCGCAATAAACCCCGTGGCATCATACCCCTCTCCATCTTCCATCTCCCTGTTGACAGTAAAATACCCCGCATACACCCCCAGATCATGAACGCCCTCTTTCCCAGTGACATCTCCATAATTCGCCCCCGTCATCATCATCCCCCTCATCCGCGAGCCTAATCCATCCGCCCCAACCACAATATCAAACTTCTCCCTTCTTCCATCGGACAATACCACCTCCACCCCATCGTCGCCATCCAGCTCATGTACTTCCTCAACCCATATCCCAAACTCATACCTCACACCGCCCCCACTCCCCTTCCCACTCCCATCCCCTTGTGGTTGTGGTCGTGATCGTAAACTTCCCCGAAACACCAACCCACAAAACTCCCCCCTCATAACCTCCCACTCCGTCGTAAAACTCTGCTTCCCCTCCCCACTCCCATTCACGGGGAAATATCCCCACCGTCGACCTTTTCCATCAACAAGAGCTAGGCGTTGTTCAGGGATGCTGATCGCGCGAAATTCCTCCTCCAGGTTCATGTGTTTCAGGACTTGGATTCCGGGATAGCGGAGGTCGATTTGGAGGCCGGTTGTGCGGAGGGTGGGGGAGCGTTCGAGGATGAGGATGTTGTAGGTGGTTTTGGGGTGGTGGGAGGGGGAGTGGGCGAGGAGGTAGGCGAGGGTTGTGCCGGCGATGCCGGCGCCGGTGATGAGGATTTTGAGGGGCATGGTGCTTTTCCTTTTTTTTCTTCTTTCTGTATGAAGAGAGAATATGGTTTGGAAGGAGGGTATGTGTGAATTGGATGTAGTGGATGTGTGATGATTGTTGAGATGGGGATGGGGATGGGGATGGGGATGGGGATGGGGATGGGTGTTTTATAGGGTTGGGTTGTGGTGATGGTGATGCCGGTATGGCCGATGGGGCCGATGGGACCGGTAGGACCGATAGGACCGATCAGGCCGATAGGGCCGACGTTGGATGGGTGGGCCTTAAGTATGATCGTAGAGGATTCTATTTGGGAATACGAGAATTGTATCGCTCAGATGGTCATGCTCCCAGAGACTGCTTATTGAATAAGAGTGATGCTACGATGCTCTGTGGTGTGGTTGGAGGGATCTCCACTATACCGTTTGAGGTATTGGCTGAGGAATGAATTACTCCAGGCAGCGCTGTTTTTTACACTTTTGCTCTATTGCAAGGAATGACTGTCATCATATTATCTGTCTGGTGATTTTTTGGATGGTCTAGTCTCTGGCGAGTTTAGTATACAAGGTATCAACGTATAATAGCAGATGAGGCAGACAGAAGTGAGCTAGGCTAGCGCTAATGCAACTTGATTAATGTTGGCTGCCCCTCACTTTCCTCCGTCCATTCTAGCAGTATCGGAAAATTGCACTTCACAAGATGAAAACACGCATGCACTTTGACGACGTCGCTTGGGAAGAAAGCGAGAGAATTACAGACAGCTGGGTGGAATGGCTTCTAGCTGATGAAGACACCCTCCGGGCCATCGGTCATCTCATCTTGAAGCACCGAAGTGGTGTGCCTGAGGAGCTGGGTGATCCTAAAGCTGGGTACTTCAACATTTCATTCCGGATGAAGTACCTAGATGGCAGCTCTGTCATCATCCGCTTCCCCAAACCCGGAGCGACAATGTTTCCGGAAGAAAAGATTCGTAACGAGGTGGCAGCCATTCGATATATTCAGAAGCACACTTCCATTCCCGTCCCATCCATCCTATACTGCGGTACGGCAGAGGAAAGTCCTCCTAGGATGGGCCCATTCATCATCATGGAGTACATAGAGCATGAGACAAACATGAGTCGGGCCTTGAATATGCCTGGGCTCGGCATAGAAGACCGCCCACGCCTTGATCCAAACATTGACATCGAGAAGTTGAAAATGTTATACGGTCAACTTGCAGAAATTCTGCTGCAACTCAACAAACTGTCTTTTCCTCGAATCGGGTCCCTCGAACAGGTCAATAACGGCACTTACGAGGTAACACAACGGCCTTTGTCGATCCATATGAACGAACTGGTGCGGCTAGGAACTCTGTCCCGGTCAAGTCTGCCACGAGGCACCTTTGAATCCGCCTCGTCCTATTTCGATGCCCTTGCTGATCTACACATGGAGCATCTGACGCACCAACGCAATGACGCAATAGACTCGGCCACTGATTGTCGACGCAAATACGTCGCCCGGCAACTGTTTCGCAAGCTGTCAAGCGATCGCCAACTTACTGCCTCTGCTCGACATCCTGATTCATCATTCAAGCTGTGGTGCGATGACCTTCGGCCCTCCAATGTCCTCTTAAATGCAGATTTGCAGGTCGTGGGTGTTATCGACTGGGAGTTCACCTACGCAGCCCCGGCTGAATTTTCCGCCGCGCCGCCCTGGTGGTTGTTGCTCGAACAGCCGGAGTATTGGCCAGGAGGGATCAATGAATGGACCAAAGTCTATGACTATCGTCTAAAGTCCTTTCTAAAGGTATTGTCTAAGCGAGAAGAAATACTCATCGAATCTGGACGCTTGAGCGAAGAACAGAGACTCTCTGGACACATGCGGGAGAGCTGGCGGAGCGGAGACTTTTGGGTCAGTTATGCAGCGCGGAAGAACTTTGCTTTTGATGCTATCTTCTGGCAGAAGCTTGACGAGCGCTTCTTTGGGCCAGGAACACTGGACGAGTCGTGGAAAGAGAGACTTAAATTGCTTGATGACAATCAAAAGCAGGATATGGAATCGCTTGTCGAGAAGAAGCTGAAGGAAATGGAGTCTTGGGTCCTTGCGTGGGAGCCTGATGAACAAAGCGAACCTAGTCTTCAGGTCTAGCAGCAAAACTGGATGTCTTCGCGAAGCTTGTATGGCCATAACCAAATCACTCCTCTTGTCCGTACATCGTATTTTGAGCTCTTATGGACAATTATTTCCTTTCTTACATTCAACCCGTTACAAGAGCCGCGTATTCAATTGGAGAATGGCAGGAGCAGGTACTCAATATGCCTGTTGCGCCTGCCATAATGACCACATCCATCCCTACATCTATATCCATTTCCTCCATCCATCTCCATCTTTCCTCTCCAACTATGATACATCAATTTCATCATACCTACTGCTCATACCCCGTACTATCTTTATCAACAACACTCCTTTACGAGGTTAATCCATGATCTTACGGCCATATCAACACCATGACGTGAGTAAAGAACCATTAGGAAAGCTTGAACTGATAGTATAGTTACAAACATTCCTACTGGGCACTCTGGCTATCATCAGAGTGGACTTCAGCATGGCCCACCTTGGTCAGCGACACCCAGATAATTTTCGAGGCTGCAGACGTCTGCATATGTGGCCCTGGCGCCGGCGGCAACCTCAGCCCCCCCACGGCGGATGAAGAACATGGCATTATCTTCAACGGCGTTGACAAGGAGCATCAAGATGCATTCCGCCTTCAGAAAGCCGCCGAGTGGCGGTCCGTTGACACCGCCAGAAAGCCATACAACATCATTGTCGCGTGTCTGCTGCTGCGAGCACATATGCTAGCACCGAGCCAGTTTTTTGTCCAGTGCGTGTTTTTGTTTGGTGGTTGATCTGCGCTGATACACAGACTTCAGCTCGGAGGGCGAGTGGCATGATGGGGAATGGATCCAAGCGCGTCGGTTATATTCGTCTCTCTGGCCGGATCATCGCTTGCAATGTCCATGGAACGATGCTGAGACCGTGTCCGAAGCAGAGGACTCTGCCGCAAACAATACGGTGACCATCATCGATACCCCACCAGCCCCATCGGCCCAAACCAATCCCCCTGAAGATATACAGCCCGGGTTTCCACTTCTGATCACTTTGTCGACCCTGGCAGGGATCGACTTTGCTCCGGTTAGAGATTGGCTCGCATACTGTGAAGGAGACAGCAATCATGCGGGATGCAAAGGGCTTCCTTGCCAGTGGGTGGCAATCCCGGGAACAACTTTCAAGTTGATCGATCTTGAGGAGCGCTGCATTGTCGTCGCTCCAGACAAGTGTGACTACCTGGTGCTGGGGTGCGTTCCAAAAGGGTCCGATTCTCTCCGGCTGACCCGGGAAACCCGCCGAACTCTTGCCAGGCCAGGGGGCTTGACAGCATCGTGGCCGGAGATCTCGAAAACGGTCCAAGATGCGATCTTGGTGTGCAAGGTGCTGGGAGAGCGGTTCCTCTGGGTGGATTGTCTCTGTATCATGCAGGACGATTCGCGGGACCAAAAGTTCCAAAACTTACGACTGCCCCAAATATATGCCCAGGCAAAATGTCTCCTGGCGCCCGTGTCGGCGGAGACCACGGATGACCGACTGCTCCAGGATACATCGTCGGTCGTGAACACGGAGGGATCCCTTCAAGCCCTGCTCACATCGTCCCCATGGATGCGGCGCGCATGGTCCTATCAAGAAATGGTCCTCTCGCACCGAGCCCTTCTCTTCACCTCTGCGGGAGTGTTCGTGCAGTGCCAGAAGGGGATCTACAGCGCAACTGGGGCCCGGATCACTGCCGAAGATGACCGTGGACTGGGGGTGAAGACCGTCGGTAAGATGTTTGGTTACCTTGAAAACAAACGACTGGGATTGTACCTCGCCGCCGTCGAAGAGTACTCGGGGCGAGAATTTCTCACGGAAGAGGACCGCAGCGACGCCTTCCAGGCCATCTTCCGAGCCTACCGCGGGTTTGACGGGAAGGGTCAATGGTGGATCATTTGGCACGGCCATCCGATCTTGGCCTTTGATCAGACCCTTTGCTGGCGGACGCAGCGGCACCATCCCGGTCTCCGGAATCGGGCCTTTCCCAGCTGGTCCTGGCTGGGCTGGCAGGACCGGGTCTATTTCAATCCCGTCCTGTTTCTATCCCGAACCTCCCACATGATGGAGTTTCCCACCCCGAGGAGCCGTCCCCATATCCCCGCAAGCCCATTTACCAGAACCATCCGAAGACGTTTGGCTTTCCCACCAGCATCTCTGGCAAATTGACGCACCGTCCAGGGCTCTCGCTGTACGCGAGTCTTGTAAAACTGCACATTGGCTCGATTTGGATACGATCGGACGGCACGAACGGGCTGTATTCGGTCTTTGCGTTGGGCGGCGCTCTGGGATGGGCCCCCCACCTGGGATCGATCTGGTTAGATAAGGAGTGGCGGCTGAAGGACCGTGACGATGGGGCCTTGGCATTTATGGCCTTGCATGGTGGACGCCAATCGTTCTCCCAATCCCGGTTTACCATTACCCTGCTCATGCTGATTGAGCGTCGGATGGAGGGGGATCAATGCCTCGGGTGGGAGCGGGTGCAGCTCATGGATTGTAGCATCCACGAGGATGACTGGGTGCGATTGGGGGGGGAGAATGTCTCGATTGAGTTGGTGTGATGTAGATAGATTTATTGCTTCACTAGCATCCTTAGGGCTTAACTTGTACCCGCATCACCATCTGATACCGCTATTGTAGTACACCATCGCATCTCAATACTCCGACTCCAGTCCTACTAACCTTTTATGTAGGTTTCTGGGATAACATAGCACCGGACTACAGGGGAAACAACCACGTCTACTCCTTATCAGACGCAGTAAAATTTCCGATGAGCAGCCACCCTATGCCTCGCGTCGTGGATAATATTTCTACCGAATCCGACTGGATGCCGAACCCCGCATAGCCACCGTGTACGGAGTACTTCCTTGGCCTAACACTGCGACCTGCTTTCCTCGATATGAAGTACGCGTTCTTTGCTATGATCATTGGTAAGTTGATTGTTTGATACTACGGCGTTTACCGCGGATTATTTTGTGTTTTGGGTAGTGGACCATTGAATTAGCACATTTGACAAATAGGTCGGTCTACTCCACGGCGAGAAATTCAATTCAGGGGCTCTCTGGAATGTGAGGATGGGAATATACGACAGTGGATAGAATATGGGATGTGATGGACAAGAGATGGTTGGGTACGCGTGCGTGCATATGCGCTTTCTGTTTGGCCAATGGGATTGTTCCATCGGGATACTCGGTTGGCAGTCTAGGGAATTGAGCACGTGAAGGGTATTTATGAATATCTTCACTCATTATATCCTATGAATGAATACGACAAGATCACTTCATCCAAGAATATAGAACAATGAATTCCTTGACCAGTGGTGGTGATAAATGAATGCAATACCAGCTTGCCTCATAGTCATTATCATAACGGAACGCATCAAGCATTCCTTCCCCAAATCCCCCGTTCCATATCATCAAGATGAACCATCCCAAATCGACCCAGCCCAGCCCAGCCAGGCACCAATCCCAACGCCATTAACGCCATCAAACCCAATCCAAACCCATACCCATCCATACCCATATCCTATCCCAACCATCCTAAGCATATCACTGCAAATCATAAACCACCAACGCGCGCTCAATATCCTGCACAGTCTCTTTATCCCCGTACGCATCCATCAGGGCGCGGTTCCTGCGCAGCCGTTCTTCTTCTTCTCGGGTGTATTGGTAGTGTTTGGCTTGGTCTTGGTAGTAGTTTGTGATTCCGAAGCCTGTCCAGTGTACAATGCATTAGATGAGTGAGATAAAAGGGGGATGGGTGACTTACCGAGTGCGATGGCGCCCATTAGGGGGAGGTACCTGATTTCGTTAATTAAGGAGTGAGTGGATGAGAGGGAGGAGGGGGTAAGTACCACCGAGAAGGTCTCTTGAATGCGGGCGGGAGAGATGGGCCCTTGATGAATGGTCGTGGAGATCCGGATGAGGCGGAGAGGTTCATGGTGGATGAATGTGTTTAGTAAGTTTGGGTGGTTGGTTGAATATGTCCAGTTGTCCAGAGCGGGTATAATACGGAGGAGTCCAGAGTCCGGGGAAGTGGTTATTTATAAGGAGACGGGGACGGGTGCCGATCATCTGAGGGAGAGTCGGGGTAGCCTGATGTGTGGGCCGTGGCTGTGGTTGTGGCCGCGGCCGTGGCATGATCGGGATTCGTCATACGATGGATTTGCCGATCGCTCAACGTCACTGCTGCACTCATCACATTGTCTTGAAACTTGAATCATCTCACCGTCTAGGGAATATTCTAGGGGCGATTGATGGGAGGAATTATGCTTAATTCATTCATTGAGATTGTATCATCCTAGGTGATGGAGTTGCCACTTGATGGGAGTCACCAGTACTTGTTGGTGTCGGTTGGGGTGAATCTGGTTATGGAGTGGCTTCACCGGATGTGCCCTACTATCCTGGGTTCTGGGGGTTTTTTTTTTCTCTTCTTTTCTCTTCTTCTTCTTTTCCCTTCTGGCTTCATCTTCTGCATCCAACTCCTCTTTTCTCTCTATCTATGTAAAGGCCTGTGATAGGACACTACCCCGCTCAACTAGGCCCCTGCGTTATGTGATGCGCTAGTTGCATGTCTTAATATATATATACTATTCCTAATCCCTGTTATAGCCGAGGGCAGCATTTTGGGATCGATCGAGCCACCTTTGCATATGCCATCAGACTCCGCGTCATTCTGAATTGTGTCGTCAGAATGATTCCGCAATTCGCCCGAATCATACAGAGATCTCAGAGGAAGCCTTCGACGTGCATATTCAGTGCAATTTTTCTATACCGACATTGACTGGCCTCGCCATCTTCGACCTCATCTGGTCGTGGATGTGGCGACTGTCGCTACGCACATGCCACAGGCCATCTGGGAAGCCATGGCCACAGAATGGCCAGGGTCAAATATATGGTTATCAGCGCTGCATTGTGCTGCCTAATAGGGATCTGGCACCTTGCCACGTGCATAAGAACCAACTGGGCTTTTGAGAATAGGAGCGAGAGGTTTGTTGAGAGGCGCTGGGGATGGGAGCTTATGCTTGCGTCGAGCAGAAGTATAATGAGGGAAGCGACTGGTGATGGATTGAGATGATGACCCGCCTGGCACTGTTAGTATGGTGAATTACGAACAATGAGACCTGCGAGAACGATCTCGAGGACGAATCATGCGATTTGCTTCATGATGAAAGCTATACGGCTCGCTCCTTATCGATGAGACTGCGTCTACTTGCTGTACGTGGAGCCCTACTGACAAGAAAAAGGCAGGGACCAAGCGCTAGTTGAGGACTATATACAGTGGATGGGGTATATAAAGCTGTCTCAAGACGTGGACGGCTTGCTCCAGGATGGCCTGGACTCCGAAAAAGAATGGAAACCATGATAGGACATGGACTGGGAATGATATGAATGTTATGCCATATACGCTAACTCGAGACGATCATATTCGGAGCTATGTCATAGCCCGTCTCACGATGGCGAAGCACTATTTTGTTGTGCTTACGGTAACTGTCTCTGGCGCAGCTGGGTACAGACTACTCTACTCAAGCCAAGCATCTCGCCAACGGAGGTTCAGACTGCTCTGGATGTCAAGATGAGAAGATCTGACCGCGCCTTGAAAAAGATCATCTGGCCCATGCCTTACTCACTAAGCAACCCCTAACCGTCTTTCGCGATGCTAGACATACCGTCGACAAGATACATTGGTCTTTTAAGACTCGAGCTACTGCACCATATACAGCCACCGTAACGATGATCAACCCTAGGAGATAAAACCAGGAAATCGCGGAAGCCAGATCTGTGCTGCACAAATTCAACGCACTGCATAGCATGGTTGGCGTGTATATCGAGGTGCTGCAGCGACCCGGGCATGCAGCTCACCAGTCCATGGAATATCTGTATCAAGGACCCAAGAGTTGGCTTGGAATTTGGACAAAGCAAGCGGTCCAATAATGGGACATACTGTTAGCAGCAACTCACTAAAGGATATCTTATATTGATTAAATGATCGCCCGTTCGTCAACAGACTTCGCCAGACAGGGCCTTCAGACGGAGTCTTGGACAGCATACGGGTTTCCCAGCGTGAATAAGCTAAAGAAATACCCGCTGTTGGCTGTGGAACTCTACGATCTTTATCTTTTCTCTATCTTTACTTATCCATTTTTCCTATTATCATTATTATGAACCACAAGCCGGTCCGCGTGCACATGCTGTCACCAGTTGTCTACTAGTTCGCATTTGTTGAAAGCAGAGAATTCTGTAAAATGCTGTTTGCCTCACTGTGGTGGATCTACACCCCTGCCAGTCAGTGTATGGCTATCGGGAAGCATCGGATTTCATACCGAATTGCAGACGATCGTGGTCAATAACCTCGCTTCCTATGAGGTAATTGTTTCTATACCTGATAGCTGTGGTTGCAAAATTGCGACATGGCACAACACGGTATTTTTCATGACTCTCCCTGTCCATGCTTTCGACAGGCGATATTACAGATATCTATAGCAAGTCACTGGGACAGACCAGGACGAATGGTCTTGTACATTCCACAATGGCAGTGACGACAGCACCAGTGATTGGAGAATCTGCAAATGATATTTGAATGAGGTCCCCGGGTCTATCTGTCAGTGGTACGGTACCCTCCATCAAACCCCAACATGGGCACAGCAACGAGGACAAACAAGAAGATTGTCTGCGGTCACTTGAAACAAGGCCCATCATCAATGCCTGACTGACACAGTCCGACGTTACCAACGTCTATTCGAGCCGTCCGTCTCTTGTCGTACCCAGCTTTCACGGCGTATTGGATCCTGGCACGCGAAATGCGGAGTCGCACAGATTTACTTGCTGTCGTGGTTGTTGACCCGACGAGGTATTGATCTAGATGCACTCACTTTACTTGCTAGTAACTGGGACGAGTGACTCTTGAACAATTTTCTATCTTGTCTCTCAGCCGCGACATATATATTGGGAAAGCCAGGACAGTTCATACCATCGTTATCTAAGGATCAGATTAATTCTCTGGTGTCGGATGAAAACTACATCGAATACACCACAATATAGACTTGGGTTAGCTATGCTTCATATATTCGAGGTATGATACGACTATGCACGATTAGGGAGGACTGTGAGATCCAGACATGATCGAAGCTGAATATGATTCCTAAAACCAAGAATTATCACACTATTGGACCCACAGTTGTCGTCAGGACGGAGAGTCAATTTTTGTGATCACCGTGGGACCATATTGTGGTTGTTGTTGATTTAATGGACAACCTGAGCTATCGCTTCATCCCTCGAATCATACCCATTGACAAAAGCACCAGTGCATGCATGTCGTACAGGAAACTATCCTCTACCTGGATGACCTATTACCTTGCCAGGTATTATCCCTTTGGATAGTATAAACGGGCACAAGGGAGTCAACCAAAAAGAAGTTATAGAAGAGACTGGGGAGGTGATTCGGATACCCAAAGAGGGGAACTAAGAACACACAGTCAGGAATCAAACAAGAAACGGCCACCAAAAGTTCTTCTAACCAAATTCAAGGAAAAGCTCTTGGTCCTCCGAAGTTCCTTAGTGTGGAAGAGAGAGCACAGAAAGCAAGAGAGGATGAGCTCAAGATATACCGCGCCGGTTTATCACAGAACTAGGACGTGTAGACCCAGAGAGTCGATTCTAAGCAGCAGGGAAACGACTTATGTTCTAGGAAAGGTGTCACATTGTTCTTCGGCATTTGAAATTCCGGGATGAGTGTCACCATCTACCGTGCCTGGGGGATGACTCCATTCTGGCCACAAGTCTGATCGCCCGTGGTCCAACAGGAGCTCTACAACTTGGCGGACGATGCGGCTGCTGGTTAAACAAAGATATTACGAGGAGTGACAGACGGCATGAAGAGTCTGGGACTGCCAGTGAATCACGAAGAACTAGTATACCACCAAAACGGTCTTCCAACGAACTGGACCTGGTCACAATGAAAGTCCTACAACAGAGCCATGATGGTGTCAATGAGACAGCTTCCTGAATCTCTCAGGTGCTCCTAGCTTCCACTACGCCTGCCTTCTCGATTGGTGGTTTCACAGAACTGGGACCCAAGACTCCACGCTTGCCAACTCCCTCGTTGTACTGGAGACCGATATCATCGACCTCCCAGATTCTACCGGATATGGTCACGAGAGGGGTATGGCTGGGAACTTGCTGTTTTTCAGACAGTGCCTGCCATCTTCAACCGTGATACACTTGTTGCTTTTCCAAATTCTCAATTCTCCGGTTTTCAAACACGCACGCCACTTGTGACTTTAACGAATGGCCTCGAAATTCGCACTTTTCCATATCCACAACAAAGCTCACATTGATGGCCTCGAGCGATTTTTGTCTGGAAGCAGAGACTCGCGTATACTGGCATAAATGAATTTAGTCATTATCGCGCATTTATCATTCTTCTCTAGTTCATACCACCAATAACGTCTCGAATTTTAGGCGTCATTATTGACTACGGAGCTAACCCACGGGTGCTGAATATCAAGGCTCCAGTTACAAACAGAATGCCTCATCCGTGACCACCATCACTTTGTGAAAACTAGAGAATTCGACACGATGAGCCCGAAAAGCGACTTGGTGGGAAGGATCATACCGATAATAACAGGGAGTTTCTGGGGTCAGTGCTGAACTTGACGACAGTGCAAATCAGCATCTCCAGCTTCTGATTATAACGTCAGTCAATCCTTGTGCTGAAACATACATGATCGGAATACATTCAATGCGCCGTAACCTCACCATATCGTGAACGAATTCTCTACAGACACCAGACCCATGCTGGCTCCGCCGCGAGACTAAATGTTATCAACCATCTACATCTACCATCAAAGAAAAGCAGGGTGGTTAATTAGACGATAGTCAACAACGAAGAGGCAGTAATTATGGCTGTGGTGGAATTTCAAGTGCATGACAACAGCATCTCCCGGTATTCATTATGACTTCCATGTGGTACTTGCCCCTTCGTGTATGAGCAACACTTCAATCCAGGGACCTTTCCCGACCTGGATATCTCTTACATGCTGGTATGGTCCAAGCTGATCTCACAAATTTGTGCCTTGATGCCTTTCGTCATATAGCGAGAGCCCTCTCTGTGTGTGAAATCGGTCCTCCCTGTGGTCGATCCGCTAATGGACCGTGGCTATGCCACGAGCTCTGGAAAATGTCATCGGCAGGTCGAGAGCATTCTCGGCCAAGGGGTCAGAGGTCCACGTGTACTTTGGGACATACTAGGCACTAGAGAGCTGTTATTGATTCATTCATACGTTTCTTATGGGGTTTGAAGAGCTCAGTTCTCATTCTGCAGGAGGGTCTGTCAAATAAAACGAAAAGTGGCTGTCCATATATCAACCAACAACCAATTGCCAATTGCTAATGACAGAGACAGACTGATGATAGCGAACAATAAACCCTGCCCTTCATTCATCGCAATAACTACACACGGAAGAATTGTCATGCTGTTGGTCCAAGAAAAAAGAGTAACCTGCTTTACTCGTCGCTATAGATCTTCCAGCAAACTTCTGACTCAGACTTTGATTGTTTAACACGACATCCACATTCTGTGAGATTCAGTGTTGGAGAGCGATGTCAGGATCCTAGTCGGGTATGGTGCAAGCCGAAGTCTACAAATCCTGCAAAACGTTGGCCTCGTCTGGGGTAAACCTCCAACATATAGCGGGCACTTTTATGAGCGTCCATGACAGAGGAAAGCAGACAACGAGACAACGACATCGAGTTATCGATTTCTAAATTGGGGGATGATGAACTGGCTGTATATAACTGCGACCCTCTGTGTGTTCCCATGTCATAGAAGACTGGGAACGAAACCATCAGATGAGAAGGCTCATGTGGCTCTTCCAGATGTCTTCAATACTCTTATTGGATATTTTGCGCACATGTGGAATGAAAATAGCCGTTTTCTAGAATTGGCTTTTCTGTCTGATGCGCCGCAATAAGCGGATACAACGGAATGAAGAACATAGCTGCAGTCAGATGCAATCATATTATTCTGGGATAGCTTTCAGACAGCAGTTTGGAACACTGTCCCTCAAAATAGAGCTACTTCCTATATCAGCCCACTAATCAATCACAGTCTCCACGCCACCGGGCCAACTCACGAGCTCTGTCTTCATTTATCCGGTATTTTCACTATTCCGGCCGCCAAGGTGAAGTTAATTCTGCAAGCCATCACCCTTTCTCTCCCCGACACTCGAATCTATCCGCTGTATTTACGCTACCATCACGAATCTGATTCGTCGGATTATGGGAGAATGAGCTGAGTACGCAACACTCACCCCATCATTCCAACAACTACATCTGCAATGTCTTTTTCCACAACCTTCTATTCCTAAGCAGCTATACCCTACAAATAACGCTCAAGATTCATAAAGCCCTATGTGCCACCACGTACACCATGGAACGCACCACCAAGCCACGGACGGGAATCGGGAAGATGAAATGAAGCCTTCGGCGCATTTAGGGATTTACTAGGCATGAAGCGATGCTCTACGACTCCCACTATGAAAGCAGGGACCACGGCTTCGGTCTCCGATACATGAATTAGGTGTGTGATTATTTCCTGTTTAGGCAGCTACTTTGGCTTCAGTTTCGTCACGATCTTATCTCGGTTGTCGCTGTGCAGACCTTGCGTCGCAGATTACTACATACTGAAAGCAGGTTGGCAGTGGCTCGAACTATGAAGGCTTTCTAGATAATCTTACATCTTATTTAATCCACTCATTCCTGTAAAGTCCGAGATCTATAGGATACTTTAATCTTTCACGTTGTATAAGATTTACTTTTATGGAAGATATTTGGATTGCTATAAGAATCTCTTAAGTTACAATGCATGTGTCGTATATTTCAAGAGGGACACAGGATGGGTCGGTCCGGCTGCTTTAAATATCGGTTATACTTATATATCGTGGGTTTAGACTTGATAGTTAATTAGCAATAATGCAGAATTACTCGTGTCAGTAGTTGAGGATTAGAGACAGCTAGCTTGTTGGCAGCAGATGCAGAAAGGTGATACTGTTTATCATGGGACATATGTTACGTAGGCTTGGCTGGATTAGAGATGTGATCACCAAATAGATTGATGAGAGATATGTTGGAGCATTTCTCATCCTAGGTAATACAGATCGTAGCATATCAGGGCATGCTCGGTCCTTGCCGTTCGCGATATTCCTGCATATATATTTCCAGCCGCACATCAATTCTTTAGATACATATTCAGATATGTGGTCCAGTTGTTGCAATTCATCTCGTCGTTATCAAGTCAGTCATCGACCCATTCAAGCGAGCCCTTCGCATCAAGATCGACCGCACACAAACCCAAGTACTCATATAGTCATACGCCTCCAGCACTTCATCCAGGCAATGTGGACGACCCTTCGTGATACGCCACTGTAAGTCCTCGATCCTTGACCAAATTCGACCACGCTTCGGACCGCTGGATGTGCCAACGGGGGTTGCTGCTTGGTGTTGAGGGGCAAATCTGAGGTCCATTTCTTTTTCCCAAAAGTTGAGCCGGACATGTTCAATCGCTTGTAGAGCCAGCCAGGCTGAATTGAACATCCCGTCACAATGTGGCCAGCGATGCAATTGAGGGACAGTACGACGATGGAGGAACGAAGAAATGGAAGAAGAAACTCAGGGGACTGATGCAGAGAAGACAAGGTCGACGCACGGGGCTGGAATTCCTCCTGGAGACACTCGGCTCAGCCTCAAGTCACCACGCCCTAAAGCAGGCTAAATTAGCCCAGCGTTGGGCAGGAGCCGGAATCCCTGTATCGTGCACGATTAGTATCGACACCTCCATGTGATTGGTCAGACAGCCGGTAAGCTAGACGAGAATTTATGCAGGAAGTCGAGGAATTGTAGGTGCTGACAGGATTACTACAGAGTCAGAGATGAGAAAGCAATGGCACTACGCGACGGCAGTAGTATCTTCCGCCTGAAGAGAGTCAGCACGCTCGGCGCAGGAAAAGCGCCCCCAAGCAGCTAAATTAGTGCCAGCATTGGCCAGAAGCCGGCCTGCTGGTGCCCGACTAGTGTCAACGCATGATTGGTCAGGAACCAGGAACTAATTGACATTCCCAATGATTGGAATCTGACACGATCATTCCATGCTATGGATAAAGCAGCGATTAGGAGCACAACTCAATGACTCTTGATTATTGTAAGGCGGTAGAACGTATCAATATGACTCTAATGGCCCAAGTTCTGAGGAGCAGGAGTGGCGGGCCCCTCCGGCGTGACATAAGCCTAGTGGGATTAGCATTTTCACCAAACACGGCATCGAACGTACCTTGGACATTCCACCATCGACTACAAAATCACTGCCGTTGACGAAGCTACTCTCATCACTAGCCAGGAAAACCACGGCATGAGCCTGCTCAATTGCCTCCCCGAACCGGCCGGTGGGAAAGTGCACCTCGCGGCGGAAGCGCTTGGGCTTGTCATCACCCAGCCAGTCTTGAAGCAGCGGGGTGCTAAGTTGTCAGTAAGCATCTTCACACCAGGGTTGGGACTCACTTCAATGGAGCCGGACATAGCGCGTTGAAACGGAACCCTTCGCGGGCATGTACAATGGCCAGCTCGCGCGTCAACGCCAGCACAGCACCCTTGCTAGCCGTGTAGGCCAGCTGAGGTGTGGCACTGCCTACTAAAGCGACCACACTCGCCGTGTTGATAATACTACCCTTAGTCTTCTTGTGACGACGTAGACTGAGTACAGCATGCTTGCATCCGAACCAGACCCCTTTGACGTTGATGTTCTGCGTGAGATCCCAGATCTTCTCGGGGGTATCAATGGCATCCGCATCATCGGCGTGCATGATACCAGCGTTGTTGAAGATGACGTCCGTGCCACCCCAGCTGTCTTGGGACTCGACCATGGCCTGCACTTCGGATTCCTTCGACACATCGCACTTGATTGTCTCAACCCGGGGGGCGCTAGGGACGACCTCCTTCACTTTGGCAATGGCTTTCTCGAGAGCGGGGGCGGATATGTCGGCCATGAGGACGTTAGCCCCTTCACGGGCAAAGAGGATACTGGTCTCGAGCCCGATGCCTCTGGAGCTGCTCAGAATTTATCATTTAGGTAATTTGGGAATCGTACCCTGCGGCGCCGGTGATGATGGCATTCTTGCCTTGGAGACGGCCTCTGGGAGCAGACATGTCTAGCTTGTTAGTCTCGTGCGGGGTAGACAGGCAAGACACTCGCATTATAAAAACACACCTGAAAATGGCTGATAATAGTATATCCTATATGCTGATGGAGGGTCAGAGAGATCGGAGCAGCAGCAATTGAATCCAGCTGAGAGCAAAAGAGCCAGATGACGACAGGGATGCTGTGGAATGCGGGACAGCGGGCCCGCTTATCTAATGCCCCGATAACAGTCAGGCACGCAGGCACCATGCAGGCAGCAGAATGGTCGTGTGCCTGCAGCGGTTGCTGTTCTATCTGCTATTTACTACAGTCCAATCGCGATCCTGAATGCAGCTGATAAGAATGGCATCATCCCAATCACGGGGTCTCCGGATCCGCCATGGCCATGCCCCGTGACGCCCGGCTGATAAGCCGCCGATAAGCGGTGGCTGGCGTCATTCGCATTCCTCCCTTTCCTTGAATGCAGCTGCGGTCAGCACTCTCGCCAGTGCAGACTGCGTCAAGCTGGCGACCTTTTGTTCATCATCAGAGCAACCATCATGTCCTCCACCACACCTCCTTACGAAGTCACCCTCGAGAACGTCGCTCACGTCCTCCAAAATGACACCCGGGTCAAGCTCGCCGGCGTTGACGTCGACGGCATGCTCCGCGGCAAGCTCGTCTCCAAGAAGAAGTTCCTCTCCATCGTCGCCGATGGCTTCGGGTTTTGCTCTGTTATCTTCGGCTGGGATATGCACGATCGCACCTATTTCAAGGAACTGACCATCAGCAACAAAGAGAACGGCTACCGCGATCTCGTCGCCATCCCGGACCTGACCAGCTTCCGTCGCATTCCCTGGGAGAACAACGTGCCGTTCTTCCTGGTCAGCTTCTTCGATCCGGACACAAATGAGCCGGTCTGCGCCTGTCCCCGAGGGCTGTTAAAGACTGCCCTGAGCAAGGCGGAGGCGGTGGGCTACCAGGCCATGGCAGGAGGTAAGTACTTCCATCTCCCTGAGGAATCAACTGACACTGTCTTTCCAGCGGAGTATGAATTTTATCAGTTCCGCGCGCCAGAAACCCATCCAAACCCCGAGCGCAATGCGTCGTCCACAGCCGCCTTCCTCAAAGAAAACCCCGTCGAGTCCCTCCCCTCGCTGACAGAGGGCATGTTCGGATACAGCCTGACCCGTCCGGTCCACAACCAAGACTACTACTATGGGGTCTTTGACGCCTGCGAGCAGTTCAATTGCGAGATCGAGGGGTGGCACACAGAGAGCGGTCCGGGGGTCTATGAGGCGGTAGGAGTGGCCTGCCACGGTGTTGATCCCGCTGACGGTAGCAGGCACTACAGTTTGGAGAGGCCAAGGAGATGGCCGACAAAGCTGGACTCTTCAAGTGAGTGCATCCAGCGACCAAGGGCCAGACTGACCCCCGCAGATACGTCGTCAAGTCCATCGGCACAAAGCACGGCATCACGCCGTCATTTATGGCCAAGCCACGCGAGGGGTTGCCCGGGAATAGCGGACACATGCACATCTCCTTAGTTTCAAAGGGCGGGAAGAACGCCTTTCTCCGCGATACCCCCGACCCCGCTCCCCCGTACCCTGACGTGGCTCATCTCTCCGATCTAGGGCGGCACTTTCTGGCAGGCGTCCTTGCCGGCCTTCCGGACGTCATGCCCATGGTGGCGCCCACGGTCAACTCTTACAAGCGGCTAGTGGAGAACTTCTGGGCGCCGGTTACAGTATCCTGGGGTCTGGAGCATCGGGCGGCATCAGTCCGGCTGATCACGCCGCCCACCGCGAGCCCGAAGGCGACGCGGCTAGAGGTACGTGTGCCTGGGGCTGACGCAAACCCGCATTTTGTTCTGGCTGCAGTAGTCGCATTGGGCTGGCGGGGTGTGGAGAAGAAGCTGGAGATTCCAGTTCCGCCCCTGTCCAAGGGCGAGGACATGGGCGGGGATAGCGATAAGGGAGTCCGCCTAGCCAAGTCGCTGCGGGAGGCCACGACGGCGTTTATGCGCAAAGACAGTGTCGCACGGGAGGTCTTTGGGGATGCATTCGTGGAGCATTTTGGGGGCACGCGGGAGCATGAACTGCGCTTGTGGGAGGAGGCCGTAACGGATTGGTGAGTGCCCTGGCTGGGCTTGAATATGATACTGATTATCGACAGGGAGGTGAGACGGTATATCGAAACGGTATGACCGGATAGAAGGAGCTCGTGTATAGGCTGGCATAGAGTGTTCCGGGTGGTCCAGACCGACGCCTGCAGCTGTAGCAAGGAAGTGGACGAGGCACCACTGGATCGGGAGGAAGCCGGAAGCTAGAGTGACTTGTCACATGCATTCACATGTCCATGGGGTATCTGTCAGTTTTGTTTCATCTTTGTATCTAGAGCATGTGCAGCGATGAATTACCGCCACCATCCACTGCCAATATATTCAGGGATCAAACAAGCCATCCCGCATCACCACCAATCCACCGCATCCAGTGATGCCGCCACATCACATCGGAACAAATCGGTCAGACGGACCGCAGGAGCAGCTCAGGACGGACGGAGCTCTCCACAAGTGACGTTGAACCGCGGTTGGGAGGAAGGCTCTCGGGCCTGCGGGGAGTTTAGGAGCTTATCGATACCCTCGGTCCAGCCCAGCTGCAGCTGCACCAGCGCCAACAACTACCGACCGCACAAGAAATCCCATCCGGTCTCCTCCATGGCGGGACCCCCGATAATATACCCTCTGCGCGAATCGATCGAGTAATGGGCCTTATCGCGCGTCGTCGGAATCGGTGGCCGGCGCGCCCCGGGCGGGGCACGCCCTCAATCGGCCGAGTTGGGGGTTTTCCGCGGGGAAGTCACGTGCGAGTAACCCTCATTTTGGGTTCGCGCGAGGCTTATCGGGGTCGGAGGGATGGAATGAACCGCGGTAGTGATGGCTTCTGACGTAGTGGAGTACATAAACCCTCTTCATCCTCGTAGCTAGATGTCTGTGTTATTCTCCTTTCCTCAACTGTCTACAGCAATCAGTGGACTGGTATAAGACAAAATGGCTTCCGTCGACTCCCAACTCAAGGACGTCGTCATCCTCGGCACCGTCAACGCCGACGCCCGCAAGATCCTCACCAAAGACGCCTGCGCCTTTCTGGCCATCCTGCACCGCACCTTCAATCCCACTCGCAAGGCTCTCCTGCAGCGACGCATTGACCGTCAGGCCGAGATTGACAAGGGCCATTTGCCTGACTTCTTGCCCGAGACGAAGCACATCCGGGAGAACGATGCCTGGAAGGGTGCCCCCCCGGCCCCGGGGCTGGTCGATCGCCGAGTCGAGATCACAGGCCCGACGGACCGGAAGATGGTGGTGAATGCGTTGAACTCGGATGTGTGGACCTACATGGCTGATTTCGAGGGTATGCCCCCTACCTCTCTCCCTCTTCCTTCACCAAGACGGGAGTAAGATACTAACAAGTATAGATTCGAGCGCCCCCACCTGGGAAAACATGATTAACGGGCAAGTGAACCTGTACGACGCCATCCGGCGCCAAGTGGACTTTAAGCAAGGCAACAAAGAATACAAGCTGCGGACGGACCGCACGCTACCCACGCTCATCGCGCGGGCTCGCGGCTGGCACCTCGACGAGAAACACTTCACCGTCGACGGGACCCCCATCTCGGGCGGCCTGTTCGACTTCGGTCTGTACTTCTACCACAACGCGAAGGAACTCGTGGCGCGGGGCTTCGGACCCTACTTCTACCTGCCCAAGATGGAATCACACCTCGAAGCCAGACTATGGAACGACGTCTTCAACCTAGCGCAGGATTACATCGGTCTGCCGCGGGGGACGATCCGCGGGACAGTCCTCATCGAGACGATCACGGCGGCGTTTGAAATGGATGAGATCATCTATGAGCTGCGCGAACATAGCTCGGGTTTGAACTGTGGGCGCTGGGATTACATCTTTTCGTTTATTAAGAAGTTTCGCAAACATAGTGGCTTTGTTTTGCCCGATCGGTCGGATGTTACCATGACGGTGCCGTTCATGGATGCGTATGTCAAGTTGTTGATCAAGACGTGTCATCGCAGAGGCGTGCATGCTATGGTACGCCCCCCTACATTCCTTCCAACCCTACCCTACCTGGGAACCCCACGATACTGACAAATACGATAGGGCGGCATGGCCGCTCAAATCCCAATTAAAAACGACCCCGCCGCCAACGACAAAGCAATGGAAAGCGTACGCGCCGACAAACTGCGCGAAGTGCGCGCCGGCCACGACGGCACCTGGGTGGCGCACCCCGCTCTGGCCTCCATCGCCTCCGAGATCTTCAACACGCACATGCCGACCCCGAACCAGCTCTTCGTGCGACGCGAAGACGTCAACATCACGGCTAACGATCTCCTGAATACCAACGTGCCGGGCAAGATCACTGAGGAGGGCATTCGCAAGAATCTGAACATTGGGCTCTCTTATATGGAGGGGTGGTTGCGTGGTGTGGGCTGTATTCCGATTAATTTTTTGATGGTACCGTGCCTCCCCCCATCCCTACATATCATCCAATATATGAGTACATGCTGATAGCAAGAACAGGAAGACGCCGCCACCGCCGAAGTTTCCCGCAGTCAACTGTGGCAATGGACGCACCACGGGATCACGACCGCGGAAGGGAAGAAAGTCGACAAGGCGTACGCGCTTCGTCTGCTGCAAGAGCAAGCCGATAGTTTGGCGAGCAAGGGCCCCCAGGGGAATAAGTACCAGCTTGCGGCGAGGTATTTTGCGGGTCAGGTGACCGGTGAGGAGTATGCGGATTTCTTGACCAGTTTGTTGTATAATGAGATTTCGTCGGCGGGGGCGGCGGAACCGGCTGCTAAGTTGTAAGTAAACCTGAGGTAGAGGGTAGGTGGGGTTTGGTAATTGGGTGTTTGGGGTTTGGGTTTTGTTTGGTACATTAGTATGATATGATATGGTATGATGGAATGGGGGGAGGGAAGTAGGATATAGGCTGGAACTGGTATCTTACGGATTGAATGGATGAATATTATTTCTGTTTTCCATTTACCCGTACTACAGTAACCCTACCTATCACACCCATATACATACTGCTATTCACTAACGGACCACACAGTACCTGGGGTAGTAACTTAAGTAAAGTGAGAGGTATCATAAACTAGACAATGTCCACAATAATTATCCGTTGCGAAATGACAAGTTGAATGTGCTAGTAGTACTCTGTATAGTATGATGCTTTGATAGTCAATCAGTACTCTTTCACTTGGCAGATACCATTGGCTTATCCGAATCGATTCATATAGCTCCATGATTGAATTCGAGTTCGACCAGCCTAATTCATGAAATAATCACCCTTATATAGTAGAAAAGCCTAGCCAATAACCTAAAAACCCTTCCCTCCCGCTCTCGCCCAAAGGAAGACACAGAAGCAAGCTGAATCAAATATACTCCCAAGCCGCCACCTCCCCCACGCCCCTCCCCCAGCGATACGCCAACGGATCAAACCCCAAACACTCATCCACATTCCCCCCCGGCACGGACGCATTCCTCCATGCCACATAAACCTGCCACCGACTACCTCCCGACCCCGGTGTCGGCGAGGGCGTAACAGATCCCGACGTGCGTGTCGGCGTAGGCGTAGACGTGGGTCGAACCGTAATACTACTACTCGTACTGGCGTTACCGCGCACCGGACACGCCATAAACCCCGAGGTATAGTTCCAGTGGCCGTAGGGGGTGCCGGGGGTGTATGTGAGGGGACCGGTGATGGAGCCGGGTGGCATGTAGGTTGAGTGGGGCGGGGTGAATGATAGGGCGCCCGTCGAGAGGATGTAGATTTGTTGCCCGCCGGGGACGGCGACTGCCTATTTCGGGTTCATGTATGTTAGCTTTTGGTGGGGGGGGTTTGGGGGAAGGGGAGAAGTACTAATCCATTTCCACCACTTAGCACGGTTTCATTGCCCGGAGGACATCCGCCTTCTTGAGCCACGCCCGGAGGACAGTACGAGGAGGTGCGACCGCCGAGGTAGAATCGGCCCGAGAAGATGGTCAGTTGGAGGAGGTGGATGGGGGAGCCGGAGCGGGCGGACGTCACGGTGAAGGTGGTGGAGTTGGAGGTGGAGGAGGCGGCGGGGGCGGAGGAGGTGGGGGTTTCTTGGGTGTGGATGTGGGGGAGGAGGGAGAGGGTCGTTAAGAGGAGGGTGAGGAGGTTGATTTTCATCCTGGGTATATTGGTTTTGGTCTTGTTTATCGTTGGTCTTGCGGTGGTGGTGGATGGAGCACGGGTGGGAGGAGGGATGGGCTGTGGATTTTATATTGACATGTTTGGCATGCGTTGATGATTCTTTCTGAAGTCATCCGGGGTGGTATTCCACTGAACATAAGATCAATAGTGTAACAGGTGAAGGTTGCACGTCGGAGAGGATTTCCTTTCCACGGCAGGGCTGCCGCGGACATGATCTCATGCTTATGGCGTGAGGGGGAGAACCGGCCTGGCCGTGAAGTCAGACGGCTTCATGTGATGGTACGCGTACATTAATTTGGAGTAGAGGGTGCGATGAAAAACATCTAGATAGCACGTAGCTCGGCATACAGGACGGTGCATGCATCTACATCAGTAATACCCCCGCAATGGCAAATCTCGCGAACTCTGTCCAACGTAAATCTCGAAATCTCCCTCCGGCATCACCCAATTCTGGTGCCGCACACTCCAATAGCTCAAGTCTTTCCGACTCAAGCTCATCCCCACCGTCTGGCCCTCCCCCGGCTCTAATGCCACCTTGGTGAAGTTGCGCAGCACTCGGACCGGAAAGTCGATCCTCTCCGGCCGTCGCTCCAGCTTCACCTTGGAGCTTTGCTCGTGCACCTCCACCCAGTCGCCCTCCTCCGTCACCTCGTCGGGGAACGACACATACACCTGCACCACCGTCTGGCCCGCTCGCGGTCCCGTGTTCCGTACCTGCACCTCCACCTTGGCCATCTCCTCGTACAGCGACGGGTTGCCGCCCATGCCACCGCCTGCCTCCGACAGCGGCCGCGGCTTGTCGTAGCCCTTGGGGTAATGAGTGTAATTAGCAGGGGTCGTCCCCTGCAACGATGGCAGATACGGGTAGATATATTTGGACACCGCATGGAAGCCGGCAGGGTAGAAGATGGATTCGTTCCGCGGCGGCTCCGGATCGTATACCGGCGGCGAGACCGTCGCAGGAGGCCGCGACGCCGGTAGTCGCGACTTCGACTGCAGGGCGCTCACCTGCAGCTCGCCCAGCTCGAACGTCGCGTACGACAGTCCAAAGCCAAATTCAAACCGCGGCGTGATGTTGTAGCGGTCGAAATGCCGGTGATCAATGTACAGCCCATCGCTAAAGTCCACCTGGGGCACCGGGGCATTGGGCTCGTACAGCACCTGCGCGCCCGGCCCGTAGTCGGCCAGGCTCTTGCCCACCGTGTAGGGCAGCCGACCGCTGGCATCGACCTCTCCGAACATCACGTCCACCAGCGCATTGCCACTCTCCTGTCCAGGTAGATGGGCGAACAAAACCGCTTCCACGCCGGGAAGATCAATCCAAGACTCGACCACCACCGGGCCAACGGCGTGCACCACCACCACGGTCGGCCCGCCACAGTTGCTGGCGACCGTCTTGATCAAAGAATCGCCGCCCTTTTGCAGGAACAGATTGTTGCGGTCGCCGCTGATGCCGCCCGCGGAGATGTATCCCTCCCCAGAGTCGGCATTGGCGAAAACCAGACACAGATCCTTGTCGGCTGCGTCCGCTGGCATGACGGCATTCCGCAGATACGCGTGCAGGTCAACCTCACTCTGCCAGGCGGTCTCCAATGCTGCCAGCGGACTGATAAGATACGGAAACTCCGCCGTCCCGCTTCCCCAGCCCATAGCCAAGGTACCCTGGTTACATCCCCGGTCGGGACAGGCGTTGGGTCCTGCGGCTGGGCCGGCGTCGTCGCCATAGACACCCACCCGATAGGCACCGCCGGACGGGCTTGTAGGCCGACGCGACAACGGAAGCGTGTTCTTGTCATTCTTCACCAGCACGATGCCCTCCGCCGCCACCTTGCGGGCAATGATCGCGTGCGCGCCCTCACCTTGCCCTTGGGCATCAATAAACCGGTTTACAACACCAAAGGCTTCATCATCGGGAGACCCTTGGTGGAACCATCCGACCTCGTCGTTAGTCCACGAGGAAAAATTGGGGCCCCCGTCGCCCTCGGGAGGTGGCCGTGCCCACAGGTCCTGGCCGAGATGGTACCAGGCCGCCACGATGCGAGTCACCATGTCGTTCAACCGGTCCATTGGAACGGACGTATTGAGCACGGCTCGAGTCAACTCAGGCCCCCACAAGGACCGGCCGTCCGCCCAGTGGAGACCGTCGCCTGGCATGCTCATGTCCAAGCCACCAATGGCGCTGTTGATGCCAGACCGCTGAGCCAACCAGTCGGATTGCACAAAGCCTTGGAAACCCAGCTCATCCTTCAGAATGCCGTTTAGCAGCTTGCTGTTTTCGCACGCGTGGCTGTTGTTCACCATCTGGTACGCGCACATGACGCTGGCTACGTCGGCCCGGATACTCTCGGCAAATGGCCACACGAATACCTCGTGCAGAGCGCGGTCGCCGATATTCGATGACATGGCGGAGGAAATGCCCCACTCCAGCGGCTGTCGGAAGTGTTCCTGCTCGTTCAGAATGTAATGCTTGGCAGTAGCCATGACACCGCTGCTCTGGATGCCACGGATAGTCTCCGCAGCGGCGACGCCCTGCAGCACGGGGTCGGAGCCAAACGACTCCCAGTTGCGACCACCCGCCGGCATCATCCCGAGGGAGCCCATCGACGGTCCCAGCAGTACATTGACCCCCTTGATCCGTGCCTCCTGTCCCAGTGCCTCACCACGCTGCCGTATCAGGTCTCGATTCCAGGTCGCTCCGGTCGTGATTCCGGCGGGAAAGGCAGAAATGAGGTCCGCGTAACGCAATCCGAGAGGGCCGTCCTGTAGACACAACGAGGGAAACTTGACCAGTTCCGCAGAGCCTGCGCTGTCAGCATCTTCCAGCGTCATTCATGCTAATCTTGCCCGACATACCTGTATTCCCCACACAAAGCCCCATCTGCCAGCCAATGCCCGTTGTAATGTTGATCTTCTCCATGAGGGTCATCTCCCGGACTAGCATCTCTGCCTTCCGGTAGTCCTCGGCCCAATCCTCGAGGGCGCCTCCCTTGGGAGTGGGAAACCAAGACTCCGCCGGAGTCATGTCCTACCATCATCAGCAACGCTTCACTCAAAGTCTGTGTAACCCACTCGTTCCGTGTCACCTCCCGACCACGCCACATTCAAGAATGCCCACACCATCATACCCAGGGCGACGAAGATGACGACCAGCGTCCGCCAGAACCACCGGGAATAGTAGTACGCCCGCCATCCGGTGCGCGGCGTGTGTCTTTTGAAGGACGACGCTCGTCGTCGATGCCCCTTTTTCTTCACGACATAGTCCTGGTCGTCACTATCGTCGGTGAGCTCGTAATGCCTCGCGGCGGCCAGCAGCTCCTGTTCCGCCTCGGTAATCCTGTCTAAATAGGTCTCGACGTCGGTAGATCGGCGGTTGTCGTAGGCATCGGCATGGCTGGACGTTTTGGCGTTGTCCGCACGGCGCGGCTTGATCTGGGTATCATCGAGTTCGGGATCGGAGAGGTCAGAGAGGGTAAAGGTTTCGGAGTAGCGGCGGTCATCGTGGACCTCTTCGGGGATGGATTCGTGCAAAGGGGTGTAGCGCTGTTGCTGGGACGACTTCCTGCCAGAGGAAGTCTTGTTGTGTTTGAACTGGTCCCGAAAAGGGAGCGGCATGGTGCCTACGGGAAGAGGTGCATGAGGCAAACGATGGAAGCCACAAGGGAGAAGAAGAAGAATGCTAGCTGTCCGACCAGCGGCAAAAGGGGAGGGAGAGACGTGGAGAAGCGGGCATGAAAAGAGTAAGGATGCGAGGCCATTCAAGCTTCCCGAGCCACCGCCCGCCAATCACGGGCCATCCATCCCCCGGCTGACGACGGCGGTCGATCACGATCTGGACCGTCTTTTCCTTTCCTTCCATCACCCCATTCCCCAGACTAAGGAAGCTAACTGACGGTCGGAGAATTGCTCACTCTTCATACCCTATACACTTTTCTGCCGCTGAGCAAAAGATGATCCAGGTCCTTGAGAAAATGAGACGGATCCGCCGGCACAACCAGCCGAAATTGCGGTGGGACGCACCCACCCGAAACCAGCCAGGCACCAGCAATGAGTAGCTGGCTTACATCCATAATGGCATAAACTGAACATAAAGTGGGCAGTCTCAACAGGTTCATCTCCAGCACCCTATCTACTTGACACCTGGTGATGACCTCTCATTTAATTGTCTAAACTCAATGTAAATGCTGAGCATCTTCGCTTTAACGCAAGAGTTAGGTAAAGTGACGGATTCCGATGTCTAGGAGTGGATCTCACACCTCGTATGGAGACATCCTACGAGACTGGACTTGGATGACTTCAGGTCTATTCACAGGGCCTTGACTGTATATTGATTATTGTCGTCGTTCATGTGTTCCATTGAACCCTGAGCTGTGAACGTCGATACACCTGAATTCGACCAGGTCCAAAAATATTTTTGGCCCGCCGTCGGCATGGCTTTCACTTGGCAAAGGTCTGATGATCCCGTTCATGTCCACTGGAGCCGCGCCCCCCTTTCAACTTGCTTTCACTCCTTCGATTGTTAAATACAAGAGAGTTGCTTCTGCGGCTTTCTCTCAAATATCGTTTCTCACTCTCGAGCCATAGTTTCTATCCATGGATATCCAACGCCAGTTTCCTGGTGTCCACTGGATCTGGGGTGGAGGCATCTCTTTCGTTTATGAGGTCCACCCGCGCATCGTGGTCAAAATACCGAAGTCTGGAGATTTCGAGAGAGAGCAATTTAATAAAGAGCTTAAGATATATCAAATATTCTCGCAAAACCAACCTTGTCCCTCTATTGTACAGTGTTTTTACTTTTCTAATGATGGCATCTTCCTCGAGTATATGAGAGGTGCAGTCCATACTTACAATTTAAAGAATACTAACTGATGTGCCTTCTAGACATGTCACTTTCATCAAGGCTACAAAGAAATCACACTCGAGACCAGCAATCTATGGTGGTTACCACAGTGAAAAAGCTGGAACCTCTACCTCTGCGAAAAGAATGGATGAATGATCTCGCTCAAGCCGCTGCTTTCTTAGAATCCCTTGACCTCGCTCATGGTGATTTGCGACCTGAAAATATACTACTTGATCGCAACCGACTAAAGCTATCCGATTTTGATTGTACGGCAAGAATTGGAACACACTACGAAGCCTGTATGGCTCCATATGGCCGAATACTTAATAGCAACGAGTCCGACCAAGGAGAGTGTGGTACTTCTGGCTCTCTAGGCCCTCGAACAGAACTGTTCGCCCTTGGCTCTCTGTATTACCTGATAAACTACGGTTTTGAGGTTTATGGAGATCGCTGTCTCACTGGAGATCCTTACGAACACGGTCCTAAGGTCGTGGAATTACTACAGAACATGGAATTTCCGAAGTTGGATGGCGATCCCTTGATCGATATTATCATCGATAAATGTTGGCATCACAAATATGCAACGGTCTCGGAGTTAGCTGCGCACACAAAGACACTTTTGAAAGTAAGAGCCGATGCGATGGAGAATAACGAAAGCAGACAGGAAAACAGCAAAGTGGCGACCTTTGTTACAACAATCTTCAGCAAACGATGGCGTCTGGTCATGGGTCGCATAATTAGTGCAATATGTTATGGTGTTGGAGTGTGGCGGAGGTTGTTATCACTGGGTTTCCACAGCGAGGCAGCATCCACTGAGCGAACCAGTTGCGATTCTTGCGATGAAATAGATCATAACTATTTGGGTACGGAATTTTCTTCGAAAAGGGAATTTTGTCAAGAACTGGAAAAACGGGGCCTTCTTCGCATGCTTTCTTCAGGTGAGCCTGAGCAAATTGGGTTCACTTTTGATTGGTATAGGCATAGTCTAAAGGGTGAAATGATGAAGGAAATTTGATGGAAATATTTGTGACTAATGACGGGGAAGTTCTCTGTATTTCCTAATCTTTCTTGCTCTTCTACCGATCCGTGTCTTGAACCGCGTTGTGTTGAAGTTGCGCAGGTAATCCAGGTGGAGGTCTGGTCTGGGGTCTGCTTGCTCCGCATTATAGATAGTGTCGCTTGCTGTTTTATTCACGTAATCAAGTCAGAAATACCGGCGATTGATGCTCACCTTTTGCGGGCGAAGTCTTGACTTGCGAACGGGTGCAGAAGTGAGATCCTCCTGAGCTAGCTCATGTAAAAAACTGGACATGATTCCCTGATATGTGGTATCCTATATCACTATTTCCCCCGATTCCTGGGATACGTTGAACTAAAAGTTCCCCCGTCTCAAATACTTCTGCGTGTAAATCCCGCCTTCTTCCACAAATTTCGCCCTGGCTTACTAACTGGCCTGAGCGACTAGAGCCAAAACAACCATAATTCTGGTTCTATAATATCTTCTTGATAGTTGTACGCCAAAATACCTATCACGACGGTCTTGGTGAGCCGGTCTTTCCTCATTCTGTGCTCCTTGATCTAGCTGACGAGCTGCCTCCAGAATTTCTTCTCCGCGCAATTTGCCAAACCCAACCTCGTAGCAAACGGACGTGCTGTTTAAGCCTAGTGGTTCAGGGTAAGCTGTCGGTCATCTCAATACAAGAGTACGGAGGCCTTTGCAAGGGGCAAGACCTGGTGATTGGCTCGGGGAAGCAGGTATGGGTCCCATTAACTTCCATCTATCTAGATAAAAATAACTTGCCACCACCAAAAGAAATCATGAGACTGCCACGACACGGCCTACCACCCGCTTAGAGCGTCTTCTTGATAAACTCCTCAACCTGCTCGTCCAAGTATTGGGGTCCGACGTAGTAGTCGACCTTGGTGCCATTCTTATATGCAACAGTAGCCGGAATAGCAGTAAAACCCCATTCCTTGGCCAGCTCGGGATGGTCATCGGTGCTAACCCAGGCCATGTACACGGTAGGGTATTTGGCACCGATTCTAATATCCTTGGGTTACTATCAAGCAACGAAAGAGTTGGAGACGAGGTAACGCATCATCGTTCGAAACCTCACAAGGGTAGGAAACCAGGGTGCTGCTTTACCTCTCGTAATTGCCCTTGGTGATATTGCCGACGTCACTCCACACGGCCGTGAACATTAGGACGAAGGACCCGTGCTTTGCGATGGCGTCGTTGATTTCTTGCTTGCTGGGTGGGATGTCAGAATTCCCCTCTGCATTTTGTTGTTGCTCCTCGGAGAAGAGTTCCAAGTGTATGGGGAGTATATTTACCTGTTGAGCTGGTCCATGGTCAAAGAAGTGATGCGTTATGCTTTTTTTTTCTTGATGAGAAAGGTCCGTCAGAGGCTTTGACTTGGAGAGAAAAGTGTAGCCGGCGTCTAGTATGTATTTAATTCTATAGGAAAGAGGGAGGGGCGGTGGCCCTATTTATGTCGGAGGATTTCAGCTTCCTCGCCACGCAGACACCATTGATATATCCTACGTGATCAGAAGAAAAAGAAAGCTGAAGATCCAGCTGATCGACGCGGCGACTAATCGGCGCAATTATGAGATACGATTGTGTAACGGGCGATCAAGGTGTGCGAGGTTCGGCATGGCTGGGGGTCCCAGCCAGTGGCGAGACTGGAGTCCCATTGGCAAATGGGTCATTAACTATCTATCACGTACTAGGATTCGTCATCTCATATGCATGATCCTTCTTTTCTTCTTCGGAGATGATGCAGAATCTCGTCTAGCAGGACTCTGCGATGACACGAGATGCAGCCAATTGGCTGACTGGACGCGGGGGCCCTTGCTGTTATTTTCTCAGCGATGAGTGGAAAGTGGTGCTATTCAATTTGAACCTGCCACCTCGGATGGGTGTAGATCCACCACGGCTGAGCACAACTGAAATGAGCTGCTGTAGGATCCTGATCACCGTGGCTTCGTTCATTCGCTCGTCTAAGAGGGGTTGTTCTTGGCATGCATTTAAAGGTTCCATTTCCAGGTGCATCACCACCTCAGCTGAAGTCCATGCTGAACAGCCGAGTGAAGCTTATGCAGGCTAATGGGATGGCGCCGTCGGCCCTGACCCAAGTGGCCACATGTTGTTCACCAGTCGGATTTGGGCGAACCCTGTTCCATCTACGTCATTCAATCTATCTTCAATGTATTCAGCGTCTTGGCATGCAAGCAATGGTCACATCCACACAGCAAACCCCGCCTTGAAACGATTCTAAACACCAAAGTCGTTGTCGTCAGTTTTCATATGTACGTCTTTCTGCCAATACGAGATGAGGGGGAAATTCGCCTCCCGGCAACATTATCAAGGTCCGATGGAGCCGTGGATCACCAAAAAATCCCAAAACATCACTCAATCTCTTTGGAATTCGAACTCAAAAAGATTTGAAACTACTTCAACCTCAATAATTAAATATACATCATGAGCCAGCCAACCATCAATCCTAAGGATTCGCATCCTCCAAGCCTCCACATCATCAAGCAGTGGAAGGAGGTCAAAGAAAGTCTACCCTTCGATGACCAGCAGGACTTTGACGACGCTAGACAGGGCTGGAGAGGTCACCTCCGCCCTAACCAGGTTACTAATGATCAAGGCGTGGTGTGGGACAACGAGGCCTATGATTTCCTGAAGGAGGACGCTCCATTCTCAGCCAACCCAAGTCTGTGGCGCCAGTCGCAACTTACTCGCAAGGATGGACTATATCATGTCGCCGGGCCCATCTACCAAGTGCGTGGACTCGACCTCTCGAACACGACCATCATTGAGGGTGACGAGGGCATCATTGTTATCGATCCCCTCACTTCGCTGGAGACCGGTGCTGCTGCACTCTCCCTCTATCAGAAACATCGTGGCAGCAACAGAGACATCAAGGCTATCATTTACACGCACTCCCACGTTGACCACTTCGGTGGGGTCAAAGGCTTCGTCAGCGAAAAGGATGTCGAGGAAAAGGACGTCAAGATTATTGCCCCCGAGGGCTTCCTGGCGCACGCCGTCTCCGAGAACGTCTACACTGGCACTTCAATGAGCCGCCGCGCCGCGTACATGTACGGTGCTGCCCTCGAGCAGGGACCAAGAGGCCAGATCGGTGCTGGTCTGGGACAGACTACATCCACCGGCACCGTCACGCTCATCGCACCCAACATGATTATCAAAAGCACAGGCGAAACGACAACCATCGATGGGATCCAAATGGAGTTCCAGATGGCACCGGACACCGAGGCGCCTTCCGAAATGCTCATCTGGTTCCCCGATCTTAACGCACTCTGTGCGGCCGAGGACGCCACTCACACCTTCCACAACATCCTGACCCTGCGTGGCGCTGTCGTCCGCGATCCGCACTCCTGGGCGAAGTACCTTACAGAGACCATTGACCGATACGGCAGCAAAGCCGAGATCGTCTTCGCCCAGCATCACTGGCCAACCTGGGGCAACGACAACATCCGGAAGTTCCTCACCTACCAGCGTGACCTGTATGCATACGTGCATGACCAGACCCTCCGCCTGCTGAACAAGGGATACAACGGCCCTGAGATCGCCGAAATGCTGACCTTGCCCCCGGCCCTTGATCAGTCTTGGTATTGCCGCGGCTACTACGGCTCTCTGAGCCACAACGTCAAAGCCATCTATCAACGCTACGTCGGCTGGTTCGACGGCAACCCCGCCCATCTGTGGGAACACAGCCCCGTCGAGAAGGCCAAAAGGTACGTGAAACTCATTGGGGAGGATGAGATCATCGAACAGGGTGTCAAGGAATACCTAAAAGGAGACTACCGCTGGGCCGCTGAACTTCTGAGTCATGCCGTCTTCAACAACCCTGACAACCAGGATGCCTGCAACAAGCTGGCAGACGTGTACGAGCAGCTGGGATACGGCGCCGAAAACGGCACCTGGAGAAACTTTTACATGTCCGGAGCGACTGAGCTGCGCAATGGCAACTTTGGCACGCCTACACAGACGGCCTCGGCAGATGTGGCGGGCCAGCTCACCCCAGATATGGTCCTGGACACTCTCGCGATCCAGATTAATGGGCCTGAGGCGTGGGATAAGAAGGTGCTTATGGACCTCGTCGTTTCAGATCAAGATAATAAAACTTACCATTCCTGGCTGTCTAACGGGGCACTCGTCTACAGCACCGCTGACCAGTCGGACGCTGCTCAGGTGACTCTGTCTGGTACTGCTAAACAGTTGACTGCGCTGGCTGTGTATGGGCCTGATCCGGAGGCTTTGGTGAATGCCGGCGTTGACATTGATGGAGATACTACTGCGCTGGATACGCTTGCGTCGTTGCTTGATCCGGGTGATCCTAACTTCAATATTGTTACTCCATGAAGAAGAATGCGTCGATCCATTTGTGATGTATTGGATAGTTTGACATAGAATGGTAGTGTTTAGTGAAATCAAGTGGTTGGTTTCTTGCACCTATATTGTGCTTATAATAGAATCAATCTGCTAGTTTTTTTTTTATCTTTTTTTGCAGTAATAAAATTTACTCTGAACCTAAAGAATGGTCCAGTAACATCTCTCTCTCTGTGTCACTTTTCCTTTATTTGAACCTTTTCTGCCAAAGAAAAATTCATTGCTTAATGGTCACTCCAGTAACTAATTAAACAGGGTACCGCACTCTCCACGAGTATTGTCTTACCATCTTGACCCCCTGCCAATCCAAACGTTCGCGCGCACAGCGCTCAGCGCACCGGAACAAAATAAACGCGCCGATAAAGGAAATTATTGAGGTACCAGCCCTCGATATGCAGCGTCATCAAAGGCAAAGAGGGGGATCCTGGTCCACGGATGTTTTAGGTCGCAGGTGTATTGGAAATCTAAATTGGGCCGAGGGCGGACAATGGGCGGCATAAGACAGTTCCATACTTTCTCTCAGCATAGTTCATCAATACTGATTTACTCTCCAACTGCTCCTCACAGATGCTGCATTTAACCCGCATATCTTTTAGATATAGTATAACATAAATATTAACAAAGTAACAAGTGAGTAGCCTAGATATATAATAATCTTTAAACTATTTATACTCTAGGATATGAACACAATATCTCTACTTTTTTATTTTATTGATTGTAGAACTGTTTCTGGTTCATTACAGCATATACGTACTTGCGACGAGGAGACCGTGGAGTTGGTGGAATATATCTTGAACCATCTTTCAGACCAGCCTATTGTTCTCGATGAAGCTTTCTTCATGAAACTGGCGCAAGAATCTAGCGCTAGCCTGATGTCGCTGCTCTGGGACAAGAGTGGCGGTGCAATGACTATAACCCCGGACATTCTCGAGAAGGCAGCGTTCAACAAGATCGACGGAGCACGAATGATGAAATTTCTTCTCCAACAGCAGAACGACGACACCAGGATAGACGACAGCGTGCTTTTTCTCAGCCGCAAGCAACTATAAGCAAGGAAAAGCAGTTATGGAAGGTCTCTTGGAGCAGCGAGGGAACGAGGTAGAGATCGCTTTGTCGGCAATAGGATCAGCCATAAACAACGAGCCGGGAATGTCGGCTCTCGTGAAGCTCGTTCTTGACAAGCGTCGACCGGATATATATTACCTTTTGAGGACTCGATTCGGGCTAGGCTATCTGAGATCCCGAACGGGAATGCCATCATTGTTTCCGATAATCACGCTTCCTGTATCCAAGCCTCAAAGACGACTACAGCCAGGATCATACCTAGACAACGCCAACTGTATCCACCATCCTAACCCCGATATATATTACCTAACCACCCAGACTATATCGTATACGCACAACCATGACAATAGGACAATACTCCTGCCTTCCCCACCAATATGATATCCAACATCGTAACCAAGAGATAACCAGCAATATACAAGACCCTCCTGGGTAAGGAAACCTGAACTTCACCCCTCCCAGGCGTCTATTAATCCATAAGAATCACAAATATCGCCTAGCCTCCTCCTGATGATCACATCTCAACATCCCTAACATGGCATAAATAATATTTCATATTTTCTTTACTCACCGATTCACCCTCTCCCATGAGGGAGGTCTGGAAGACGGACCTAGATGGCTGACCAACCCCCCCCCCCCAACCTCAAAACCACCCGTGAAAACGTATATCCAGACTGTAAATCTCAACCAGCTCTCTACGTAGATCCAGGTCGTGGTCGGAATCAAGTACTACGGTCTTTACTAGATGTGTGATAGAGAGAGTCCTTTAGGAGGGCTTACCGGGACCTTTTAGATAGAAGCAGCCCTTTAATTCGTAGTAGGTCTTCGATGAGGTACTTTAACAGAAATCAAAGGGTGTTTAGGTAATGAGATGCGTATAGGATGGTTTGGAGGGTCTTGGCCTGCGCCCACGACCTACTAGTATTCTATATATATACATACACAAGAATGACGAGCATTCCAGGCAACCCGAGACTAAACAGTGAAACGAGGATAAAGAAACAAAAAGAGGAGATGGAAGGAAATAAGTGAACAATATGTAATAGGTGAAGCTCCATGAGGAATGCTGTTAATGATGCTCTATATCAGGAATCAGTTGAAAGGAGATTGATATTCATACGACTTACTACTACTATTACCTCGGTCAGAGGAAGACTGAGCACCGCTCTGCGAGGGTTTGGGCTAGGTGGTAAGGTGTAGATGTGAATATCTAAGGAATATTAGGGGCTGAGTGAGGGATCGGTGAATGGGGATATGTTTGAGAAGGGGTGTGGAGGGGAAGGATTGGGTCGTTTAGTAGTTGGGAACTTGTGGAAGTATATGCATGACTCGGGTGAAATTTAAACCTAGGGAATTAGAAATTGGCCAAACAGTAATATATTCCTATCTACCAGTTTACGCCCTGACTGCGTCCTGCGCAGTGCTCTTTTCCTCAACCACCTCTTCCACCTTGCCCTGCTCGAACTCCTTGGCTTCCTCGACCAAATGCTCCGCCTCGAAACTCTTCATGGGGTAGAATCCCCACTTACCAAACATGGCCCGGTCCTCATCCCATCCATTACAGTCCGTCGTGAGCATCTTCTCGCCCGTGAAGACTGCATTCGCACCAGCCTGGAAACACTGCACTTGCTGCTCCTCACTGAGGGAGATGCGTCCCGCAGCCAACCGCACAATCGTCGCCGGGAGCACTATTCTCGCCGTAGCCACCGTTCGGAGAATCTTATCAAAGCTAATCATCTTTCTCTCGCCCAGAGGTGTACCCGGGATCGGAACGAGAGCATTCACCGGGAAACTCTCGGGGTGTTTCTCCAGACTGCCCATCGTGTGGATCAAGCCGACCCGATCTTCGTCCTTTTCACCGAGACCGAGAATGCCGCCCGAGCAGACGTTAATGCCCGCATCGCGCACATTTTGCAGCGTCCTCAACCGCTCATCATATGACCGGGTAGTAATGATCGAGGGGTAGAACTCCCTCGAGGTGTCCAGATTGTGGTTGTATGCCGTCAACCCCGCATCCTTCAACTCCTTGGCTTGGTTCTCATCAATCATGCCGAGTGTGACACACACTTCCATTCCCATCCCCCGAATCCCCGACACCATGGACTTGACGTTCTTGAGGGAGGTTTTGCGGCCACGCATGTCACGCCAGGCAGCGCCCATGCAGAACCGGGTGCTGCCGTTGGCCTTGGCGGTGCGGGCAGCAGCGAGGACTTCGTCGACGGGGGACATTTTGGTGGCTTTGAGGCCTGTATCATAGCGGGAGGACTGTGCGCAGTAGGAGCAGTCTTCACTGCAACCACCGGTCTTGATGTTCATGAGCGTGCACATTTGGATAGCGGCGGGGTCGTGGAAGCGCCGGTGGATGGCGGCCTGATGGAGTTAGTTTGTCGTTGAGGAGAGGATCTTGGGGGGAAGGGAATTACCGCGGCGTAAGTGAGGTCATTCAGAGGCGTCTCATAGATCTGTTGCACCTCCTCGCGAGTCCAGTTTGTGCGTGGTGCCGTGGCGGCGGTGGCTTCACGCAGGGCCGCCGGGATGCGGCTGGCCAGAGCGCCAGCGCTGGGGGTGGAGTGGACGGTGCCGTAGGAACGGCGGAGGAGGAGGGTCCCCCGGAGGGTACGGGGGAGAGGAAGCGACATGGTGTGTATATGTGGGAGGATATGGGTGGTGGTAGAGGAGCAGATGGTAACTAGTAGGAGGTGGTTGGATGGATGAAATAGGGACACTGGGGAAGAGGGGGATGGCAGCTACCTCGGGTGAGAGAGGGGCAGTTCACCGGGGCGTGACGGTGAGGATCTGGAGTGGGCGACTAACACAGGAACTAGTGCCGGGCTACGGCGACGGCTGCTGGCCACAGAATCATGGGCATTACTCACCCATCCTGTCCGCCCCGCCCTCCGAGCAATTAAGCATTGATGGGACCGCCTGGTTGACCCCAACGGAGCCTGGTTCAACACGAGTTCAACCCCCGACCCAGTGCGCCGAGGACGACAATGCTGAATGCTGAAGGGGAATCCGCGCCTTGGATCGGCTCCATGAATCACCACCCATGGCGCAGTTGATCAGTGCCTCGGAGGGAATTGGTTGGCTGGCTTGGCTGCAGCCAACGTGCAGATCCAGCATCTGGCAGCCTGGCATCCTGCCATTAACCTCCCCACCAGCGGGATCGGACCAAGGGAGCTGCGATGCAGTGCTTTGCCATTGACTTTCCCCGGTCGCCTTTATCCACCCGCTGATTGGCGGAATCCTACGGTAGCGCACTGTTCGGGCCGTCGGTGAAACAATGGATTGTCAGCACAGGAACAGGCACGTCCAGATCCTGGTAGATCATGAGAGCACTCGAGAATATAGTTTTAGATACTCCGTACTAGTACACCGTAGTCCGTACTGTGCAGACTGCAGAGGAAGATAGATAAGATAGAATATTCACACCACATCGGCAAGCACCCTGGATACACGACTCATCATCGTAGGATCAGGCTCCACACAACGCTGCCCGCAGCACTCCCTCAATCTCCCGCAATGCCGAGGGTGTCGAGGTCACACTGGCCATCAGGTACAGCACGTTGCCCAGCACCCGCGAGTGCACCTGGAAGTGTGCCCCACCCGCCACCAGGCGCTGCTGCAGCCCCTGGGCGGCTGTCGACGTGTAGCCTGCAGGCACATGTTAGCGGCTATTCTCGGTCACCGCGGACAGCACGATACTCACCTCCGCCTTGGGTGTCCTTGAGCGAAATGCTCAGCACCGTCCCCAGAGCAAAGAGACCCTCCACCGACGGCGCGTGGGACAGTTCGTGAACCAGCCCGTGCGACCACACGCTCCAAACCTCTGGACTGGTCCTGTCCGCCTCCAGCGCGGGCTGCCAATCCTGCCGGTACTTGTTCCAGGACCCACCCTGCTCCATCTGCGTCATCGTCCGCAGCGAGTCCACCGCAACCTGGCACCCGACCGCGTGTGCCGTGTAGCTGTGCCCATGCAGCAACGCGTCGCTCTTGTGCGGGCTTGAAAACGCCTGGAACACCTCATTGCTGGCCAGCGTCGTGCACAACGGCACCAGTCCACCCGTGAGCAGCTTCGCGTTGACGGCGATGTCGGCGTCCACGCCCAGGAACGACGCGGACGATCGGCGACCCAATCGGTACAGCCCGGTGAACACCTCGTCGAAAATGATTGGGAGTCCAGACCACGACCCCGCGCCCGTCCCTGGCGTGGCGTCGGCGCTGAAGAGCTCGGGTTGGGCGCGGACAACATCGGCCAGACACCGTTGGAACAGGGGATCACTGGCATGTGTTAGTGGCGCTCCCGACACACCGGGAGAACTTACCAGAAGAGCATTCCACCCGCGCCTAGAATTACCGGCTCCATAATGACCGACCCGAATTTCATACCCTGTTGAACCAGGGTCTCGATGGTCCCCCGGATATATTCTTTGTAGCGTTGCCCGGTCTCCGAGGCGACCCGCGCCTCCAGATCGAACACCCCATTCAAGGACGAGTACTCCTGGTCCGGTCCCAGCGCCTCCTGGAGACTAGCCGGCATATCGATCTTCCAGGTACCCTGCGACATGCGCACCTGGGGAAAGTCGAACCAGTAGCCGCGACCACGATACCATTCCACCTTCTTGTTGTAGGTGGAGGGCTCGGAGCAGTCCATCACGCCGATGGTGTCGCCGTGGTAGCTCCCTTTAAGACCCAGGATGCTAATCTGCTCCTGACTGGCGTCCCAGCCATACCGATCACACGCCGCCCGCAGACCCATCTTGATGGCCACTTCCATCCCCGTGCTGCCATTGTCGCTGTAGAAAACCTTCTGGAGACGCGGATTGCCGATGGTCTCAAGAAGCGACTCGGCCAAGGACAACGCCGGTTCGTGAATGTTGCCCGGGAACATGACATGACCGTAGCGACCCGCCGCGTAGGCCGCCGACAGTGCCAGGTTGGGGTTTCCGTGGCCCAGGCCCTGCGTCCACCACGAGGCAGAACCATCGAACGTCGCGCGCAGCTCGCCCTTCTGCGAGGCTGTTTCAGGGGTATAGGTCTGGAAGAAGTCATCGTAGGCCGAGTCAATCACTGTAATATCCTTCGGAGCCATGCCATGGTGCTGGGTAAACGGATACCAAATGGTGCTGTGAGCCCGACCGGACATGGCCTCCAAGCGCTCAATGCGCTGGACATTCTTGGCCGTCAATTCCTCCAACAATCCGCCCACATCCGTCCCCCGTGCAACACGCTCGTAGTAAGTCGCCATGGCCTCCTCGTCACGAGCCAGCGAGTCGGCATCGTTCGACTGCGGTCGCGCCGGGGGCTGCGGGAGCGGGACCAACGGGATGCTCTTTTTCTGAAAATAGGTGCGCAGATACTCATGGTTCTGGTAGTAATCATCCCGGAACAACAAGACCGAGTGCACATCGTAGCCACGCAACAACAGCGACTCATACGCCGAGATCGACGACGAGATGCCGCCCAGTCGAGAGTCCGCAATGAGAACGATAGGGAGTCTCAGTGGCCGGTACAGATCGGCCTGGGAATTGCCATTGGGGCCGGGCGAGTGCACGCCGCCCGCCGTCTCAACGAGGGCAAAATTAATCCCGCTGCCCGCCCACTCCGACAGCGTTTTGTGGACGGAGGCAACGATATCATCATCTCGGGGAATCTAGGTGTAATGTTTGCTGTCAGCTGCCATGTAGCCAATCGTTCGAAGGCCCGTAAGACTGTTGCCGTACCGTCACCTGCTTTTGTCTAGCTGCAATGTGTGGGCTGACGGGCTCGTCGAATTGATAAAGACATTTAGTGAGAGTGCCGGCGGCGTAGCGCTGAATGTGGCTGCAGGAGGATGTCAGCGCGGGTGGAAGCCTTTCCGATTGGAAGTGCCAACGCATACCGATCATCTGCCTCGTCCAATGGTCCGGTCGAGACGGGCTTGAGGAAGGCTGCTGGGGAGGACTTTTGCTGGTTGATTGCGTTACAGAGGACAGTGGACACAATAGTCTTGCCGACATCGGTGTTGGCGCCATAGACTTGGTGAGCGCGCAATGAGCGCCAGAGAGCGGCGCCGACCGGGGGCATGGTGTAATAAAAGTACGGTCGGGGACCGAGACTGCAGGCAGTCAATGCAGGAGAGTTTTGTAGGGACGCCGACGAGCAAATAGCAGAGACAGGGAGAGTGAGGGGAGAGTGAGGGGATACTAAGTATGGAGATAAGGATGACAGCTGCGGGAGGCTGCAAGGCAAAATAGCCGAGGCAATGAGGCACTCAGGCAGCCCGCCAGGGATCCAGGCACCCGGCCCAGGCAGCCAGGCCCCCCACCGTTGAGACGCTGATTCGTATTGGGGTTCAGTTTCTATTATTCAATCCTTCAACACGCTAGACGCCGCCAGAAATCCCATCGATCCAGCTTCCCACTAGATAGGCGATAGGCTACTGGCTCTCACCAGTCACCACTCACTAAGTACGGAGTAATAATCAGTAATCACTATCGGAGCCCCCCAATTCCGCCAGGCACGCCTGATCCACCCATGATAGTCACTGCCGAAATTCCCTCCACGCCTGCCCGGCGTGATCGCGCTATCCAGCATTATAATGGCCCCTCCCCTCGCCCAGGACGGAATCATGCTATCCATACTCTATGCCATCCTCTGCTCTCCCCCCCCCCCTAACCAATTGACCCCATTGAACCCCCTCATCCCCCACATCCACCCACCATGCCCCCCAAAACCCTACAAGACTCCCTCCGCGAGGCCCTCCGCCGACGAGAAACCAAGCTCTCCCGACGCCGTCTAACCCTCATCCCGGACACCTCCGTGGATTTCTCCTCCAACGACTTCCTCTCCCTCTCCACCTCCCCCATCTTCCGCTCCCGCTACCAAGCTCACCTCCAACAAGCCCCCCCCTTCTACCCCTTCGCCAGCGGCGGCTCACGTCTCCTAGCCGGCAACTCCCCCTACGCCGAAGCCCTCGAAGAATTCATCTCCGACTTCCACAACGCCCCGAGCGGCCTGCTCTTCAACTCCGGCTTCGACGCCAACGTCGGCGTCCTCTCCTGCATCCCCCAACCAGGCGATCTACTCGTCCACGATGAATTCATCCACGCCAGCGCGCACGAAGGCATGCGCCTCTCCCGCGCGGGCAAGAAAGTCCCCTTTGCGCATAGTTCGCCCTCAAGTCTAGAAGAGGTCCTGCAGGGGGAGATTTCCACGGACGAGAGAATCCGCGATGGCTCCCGGAATGTGTTTATCGTCATTGAGTCGGTTTATAGTATGGATGGGGATATTGCGCCTATTCGGGAGTTCGTGGAGGTTGTGGAGAGACTGTTGCCATTGGGGAATGGGTATTTTGTTGTGGATGAGGCGCATGCCACGGGGGCGTTTGGGCCGAGGGGCGCTGGCGTGGTGCAGGAGTTGGGGGTCGAGGAGAGGATGTTTATTCGCGTGCATACGTTTGGGAAGGCGTTGGCTAGTCATGGGGGTAAGTGGTTGATTGATTGATTGATTGATTGATTGATTGATTGATTTTCTATTTGATATTATCTGGATTTGTTTTGGATTTGTTTTATGGTAGTGAACTAACCGGTGTAGCCATCGTGCTCTGCTGTCCTGACACCCGCGAGTATCTCATCAATTATGCCCGCAGTCTCATCTATACCACCGCCTTGGGATTCCCTTTCCTGGCTTCCATTCGAACGGCGTATGAGCTGCTTGCCGAGGGCGAAACTGAAGAGGTAGGTCGCTGACTCGGGGGAATGGGAGAACGTCACTGACAAACACGGACAGCTCCAACGCAACCTCCAACATTTGATCCGTTACCTGCACACCCGGCTCGGAGAGCTGGGGGCCTGGGATCCCGCCGTCTTCGAGGTCGACCATTTCCCGCGCTCCCCCATCTTCTCCCTGCGCAGCCCGGTGCCTCGCCAGCTGGCTACCGTCTGTCAGCGCAAAGGGTATCTCGTGCATGCCATCATGTCACCCACCGTCCCGGCCGGCCAGGAACGGGTGCGCGTCTGTCTGCACGCGGGTAACACGGTCGAGGAGATTGACGGGTTGGTTGAGACCATCCAGGCCTGGTTGAATAGCCTGGCGAGCGAGAAGCGAACGGCCAGACTTTAAGCGAGATGTTGCATATCATTCACATGCTGTACATATTATTAGCTGCATTAGGAAACCACATCATATCTCGTGAATAAAAGCCATGCGTCATATCCCAGTCTGAACTCCCGAACCCCGTCCCAAATCATAGCCTTCCTCGGCGTAGAATCCATCCCATCTCGTATCCTCCATTACAACAAAACCCGAAACTCCCGTCATGCAATCCCCATCCCAATGCCCCCCAATTCTGACTCCCCCGCGCTAGTAAATCCAATAGTTCCGACAGGTCGGGCAGGTCGGCTCGTGCACATCGAAGGTGTCAATCCACTGCTCCATGCAGGCCCGGTGGTAGTTGGTCCCGCAGAACGCCCGGCACCAGACCAGCAGGTCGTGATCGTAGTCGGGTCCGGCGAGGTCATCATCTAGGGGTGGTGAGTACCTAGCCATTATCTCATCTAGGGTGAGATGTGATCGAAACCTACCTTCCATCTCTTCCCATGCACCCTCCTCGTCGTCCGCGTCGTCCACGTCCTCCATCTCCTCGTCCTCGGACATCTCATATCGCATTCTCTCATCCAAGTACGGCAAAAGACAGATCCCGCAGTCGCCATCGACGGGGCGCGGCTTGACGCGGCGCTTTTCCGAAGCCTTTGTCACGGGGAAATTGCCTATGCTGGAGGAGTCGCTGTCGCTCTCGTGGTCGTGGTCGTGCTGGTGGGGATGAACATCAGAGGGCCTCAGAAAGGGGGGAGTCGCTGGATGGAGAGCGGATGTGTGGGGATGGGCATGAGAAGCAGCCGCAGACATTGCTGTGGTCATAGAAGATGAAGACGGATGAACCCCTGGGTGGCCGATCTCGACTCGACTATGGCTGGCACCCATGCTGACTCTGCCATGCTGGTAGGCGATGATGGACGGGGAAGCAGAGACGTGGTTCGCCAGGTTGGAGATAGTCAGGACACCCCCGGTGGAGAGGACGTTGTTTCCAGGATTGGGGAGGATCCGGTTGTTCATCGTCGCAGGTGCTGCTGGTAAGTGTTCATCTAAGTGTCGCTGCAGCTTTTCCTTCCACTGGGCAACCAGACGCGGGGCCTGGCTTCGATGCAGGTGGGGACAGAGGAGAAGAGGAGCGAGCTGGTCAAGAAGGTTATCGAAGGAAGCCAGGAAGGGGGTGGCTGCGAGCTGGCGGGTGCCCCTGTCGAGCAGCACAAGAGCTACCTGCCGATTATGATGATTGGTCAAGTTGTTGCAGCGACGGTTGTAGTAGTTGGAAGTCCCGAAGCAATGATGATCCTCTGCAGGGTAGATTTTCAGGATGTCAGTCAGTTGGGCAAGAGGGGACGAAGACATGATGGCGGTAGGAGAGAGGTGGTACAACGACGCTGGGCAGCAGGAAGAGGAGAAGAGAACAGAGGAGCAGCGAGCTCAAGATGTAGGTCTCGCTGAAGCAGTGAAAGCCCCGGAGAACTAGGAGGGTAAAGGGACTGTGAAGGAAAGGCCACGACAGCTGAGGGGCTGCAACATGGCATGTTGCGTGGTCTCATACCTGGTGACTGTGCGATGCAGTTTGCTGGAGGATCCGATGTGACGATACTGGATGAGCACCCCGGGGACTGGCGAGGAAGATGGGGAAGAAAGAAGAAAGACAGTGACGCTGTTGCGGATAACAAGGAGGCTGACAATCATGAGGAGAGCGGTCGTCAGGGAGGGGCAGTCCTCATGCTTATGCTATCACCGCATCCGCCCGCAGCAGGGAATCCGCGATAACAGGTGAGCGGTGCGCGTGATGAACCGGCGGGCGAGGCCGAAGCTGTGTTAATTGCCTGGGCGCCAACCGGCGGCCAGGCTGGCCGGCTGGTGAATGCCTGTCCCCTCTTCAGCCCCTCACGGCACTCCCCCTCACCCGGTCGATATTCACCTCTCACTTCCCAGCACCTTACCGCCGCACCACCCCTCCAACCGGACTCCCATGGAGGACCTCCCTGATTTCCTGATCGTTGGTGGCGGGATCTTCGGTGTCAGCACGGCCTATCATCTCGCTCAACAACTCGACCGATCGGCACAGATCGTGCTGTTGGATCGCGCAGCACCTCCGTCCACCCCTGCAGCATCCACTGACATTAACAAGATCATCCGGGCAGACTATACCAACCCACTGTACGTCGCGCTCGGTTTCGAGGCCATCGACGCATGGAAATCGCTATCGTTTCTTCAGGATGCCGGTGTCTATCATCCATCCGGATGGATCTCCATGGACGAAAAGGACAGCGATGCCCCCGCGGTGATTCGAAAGAACTTCCGCGACTGTGGCCGGGGCGACGTCCTGGTTGACATGAGCGAGGAAGAGGTCCGTCAGGCTTGGGGAGGCCTCCTCGGGCGGACCGACTGCTCTCCGTTCGGGTCGTATTATTATAATTCCTCCGCCGGCTGGGCAGACGCAGGGAAAGCCTTGCAGCTCATGGCCCAAGAGGCGATCCGGCTGGGCGTCCGATATGAGATTGGGGAAGCGCGCCGGATTGTGTGCGGAGAGAAGGGCATTCTGGGGGTCAAAACAGCCGATGGAACCATCTACCAGGCCAGAAAGATTTTGTTGGCAACAGGAGCCTGGACGAGCCAGCTCATGTCGTCCGTGGAGGATGACTGGAATCTTCCTGAGGAAGACCGCGTGGAGCGTCAGGTATCTGCCGCCGGGGTAATGGTCTCTCACTTCCAGCTGTCGCCGGAGGAAAAGGCCAGATACTCACAACTGCCGGTGTTGGTCTACGGTGGGCAAGGTGGGTGGTGCAGTGAACGCAGGCGGGGGAACTGGGCTAACTCTACCAGGCGAGGTGATTCCTCCCACTGCTGACGGAATCCTGAAATTCACCAACGCAACGTCGCTCACCAACACCATCCGCACCGTCACAGGGCACGATATCTCGGTCCCACTTCCAGATCAAAGCCATGTCCCACCAGAGCTGCAGGAAGACCATATCCGAGCCATTCAACCCCGACTGCCACAGATTTTGGACGACCACCGCCAGCCAGATTACTGGCGCTTGTGCTGGGATGCCATCTCGCCCAGCCAGCATCCGCTTATCACGCGCCATCCCGACGACCGGCTGTCCCACCTGTATTTCGCGGTGGGGGGATCCTTCCACTGCTACAAGTTCCTCCCGACGATCGGCAAATACGTGGTCAACGTGCTGCACGGGGTTTCGAGCGGTCCAGAGAAAGACAAGGCGTGGGCGTGGAAAACCGACCGGTTGGGCGAGCGGGGAGTGCATGAGCGCTTGGTGCCCGGGCGAGAGTTTCGCGATTTTGCATGAGACTGATAGTGACCCAGCGGGTGGTAATTCCGCGAATGGAGCAAAAGTTCAAACGGTCGTTCTTGTAGCCATCAAGATAATGCCCTCCCCCTTGCGTCCGGCTCACCGACCAACGACCGCCCAAGTTGACAGGTCATCCCCTCAGTAGATCGACACGTGTTTGGCGACAGGAAGGCCTGCAAGTGTGCTGTAGGGCTGGTCGCATGGCGCGTCGGTTCACTCGGTTGAGCTGAATGTTGGGTCGTGGAGCATCCCCGACCCACCCGTTCCAAAAAAAAAGGTTGAACCCAGCAAGCCAAAAGCCGAGGTTGCGACCTCGAGGCGACTCCGCAGGGAACTATTGGCAGTGGGTGTGATTTGTTTTTTTGGAAGCAGATCATCACTGCTGAATGCGGAGGCCTGCCTGCTGGGCCGAGGGTCGTCGGCAATCACCTCCCAGTCTTCAGCCTAAACCTCCCTGAAATCCTCCGCCTCCACTCCACCTCCGGTGTCTATCTCCTCCCTCATCCGTACGCTTGTGGCCTCGAATTTGCCGACCATGGCGATAGGTAAATCCCCTCCAGTTTCGATGCGAACCAGCGCAACTGACCTTCGCAGCCACCGCCAGTGCCGTTGCCCTCGCCGCCTATCTCGAAGCCAAGTTTCACCTCACTCGCGATGTCGCTAGTATCCGCAGCATGCGGAGGGCCCTCCGCGATACGGAAAAGGCTGCCGCTCAGGGCCAGCTGAGCCCGTGGCTCATCTTCACGGCCACCGCCGCCAAATACCCCGATATGGTCTGTCTTTGGACGCGAGAACGCTCCTGCACCTATCGGGAGACCCTGACGGCTGCGGCGCGGTACGGCCATTTCTTCCGCTCCCGAGGCGTGCAGAAAGGCGACCTGGTCGCCTTTTATCTGCAGAACGGGGTCGAGTTCGTGTTTGCTTGGCTGGGTCTCTGGAGCATCGGATGTGCCCCGGCCGCCATCAACTATGCTCTGGCAGGGGATGCCTTGGTGCACTGTCTGGGTATCAGCGGAGCCAAGCTGGTCCTAGTTGACTCGGACCCTGAGTGCGTTGCCCGCATGGAAGAGCGGAGACCCATTTTTGAGAAAGAGTTGGGTATGGAACTGGTCACCGTGGATGGCGCTCTCACCAACCAGCTGCTGGCCTTGCCCGCCTCCATCCCCGAAGATGGCCGTCTCGCCCACAACGTGCCCGGGTCCTCTCCGGCCATCCTCCTCTACACGTCCGGTACCACCGGGATGCCCAAAGGCTGTGCCTTTACGATATCCCGGCTGTACACTGTGCTAAAAGCCCGGGACAGCAACGCGACCAACACCGCCGGCCCCAATGGCGACCGCTGGTACAGCGCCATGCCACTCTACCATGGCACGTCGGCCATCACGCTGATCAGCAATGTTCTGGGCGGGACGAGCATCGCCATCGCGCCTCGATTCAGCGTCCGCGGCTTCTGGCGCGATATCCGTGACTCGGGAGCCACCGTGTTTGTCTATGTTGGTGAAGTGGTCCGGTACCTGCTGGCGGCCCCGCCGTCCCCGTTGGACCGCCAGCATCGAGTGCGCATGATGTATGGGAATGGGTTGCGGCCGGACGTGTGGGAGCGATTCCGGGAGCGGTTCGGGGTGGCGGAAGTCGGCGAGTTTTTCAACAGCACCGAGGGCCTATTCGTGCTGTTCAATCTCAACCGGGGGCCATTCACCGCGGGGTGTGTGGGACACCATGGGTTGCTGCTACGATGGGCCTTGCGAAACACGTACGTGCCGGTAGTGATTGATTCCACCACCGGGGATGCAGTTCGCGATCCCAAGACGGGGCTGGCCAAGCGGGCCTCATACGACGAGGGCGGGGAGATGTTGGTGCGCGTGCCGGACGAAAAGGCCTTCCAGGGATACTGGAAGAACGATCAGGCGACACAGAAGAAGTTCCTGCAGGACGTGCTGCAGAAGGGGGATCTATGGTACCGGTCGGGTGATGCGTTGCGGCGGGACTCGGATGGACGATGGTATTTCCTCGATCGCTTGGGCGATACCTTTCGCTGGAAGAGTGAGAACGTGTAGGTTCCCCCGGGGCTAGGTGATAATTATGAGGCTAACATGCAAGGGATAGATCCACGGCCGAAGTGGCCCAGGTGCTGGGGCAGTATCCCGGCATTCAGGAAGCCAACGTCTACGGGGTGCTGGTCCCCAACCACGAAGGGCGTGCCGGCTGCGCGGCGCTCCAGCTGACCCCTGAGGCACGCAGTCCCGGGAGCTTTGACTGGCAAGGGCTGGCGAGTTTCGCGCGGGCCCAGCTGCCGCGATACGCGGTGCCCGTGTTCCTGCGTCTGCTGGAGAACCCGGCGCACATCCACAACCACAAACAGAACAAGGTGCCGTTGCGCGACGAGGGAATAGACCCGGCGAAGCTGGGGACCAAGGTGGCGGAGGGCCGGAGCGACCGGCTGTACTGGCTGCCTCCGGGGGCGGAGGGATACGTTGAGTTTGGCGGGAGTGACTGGAAGCGACTGACGGGGGGTGGAGCCAAGTTGTAAATACCTACATATTTGTATGAAGCGTTCATCGACGATGCTCGTTGTGAGCTTTGTTCCCCAATGGCATATCAGGCCGGCCATTATCCGGGCGCGATCGCACCCGATCGCGATCGCCAACTGGAGCGACTACCCTGGGGAAGTGACCTGTCCAATGCGTGCCCTAGTCGACCATTGTTCATCAGGACGCGTTAAAACCCGACGACCTGTTATCAGACCATTAACTCTGGGACGCCTGATCTCTGACTTGGCCAGCAATTCAGCGATCAGCAATATACTGGCACCCTTGCTTGCGGTCGCATCCAGCCAGTGACCGAAAGTTGCAGCGTAGCAACCGACCGGGGGTCCTCTGTCAGTCATGACTCAGTGATTTTGCTCGGAGGCAACGTCCGATTCCCGTGGTCCACCAGCATTGACGGGAAACGACCAGCGGATCGTATCTCTTGGGTGTGAAGTGGACAGGCACTCGCGAATCCCCGCTCGCCGGGGAATCCACGGAAAAGCTTGCTGACCGCAACCTGGCTGCAGTGTCATTTATGAAGATGCGGGTACGACCTGGACGGGACGGTCGGATGCGCTAGCGAAAGGAACAGGGGGCCACGAGGGAAGAAAACCACGCATGGGATGCTGCACGGTGCAGGGGAGAAATGCAACAGAAGGTGAGATGGTCCCGCCCTAAGCAGGACTAGCGACGGAGTGGCACAGCGCCTCGTTGCTTCACCCGCTAATCCTCATCGCCCTCCCCTCTTCGTTAGGCTCTGGCTTCTCCCGCTAACCCCTCGGGATCCACCCGCAGACAGTCCGACTATGGCCTTGAAGGGAACATGCTCGACGTCGAAGGCTGTTCGATGCTGCTGCTCGGGCATTTTCCCTGGAGTTAGCGCTTCGTCGCGTGGGCCATTCGGTTGCCCCTGTCACGCTCCCGCGATGGCTGGCACAGGGGCACCACGTCTCTTATAATCGGCTGGCATTCCGGTCCTCACTCTCCGGAGTCACTCCATCCGCATTCGATTCGCCATGTTCTCACGCGGCCTCCTCTGGACCAGTCTCCTGGTCTTGTCGACCCTGGGGAATGCGGCCGTCTCGATCTACACGCCCAGCACCACCTGCCGTTGCTTTCCCGGGGAGCCATGTTGGCCCTCGCTGACCGACTGGGCCCGCTTCAACGAGTCCATTGATGGCCGGTTGATCGCGACCGTTCCCTTGGGCAAGCCCTGCCACGCGCCCTTCTACCGGGCGGACGAGTGTGACTACTTGCGGGAGCGGTGGACGCAGCCAGAGATCCAGTGAGACTTCCTGACTCGCAGCCTCGCGGAAAACAGCAAGGAGACGAGCTAACCGAGTCAAGTTATGAGTCGTCGTCGTCCGTCATGGCCCCCTGGTTCGCCAACGGCTCCTGCGACCCTTTTCACCCTATTGCCAAGCCCTGCCTGTTGGGCAACTACATTGCCTACGCTGTGAATGTTGGCCAACCTGCCCATATTTCCCAGGCCCTCGCCTTTGCCACCAAGCACAACCTCCGCGTGGTCATCCGCAACACCGGCCACGATTACAACGGCAAGTCCACTGGCGCCGGGGCCCTGGGCATCTGGACGCACCATCTCAAAGATATTGAGATCCAGGACTACCATGACGCCCACTACACGGGCAAAGCCATGAAGCTCGGCGCGGGCGTGCAGGGCTTCGAAGCCTACGAGGTGGCCGATGCGCACGGCTACCAGGTGGTTGGGGGTGAGTGTCCGACCGTGGGGATCGCCGGGGGGTACAGCCAGGGCGGCGGACATTCAGCTCTGGCATCGCGGTATGGGCTGGCGGCGGATCAGGTCCTGAAATGGGAGGTCATTGATGGCGAGGGTAACTTTATCACGGCAACACGCGACAATAGATATAAAGATCTATACTGGGCGCTGAGCGGCGGCGGCGGCGGCACCTACGGTGTTGTCTGGTCCATGACCTCCAAGTTACACACGAGCACGCCCACCTCGGGGCTGAATCTGACCTTTACCAGCACCAATATCTCCCAGGATACTTTCTACCAGGCTGTTAGCCTGTACCACTCCATTCTGCCCTCGATTGTCGACGCCGGAGCCATGAGTATCTGGTTCTTCACGAATACCAGCTTCGCCATCGCTCCGCTCACCGGACCTGGGATCCCGGTGCAGGAGTTGGAAGCGCTGGTGCAGCCCTTCCGAGACGGCCTGGAGAAGATGGGCATTGCCCATACCTTTTATGCGGAACAGTTCCCCACCTACCTGAGCGAGTTCAACGCCATGATGCCGAACATAGCAGTGGGCGAGGCGCAGTACGGCGGATGGCTGATCCCGCGGTCGGTCGTACAGGAAAATAACACAGCGCTGACCGACGCGTATCGGCAGATCACCGAGGACGGGGCGACGTTCATCGGGGTAGGGTTGAACGTGTCGAAGGCGCTGGTAGGAGATGTGTATAACTCGGTGCTACCGGCATGGCGCGACGCACTAATCGACACGACGCTCACGACGCCATGGGAATGGGATGAGCGACAGGCCATGCTGGTGGAGCAATACAAGATGACCTACGAGTATCTGCCATTGCTGGAGAAGTTGGCCCCGAACTCGGGGGCCTACATGAACGAGGTGAGTGCATCGATAGGGATTGATGCATGGAGTATGTCGGCGGGACTGATGCATGCAGGGCGACTTCCGACAACCCAACTTCCAGCGGGCCTTTTACGGAGTGAATTATCCGCGATTACGCCAGATCAAGGCGAAATACGATCCAAATGATATGTTTTATGCACAGACGGCGGTGGGATCGGATGAGTGGCGGGTGTATGCGGACGGGCGATTGTGTCGGGTGTGATGGGTTTCTTGTATAATTCGTCGATAGATCTGTTGTTGTTTAAAGAAATGTAATTTTGGCTACGGACATTGAAGGTTGACTGGTGGTAGCGGTGGCCTGTCCACACGTCGAACCACAGTTGAATTGCGGGTCCGCCGTCTCCTCGTCTCCTACACACTACACAGTACCTCGTCCGTCCAGCAACCGTGAGATTGCACCGACCTCAGTCCATCCTTGTCATCATCCAGCCATCATCCAGCCATCATCCAGCCATCATCCAGCCATCATCCAGCCATCATCCCTTGGCGACACACTATTACCAGGATGTCCGATCCCTCGTGCCAACCCGGCAACTGGGGACTGCCGAGAGTACCAAAAGCAAACAACCCTACCAATAACCCACTCCCAACTGCGCATAGACACCAAGATCCGGACAGATCATCCTGACAAATCCTCACGCACATGAACACCACCCACCCACCCACTCGCACGGGGCAATTTGATTCCCCGACCACAACCCCGAAACACAAAAATAACCTGACCGCGATCTCCGGAGCACCCGTGGATGAGAGCGATCGGCGCTGCCACTAGACCAGGGCCCGATCCTGGCGGGTCCCCGCCGGCCACACCGACTCTGGTGAGTGTTTCTGCAGGGGATGTGATTCGTGAGCCTGACATGCTGCGATCGGGATATGAATCATCAGGCGGGGGAAACCGTGGGTTACCCGGAAGCTAGAGGGGTGGATCGAGAAGTTAAAAGGGGGGATGATGTTTGATGGGCTCTAGGTTTGATGGCCCGGGGTGTTGGGTGGGAGGATGGGTTTATTCGGAGATGGGGATCTAACGCTGTCACCTTGGAGATTGCAGACTTGTCTGGCGGTGCAGAATTGCTGAGGGTGACTACGACCACGATCCTCGTCATGCACCATGACTAGCACTAGGGCACTGCTTGACCACACTAGGACACTGCTTGGACCACAATCGGGCACGCTCGACGGACTACTGCAGAGACCGACGGCACTAGAGACACACAATGGCATAGACCAATTGCCCACGAGCCTATCGGATGTGGCGTGGCTGCAGGCAGCTGCAGGCACATGCTCGTTCATCACAACCATGCCTCCTGACATTGACACCACCAGCAGAAGCAATGAGACACTACCAAACTCTCTTTAGCCTCTCCCGATCCGCGAACCAGGCCTGGTTCTCGGGCCCGACAAGTTGTGGCCTTGGATCGAGTCTGGTTCGACACATCAGCCTACTCCGTACAGCGAGGGTATTTGTGAGCGGTAAGCACTCTCCCTCCGTTTATCTGCTGCATGGCTTTGTTTTTTCTCGTCTGTCGCTGCAGGGGTAGGGACGTTGTCTATACTTATACCACTGTGCAGCCAACTTGAATCTCCGTCAGACTGGTCTCAGCATGCCGCCATGGGCTGGGTCCATAATCTGACCGTCCCTGATCCGCACAGTCATGTTCCCCGCGTCATTGCCGTCTGTTTGACCTTTTCCATCACGGCCTGTCTGGCCGTGGCGATGCGATTGTACATCCGGATTGACATGAAACGGTCCGCCTGGGTGGATGATTTCGCGTCGCTATGGAGTGCCGTGTTAGCCATGGCCTATGGGGGGGTTGCAGTTGCGCGTGCGTATCCTTTTCCATCTTGAATCAGGCTGATCATGACGAATGGGTTTAGAGACAAGATGGGGATTAGGACTGGATTCCGCGTACTTTCCGGATGAGAACGTGGTCATGTTCAGCAAGGTATATATACATAACTCGGCGTATCTGGTCGATGCTAATCATGTAGATCCAATATGCCGGCGGGCCGATCTACACGCTGGCACTGCTGGGGTTCAAAGTCTCGCTGCTCTCATCGTACCTCCGCATTGGGGGGTTCGTGTCTGTGTACCGGGCAATTATCATCGTGGCTATTGTGGCCGTGGTGTGCAATCAGTTGATCTTTACGTTTCTGTTGTGTTTTGCATGTGATCCGGTATGCAATCTCAGGGTTCAAAATGACATGGGCTAATGGGATAGGTATCTCGACAATGGGATATGACGATTGAAGGGTCGTGTATAGATACTGTTGCTTCTTATTACGGTATTCCCCCCACCTTCTTCCCCCCTTTAACCCTAATCTCTAATTGAAATAAAACTAACAGATCCAGCTCTCGCAGGTAACCCACCACACCACCCCCTCCCCCCCAACCCCAGACTCGACTCTGATACATAGACACAGGAACCAGCCTCGGCTTCGACATCATCATCATTGCCCTCCCCCTCCCAGTCCTCTGGACCTTACAACTCCGTCTCCGCCAAAAGGTACCCCCCCATAAAACCCCCCCTAATACCTTAACCCACTAACCCAAGACCAATACAGATCGTCCTAGTCGGCGTCTTCGCCCTCGGCTTCTTCATAACCATAATCCAAATCATCCGAATCTTCACCATCAAAAACCTCAAAACCTACACAGACAGCCAACCCATCGTTCTCTGGTCCGACGTGGAAATCTCCCTCGGCGTGATTATCACCTGCATCCCGACCTACGGACCGTTCTTCCACGCGTTCGCATCATCCCTCTCTTCATCGTATAATCAACATTATGGACATCGGAATAATTATACCTTTCATGGCGAGAATGGATCACCGGGGTCATCGACGTCCCCGCATTCATATCAGTTACGGAAGGCAGGGACGGGGACGGGGACAGGGAACGGGGAAAAAGAGCGGAAGAAGAGAAAGCAGAGTCGGGATTTGGCGGACGCGTCGTTGGATGAGGTGGCGAGGGGGTTTGGGGTTGCGGTGGGGTTGGAGAGTGGGTTGTTGTTTGGGAGTGAGGGTTTGGGGGGGGAGGGGGAGGGTGCTGTTTCGAGGAGTGGGAGTCCCGGTTTGAGTGTTCGGCGGAGTGGTAGTATTTCTCGGAGTGTGAGTAGGAGTCGAAGTCGGAGTCCTGGTCCTGGGTTTGGGGTCGGAGGCATCGGGGGAGGCGGGGTCTGGGATGGGGGCAGTGCGCAGACGACAGTCATTAGTAGTTTGCCGAGGGCGAGGACGGCGGAGTCGAGGACCGGGAGTGAGGTTGGGTTCTTTGCAGCAGGGGCAGGGGAGGATGGGGGCATGTTGGAGGCGGGGACGGGGTTTCCGTTTGGGAGTCTTATGGGAGGGGGGAGGGGGATTACGAGGAGTGTGAGTGGGTGTGGGAGTGGGAGGGGATTGCAGATTCAGAAGGTGACGGAGGTGAGGGTTGAGAGGGAGTGATCTTGCTCTCTCTTCTGTCTCTTCTATTCCATGGATATAATATGGGAGAAGAATGTGAGGTAATGGTAGGATAACAACTAATGAGGAATGACTCTAATGCTTGCTAGATATCATCAATCCAATATGTTCAGATGAGTGTTCAGATCTCCAAGTGTTCATCAGATCAGGTATAGATAGGTAGGTATCACTTCTGCAATCCCAACAGGTTGATACTCTTCGGTCGCTCAATCGGCAGTCCCAATGCCCGGTCCCAGATCAACTGGACCAATGGCCCCAAGGCCCGACTGACGCCGAATGTCACGGTATAGTAGAGCGGCTGCTGGAAGCCGTAGTGGTAGAAGAGCACGCCGGATGCTGCGTCCACATTAGGGTGGGGGTTTTTCGTCTATTGCCATCAGTCTCCATTATATATATATAGGGGACAGGGGGGAGGGGTTACCTTGCCGTGTTCGGTCAGTACACCTGGGGCAATTTCCGAGTTCTTCTTCACGAGCTGGAAGACAGGGTTCGCCAGCACGTCTTCTCGCGTCGCGGCAAAGTCCATTAGGGCTTCGAAGCGTGGGTCAGGCTTGCGGAGCACACCGTGGCCGTATCCTGGGACCACACGGCCCGATTTCAGGGTATCCCAGAGGTATGTGCGCACGGAGTCGTCCGTGACCTGTGTGCCAATCTTCTCCTGCATCGCGAGGATCCACCGCAAGACTTCCTGCGCCGCCAGGCCGTGCAGTGGTCCAGCGAGACCGAGCAGTCCGGCGCTGTAGCTGAGGAACGGGTCGCTGAGCGCGCTGCCCACGAGGTGGGTGGCATGCGCCGACACGTTGCCACCCTCGTGGTCGCCGTGCAGCGCGAGGTACAGACGCAGCAGGTCGTGAAAGTCGGCGTGCTCAGACCCGCCCTTGCCCAGCAGCTCGGCGAAGTTGTGCGACCAGTCTTGCGTGGCGTCGAGGGCCTGTCGTCCGACCTGGTCAATCTCATCCGGTCTAAACACCAATGCGGCGACACGGGGAATCTTCGCCAGCAGCGAGATACTGTCGTCAAAAGTCGGTTCCCAGTATTCGGCCTTGTTCAGGCCGCGCTCGTACGCCTTGGCGAATGACGATTCGGTGTTGAGCGCCGCAACGGCAATTGACAGCTGCGTCATGGGGTGCATATTGCGGGGGAATGACTTGATCAGGCCGAGAATGTGTTCCGGAAGATGCGACTTTTCGGCGAGTTCGCGCGAAAAGGCCCGCACTTGGCTGGTGGTAGGAACCTGGCCGGTCAGGAGCAGCCAGAACATGGCCTCCGGGAGCATTTCAGTGCCGGTGGTACCCTTGGGGAGTTCGCGCTGGCAGTCCTTGATGGTCTTGCCGTGGAAGCGAATCCCCTCCTCCGGGTCGAGGACGGAGCCCTCCCACAACATCGATTTGAGACCGCGCATACCACCGATGATGTTGGCGATCTTGACCTCGCCGACGACGGTGTCGCCGCGGGCCTTGACTTGTTGGAAGAGATCACGTTTGGCGGGGATGACGGATTTCAGTGTGGTTTTGAGGTCGGGTTCGGTGCTGTAAGACCGGCTGGTGCGGAGGGTCTGAGAGAGTCAGTGTTACTCCAGGGGTGAAGAGACAGGGATGGAGGCGTACCTTGGCCAGCCGCGAGGCATGGCGAGTTGTTGGGCGTATAGACATCGTGAGGGCCATGCTGAAAATAAATTGAATGTGTATGTACGATAAAAGAGCGGGCAACAGAGTTATGTACGGAGTACAGCCGGGGGGGGGGGGAATGAGGAACGAGGCCAGGGATCATCGGGGGGAGAAGTGGCCGCCGGTTGGCCGCGGTGTTGGACAGGCCGAGGCAAGGCACGGCTGCATGCGGAGGTCAACATCAGCCATGCACATTCTCACCGCCGATGGGCCCCGAGCCGGTGGCCAGTTAGTCGCCTCTAGTTTGCAGTAGAGCCTGGAGCTGCATCTTTAGTATTCATCATGGTGTCATTAGATTCTTCGCCTGCAGATCCCGCCCGTCCGTCCTCGGGGTGATCTGGGACAGCGGCATGCGGAGGCTACCTCGGGGATGAAGCAGAGCCATACAGCCGATGAGATGGATGGCCCGAGCAGTGCCGCGTCGGTCCATGGACAGAGTTGCACTCGTACATTCAGTGCATTGTGAGAAGCCCATGTGAAGTGGATGCAGTGGACTCCCCCATTTTGGCGCCGGTGGGCCCCGTGCGGGGTAACCCCAATCCGGTAAGCCGTTCAACGTTTCTCTCAGGTGACTCAGGCAGTAACTGTGGCCTCAGGCATCCACCAGGGATCAATTGAAGCCCGAAATATCAGGCTTCGAGCATTGGGCTTGCACCGCCACAGTACCAGCCGTGCGGACTTGATAGGCTATCATCCTCCGCCTCAGGCAGAGATTTCTCGCCCGATCCAATCGCCCGCCGCCTAAAAATCCTCAGCTTTTGTTATCGGCCCCGCCTCCATCTCGTTTTTCCTGTGCGCTCTCCTCCCCTCTCTCCTTCTCTCTCCCACATCTCCCCTCTTCTTTTCTTCTTGTTGTTGTATACCCCTGTGTTGTGCTGTTCCGCATCCCTCGAGGATTGCCTGTTAAAAGTTTTTGCTTTCCTTGTCATTGTTTGTCGTTTCTTCCATTCATCAGGCCCACGCCGCCCGGCCGGTGCGAGCCTTGGACCAGTTGGACCACCACCCACACGATATCATGCCTCACCCTGAATCCCCTACCCCAGCCATGGCCACCGTCGTCTCCAAGACCCCCTCCGGCATCCCCCCCACCTCCGAGGAGATCGCCTCCATTGTCAACACCGTCTTCAACGCCGAGACCTCCCAGCAGTCGCTGGATGCCGCCTACGCTCTGACCAACCTGCTCATCCAGAGTGTCGGCTGCGCCGGCTTCCAAAGATACAACCTACTCCCTGAGATCAAAAAGGCCGCCACCGATAAGAAGAATGGCGCTCGTCGGGAAAGTGCCATGCTCATCCTGGGCGCCCTCTTCGAGCGGTTCCCCCGCGAACACCCGCTCAGTGAAGTCGTCTTCCTCCTCCAGGACGGCGGCGTTCTGAACCTGGCCCTCGACCTCCTGGCTGACAAGGGCGCCGTCGTGCGCGATGCCGCCCAGTATGCCATCGATGCCCTGTTCGCCTGCCTCAAGGCCGAGGCCCTGGTCAATGCCCTTCTCCCCGCCATCACCGCCTATCTCAGCCAGAACACCGCCAAGTGGCAGGGTTTCGTCGGCGCCTACTCGCTGATCGAGAAGATGGCCAACAAGGCTCAGATGGGCACCGGCTCCCTGGAGGAGGAGCGCGAAAAGGACGTCCTGCGCGAGGCCATGGGCAAGACCCTGAAGGATCTGATCCCGCTGGTCGAGTCCGGCATGCACGATCTGAAGAACGAGGTGGCCAAGAAGGCCATCAAGGCTATGAACGCCATCACCACTCTCTTATCCAACGACGACGTGGCCCCCCGCATTCCCCTGCTCATCAAGACCATGGAGCAGCCCTCCGAGCAGACCCTGCAGAAGGCCATCCATGCCCTGTCCCAGACTACCTTTGTCGCCATCGTCACCTCTCCCGTCCTTGCGCTGCTGACCCCCCTGCTCGAACGGTCGCTGAACGCCCCCACCACGCCCCAGGAGACGCTGCGCCAGACCGTTGTGGTCGTCGAGAACCTGACCAAGCTCGTCCACGACCCCGCCGAAGCCCGTACTTTCCTGCCCAAGCTCAAGCCCGGTGTGCAGCGCGTCAAGGACCGTGCCTCTCTGCCGGAAGTCCGTGAGCTTGCGACCCGTGCCTTGGATGTCATTGAAAAGGCCATGGCGGACAAGGATGTGGCCGCCGGTGTCATTGTCAAGGTCACCCCCGAGGAGGTCATGGTGGTTCTCGATGCCAAGATCCAGGAACATGGTGGTCTCGCTCGTCCGGAGGATGCCACTCTGTTTGCCCTGGGCAAACACTACATTTCCGAGATGGTTCGGGAGGATGTCAACTGCCGCATGCACGACCGGATTCCCGCCTGTATCGCCCCTTACCTGCGTGGTCTGCTGCAGGATGGCAAGCACGACGAAGTCGCCGCGGCCGTCCAGGAACACTTCGTCGAAGAGGACCACCGCAAGTTCGGCAAGCCCATTCCGGACGACCCCAACGAGGTGGAGATTGTCAACGCCAACTTCTCTCTGGCCTACGGTGGTATGCTGCTGCTGTCGCACACCAACCTCCGCCTGCTGAAGGGACACCGTTATGGTCTGTGCGGTCGCAACGGTGCCGGTAAGTCGACGCTCATGCGCAGTATCGCCAACGAGAAGCTCGAGGGATTCCCGCCCCAGAGCGAGGTCCGGACCTGCTTTGTCGAGCACAACCAGGGCGAGGATGCCGATCTGAGCATCTTCGAGTACGTCCAGAAGGACCCCTTGATTGCCGCCGAAGGCGAGGATCACATCCGCAGCGTGTTGCTCGAGTTCGGTTTCACCGACGGTCCCGATGGCCGCCAGAACCAGCGCGTGGGATCGCTGTCCGGTGGATGGAAGATGAAGCTGGCCCTGGCCCGTGCCATGCTCCAGAAGGCGGATGTGCTGCTGCTGGACGAACCGACTAACCACTTGGATGTGGCCAACGTCAAGTGGCTTCAGGAGTACCTGAAGAAGCACACCGACATTACCAGTTTGATCGTCTCTCACGACTCCGGCTTCCTGGACGAGGTCTGCACGGACATCTACCACTACGAACAGAAGAAGCTGGTCTGCTACAAGGGTAATCTGGCTGAGTAAGTTTTCCCGTCTTCCTGTCTGGATTCGGCTAACGGTCGCAGTTTCGTCAAGGTCAAGCCCGAGGCCAAGAGTTACTACACCCTGTCGGCCAGTATTGTGCAGTTCAAGTTCCCTGCTCCCGGTATTCTCGCGGGTATCAAGTCCAACACCCGCTCAATTCTCCGCATGACCAACTGCTCCTACACCTACCCCGGCGCCAGCAAGCCGTCTCTCACGGATGCCTCCCTGTCGCTGACGCTGTCGTCCCGTGTGGCCATCATCGGAGGCAACGGTGCCGGTAAATCGACCTTCATCAAGATGCTGACGGGTGAGACCATCCCCCAGACCGGTAAGGTGGAGAAGCACCCCAACCTGCGTATCGGATACATCAAGCAGCACGCCCTGGAGCACGTCGAGATGCACTTGGAGAAGACTCCCAGCCAGTACCTGCAGTGGCGTTACGCCAACGGTGACGACCGGGAGGTGCACATGAAGCAGACCCGTATCCTCACCGAGGAGGACAAGGCTCAGCTGGAGAAGCCCGTGGACCTGGGCGATGGCCGCGGTGCCCGCCGCATCGAGGCGCTCATTGGTCGCCAGAAGTGGAAGAAGTCCTTCCAGTACGAAGTGTAAGTATTCTGCTCCCTGCCGCTCTACTGCCTCTAACTCGTCCAGGAAATGGGTTGGCCTGCTGCCTAAGCACAACACCATGATCTCTCGTGAGACGCTGCTCAACCTCGGTTTCTTCAAGCTGATCCAGGAGTTCGACGATCACGAGGCGTCCCGTGAGGGTCTCGGCTTCCGTGTCCTGGACCCCAAGGTCATCTCGAAGCACTTTGAGGATGTTGGTCTGGACCCTGAGATCGCCAACCACAACGAGATTTCCGGTCTGTCCGGTGGCCAGAAGGTCAAGGTCGTGCTGGCGGGTGCCATGTGGAACAACCCCCACTTGCTCGTCCTGGACGAGCCGACTAACTTCTTGGATCGTGACTCGCTGGGTGGATTGGCCGTGGCCATCCGTGACTTCAAGGGTGGTGTGGTGATGATCTCCCACAACGAAGAATTCGTGGGCGCGCTCTGCCCGGAGCAGCTGCACGTGGCGGACGGTCGCATTGTGTCGCGGACCAACACCGCCGTCGCGCTCGACCGGTTCGAGGACAGCGCCGCCAGCTCGCCCCAGCCGGGCAGCACGGCCGTCAACTCGGCCGTGACGAGCGCGGCTGCCTCGGCGGTCAACTCGGGGGCGGAGGAGCCGGCCGAGCTGAAGTTCAAGGCGCGCAAGAAGAAGAAGTTGACGCGCGCTCAGCTGAAGGAGCGGGAGGCGCGTCGTCGCCTGCGTCATTTGGAATGGCTGCAGTCGCCCAAGGGCACGCCCAAGCCTCTGGATACCGACGACGAGGCCGAGTAAATGATTGTTTGTGATTCTTGCATCGCAGCGGTGTGATTAGATTTGTTTTCTTTTTTTTTTTTTCTTTTTTTGATAGACGGTTGGCTGGTTGCTTTGCTTAATGAGGCTTGACGAGTATATAGATGTAGACTTTTGCTTGCTGAATGCACATTGCTTATGCCTGATGCTCTCCACGTGTCTGTGTTCATCACGCGTCCACGGTTCACTCCATTGTTCCGCCCAATCTCGATGAATATCCAGCCAAGCCTTAGGTCTGACTCTCAGCCCGAGCGGGGCAAGTCTTGGGGCCTGCCGAGTGCCTGAAGCTGACCTTTTGCATGCGCCCGCCACTGGCAGGCAGTCGAGATCGTCATCGAGATCGGCGGGCTGCTGTAACCCTCGCATCCCACCTGTCCTCCACGCGACTATATCCGGGGCTCCCCCGCACTCGAGAGAAGTCCCCGATTGTCCTTTTTTCACCGTACACCATGGAACACACCAAGGGCAACGTGTCTGCGGCCAGCCCGGTCAGTGAGGAGTATGCCGGCCTCGACGACGATGCCAGGAAGCTGGCGGAAATGGGCTATACGCAGGACATGCAGCGGAACTTTTCGGTGCTGTCACTGCTGGGCGTCGCCTTTTCCTTGGCCAACTCGTGGTTCGGCATCTCCGCCTCTTTGATCACCGGCATCAATTCCGGAGGCACCGTCTTGACCATCTATGGCATTCCATGGATTGCCCTCATTTCCACCTGCGTGGGTGTCACCCTCTCCGAATTGGCCTCCGCCATGCCCAATGCCGGCGGCCAATACTTCTGGGCCAGCGAGCTTGCCCCGCGCCAATATGCCTCCTTCGCATCCTATCTGACCGGCTGGCTGGCCTGGTCCGGAGCCATCTTCACCTGCGCCAGCGTTGCATTAAGTCTGGCCTCTGCCGGCGTCGGCATGTGGCAGCTCTCCCATCCGGACTTGTATGTCTCCCCTACCCAGATCAGAACCCCCCATCTAACTACCTCAGCACCCCCCAACCCTGGCACACCGTCGTGGCCTATCAACTCATCAACTTCTTCGCCTTCCTCTTCAACTGCGTCGGCAAACTCCTCCCCACCGTCGCCACCACCACCCTCTACATCTCCCTCCTCTCCTTCGCCGTCATCCTCATCACCGTCCCCGCCGCCGCGCCCACCCACGCCTCCCCTTCCTTCGTCTTCGCCCACTTCGTCAACTCGACCGGCTGGCCCTCCGACGGCATCGCCTTCCTCGTCGGCCTCATCAACCCCAACTGGATCTTCGCCTGCCTCGACTCCGCCACCCACCTCGCCGAAGAAGTCCACCGTCCCGAACGCAGCATCCCCATCGCCATCCTTGCCACCGTCGCCATCGGCTTCCTCACCTCCTGGACCTACTGCATCTCCATGTTCTTCAGCCTTACCGACCTAACCGCCATCCTCACCTCCCCCACCGGCGTCCCCATCCTCGCCCTCTTCTACCAAGCCCTTCACCACAAACCTGCCGCCATCGTCCTCGAATCCCTCATCCTCGTCACCGGCATCGGTTGCCAAATCGCCTGCCATACCTGGCAATCCCGCCTCTGCTGGTCCTTTGCCCGCGATCGCGGTCTCCCGGGCTCGTCCTTCCTCGCGCAGATCCATCCCACGCTAGACGTGCCCCTCAACGCCCACAGCGCGAGTTGCTTCATCGTCGGCCTCCTGGGTCTTCTTTACCTCGGCTCCTCCACCGCCTTCAACAGCATGGTCACGGCCTGTATCGTCCTGCTCTATACCTCCTACGTAGTCCCCGTGATCTGCCTCCTCCATCGCGGCCGAGACAATATCCCGCACGGCCCGTTCTGGTTGGGGACTTTCGGCCTCGTATGTAATCTTGTTCTTCTGGCGTGGACGCTGTTCTGTCTCGTGATTTATTCCTTTCCGGTCGTGTATCCGGTTACGACGAGTAGTATGTTATTCCTTCTTCTTCTTCTTCTTCTTCTTCTTCCCGTTCCCGGTTTCCCTCTTCCTGGGTGGTGGATGGCTAATGGCACAGACATGAACTACGTATCGGCAGTATACGGCGTCGTGGCGGTGATTATTGCTCTCGATTGGGTTCTACGAGGACGGAAGACATTTCGGGGCCAGACGGCGCGACATGCGGAGGTGGAGGGGGTGGGGGTGGGGATTGTCCCCGGGATGGGGGTGAGTGATGTGGATGTGTTGTGACTACTGTCTAGGGAGGACTAGACTCTAGCTCGGTTGAGTTGGTTTGGTTGGCTCAGTTTATCTATTGGAACTATACCCGTGATTGGAGAGTGTATGGGGTATGATGGGTGTATGGTTCGACTAGTACTACGTACTACTTCTCGCCCGGCAATAAATATAATGAATCAAGGAATGAATGCATGGAGGTTGTTGGAAGATATATTTTACTATAGGACGGTTGATCTAATGACGACTGATATACTTATTGCTAGTTGTTCTGAGAAGAATATAGAGGTCCACGGACGGAGTACTTATCGTATTGAACTACTATTGTATTAGTAGTCTTCTCGTTTTTGTAGGATAGGGTCAGATATTACGAATAGGGTACATTAGATAGACCACAGACTGGGAATGTATTATTCATTCGGCACTATGGTATTATGTTGATAAAAGGATGCATACAGCACTGATCATGGGTGGCATTTACATAATTATCTATCTAGAGAAAAAACACGTTGCCATGATAGAAGAAGCACGTGTCATTCAGACTTGCTCCGCCAGAGCACGGGTCTCGGCCACACTTCCATTGGCGACAGCTACATGGGCAAAAGCCGAAGATCGAGTCTGCGAGAGGTCCTCCACAGCATGCATAGCTGTAGGGACTCCATACCCCCCACCCCCAGGAGTCTCAATGACGATCCAGTCGCCCGGCTCAACCAATGCAGAACCTTTGCCGCCCAGCGAGCATACGCCGCCGGACGTGTACTGACCCCAGGTGTTCCGGCCGCGCTGGCCATCGCTCCCCCCCTCCAGGCCGTAGGGCGCCAGACTGCGACGCTCCGACAGGATCGAGGCGGACATGGGGAGACGGAACTCGACATGGCGGATGATACCGTCGCCGCCGTGCCAGATGCCCTGGCCCCCGCTGTGGGGACGGAAGGCAAAGCGACGCAGGATGACTGGGTAGCGGCGCTCGAGCGATTCCGCGTCGGTGATGCGTGTGTTGGTCATGTTGGTGTGGACGCCGTGGGTGCCGTTCCAGCCGGGACCGGCACCGCTGCCGCCGGCGATGGTCTCGTAGTATCCGAAGCCACCCTCACCTTCGATGCCAAAGGTGAAGTTATTCATGCAGCCTTGGCAGGCGGCGCAGACGCGGAATGCTTTGAAGATGACGTCGACGATGCGCTGGGAGGTAAGGACGTTGCCGGCGCATACGGCCACTTCGACGCTGGGTCGGAGGAGGGACTGGTCCGGGATGACTAGCGTGATGGGCTTCATGCATCCTTGATTCAGTGGGATATCCGAGCTCACCATGCAGCGTAGCGCAAAGATCACTGCAGAGTGGCAGATGGCGATCGGCGCATTCCAGTTGCCTGTGTTTGGGCCAGTCAGCGTCATTCTATCCTTAAAGGAATGGGCTCCTTGTTCTGACCGTAAACCTCCGGCCCCGTGCCGGTAAAGTCAAACACAGCGGAGCCATCTTCCGGGTTGATGATGACTTCCAGCTGAATTGGGGTTCCATCATCCATGTAGTCGACAGCCATGGGTCTGCCGCTGCCGAATTCCTTTGCGACTTTCTTGAACAAATTGCGGGTCGCCAGCTCGGCAGAATCCTGAATGGCCTTCATGTACATCTACCAATGGTTAGCGGGGTCAGGATGCAATATCGGGGTCGGTACCTGGACGACATCCATCGTGTACTCCTCAATGAGTTGTCGAACGAGCCGGATCCCACAATTGTTGGAGGCCACCTGAGCCTTGATATCCGTGACATTGTCCTGGAAGCACCGGGACCCGCTGCAGCCGGGAAACTTTGCAGGTTCGTCGCAAAGCAGCCGCTTCAGCTCGTCGCCAGCGAACTTGCCGTCACGCACTAACAGGAACGAGTCGAACACGGCGCCTTCTTCCCATAGCCGCTTAGATGACGGGGGCATGGACCCGGGCAGGATTCCACCGACCTGCAATATGCATGATAGTTAATAGGATGACAGGGGAAATAAGATACAGTGGGATAGAGACTCACATCAGCGTGGTGTCCGCGCGAGGCCGTCCAGAAGATGATTTCCTTGCCTTGGGCATCAAATACCGGGGTGATGACCGTTAGGTCAGGCAAATGAACTCCTCCAAATGCTAAAGGATATGTTAGTACAACAGGAAAGGTAGATTAAACAAATGAGAGGGCGGGGATACCCGGCGAGTTGGAGAGCAGGCAGTCCCCATCCCGCAGCTTGCCCTTCCAGTGCTGGATCTGCGAGGTCACAGCAAAGCCCATACTGCCGATCATAGCGGGCACATGGGGCGCGTTGGCGACCAGAGCACCGTCCGGGGCAAAGATGGCGCAGCTAAAGTCCAGACGCTCTTTGATATTGGCGCTGACGCTGACCTTTTGCAGCACGCGGCCCATCTGCTCGGCGATGCCGTAGAACCGGTGCCGGAACACGGACAACTGGATGGGGTCCAGCTCAGTGGCACTGACCATTTTCGGCTCCCCAACGACATCCAGGATAAGCACCTGGCTGGTAACCGTGGCCGAGCTCTGCGGGGTCACGACGATTGTCTGCGTGCGGTCGACCACCAGAGCCGGGCCGGGGATCTTGCTGCCCACCGGCAGTGAGCCGAGCAGATAGACGGGGGTCTGCACCCATCCAAGCCGCCGGAAGTAGACCTGACGTATCCCATCAGGCGCTGGGCTTGTCGGTGGCTGCGGGCAGGCAGCAGCGTTGGCCGCCTCTTTCTGGGCCGTCACGATGGGCGGCTCTCTGGGACCAAAGTCGTTTGTGCCGACGGCACGCACGCGGATCTGGTCAACAAAGACGGTTTGGCCGGTGGGTGTAAAGCCGAACTGTTTGTGGTGGGCGTGGATGAAGGCCTGCTTGGCATCACCGCCGACCACAGCATCGATCATCATAACCGTCTCGCTGCCGTCGTACCGCATGAAGAGGGCAGGCTGGGTGTCGACGCGGGCAAACCCGTGCATCGACGAGTGACTCTCAGCGGTGCGGGCAAGGGCCGCCAAATCAGCCATGATGCCCCCAGCGCTAGTCTCGTCGAGGGACTTGCCACAGGGTCGCTCCTCCGTGTGCACCACCTCAGCCAGGCCGATGCCATAGGCGGAGAGGATGGAAGAATACCGGTGAATCAGTACGCGTTGGATGCCTAGAGCCTCGGCGATCTCACAGGCATGTTGCCCACCGGCGCCGCCAAAGGAGGCCAGATGGTGTTTTGCGGCATCATGTCCGCGGCCCTCGGTGAGACTGCGAATGGGCCCGCACATGGCCGAGTTGGCAACCTGCAGGAAGCTAATGAGATTTATTAGTGAGACCGAAAATGATTGCCAAGAGAACGAAGAGGGGATAATTGCAAGACTCACCCGTCAGCCACCTCAGCCCAAGTCAGGGCCTTGCCCGTATCGCGGTTGATAAGATCGGTCAGGGCCTGAAATTTAGCCAGCACAATCTCTCGGTCTAGGGGCTGGTTCTCCTCAGGGCCAAAGACAGCAGGAAAATGCTCTGGCAGCAGCCGGCCCAGGGCAAGATTCGCATCGGTGACAGTCAGGGGCCCTCCCTTGCGGTAGCAGGCTGGACCCGGATGCGAGGAGGCGCTCTCTGGACCGACCGCCATCAGTGAGCCGGTCCAGGTGAGAATGCTGCCACCGCCAGCGGCGATCGTATTGACATTGAGCTGGGGCGCATGGACGGGGACGCCGGCCGTGGTGGTCTCGAAGACATAGTCCCAGCGGCCGTCGTAGCGGCTGACGTCGGTGCTGGTGCCGCCCATGTCGAACCCGATCAATGGCACGGGGGCTGCCGCCTCGGGGTCGTATAGGGTGCGCGCATACCCGACCACGCCGCCTGCAGGTCCGGACAAGATGGCGTGTAGGCCGGAGAGCCGGTCAGCAGGCACGAGCCCGCCGTCAGACTGCATGAACTCGAGGCGGGTGGAAGCGGGGCCAGTGGGAAAGTTGGCCTGGATCTGGGCGAGGTATTGGCGGATGGTCGGGGTGAGATAGGCATCCATGACGGCTGAGTTGCCACGGGGCACGAATTTCGGCCGGCTCGAGACGCGGTGGGACAGCGAGATGTGCTCGAAGCCCAGCGCGCGGGCCATCGCCTCGATGCGCAGCTCGTGGGCCGGAAAGGCGCACGCGTGCATCAGACATACGGCGATGGAGCGGAAGCCCCGGGCACGCAGCTGCTGCAGGCCTGCCTGCGTGGCCGCCTCGTCCAGGGGCCGGAGCACGAGCACCGTCTCACCAGACTCGCCGGACGAGACGATTGCCTGCGGGTAGGCAAGGGTCTTGTTGCGCAGGACGGCCGAGTCACGGCAGCGCTCTGGCACGACGCGCTCGGAGACCTCCATCACCTCATCATATAGCGGCTGCGGCCGGCGGATGGCCAAGTCGAACATGTGCGGGCGCGCCTGGTTCCCAATCTGCAGCGCATCCTTGAACCCGGCCGTGACGAGAAGGGCGGTGCGCTCGCCCTTGCGCTCCAGCAGGGCGTTGGTCGCCACGGTGGTGCCCATCCGGATCCATTCTGCTGGGTCAGCGTGTGTCTGTGAATTGAGGGCCAGAATAGCATCTAACTCACCGACATCGCTGAGGTCTAGTGTGGTACCCCGCGGGATCACTCGGCCTGTGTGTTGCTCGAGCACGCGCCGCACGGCTTCAGTCGGCGCATCAGGATAGTGGCGGGGGTCGACGGAGAGGATCTTGACGACAATGTCCTCCTGGCCTGCCACTTGGCAGACGCAGTCGGTGAAGGTGCCGCCTCGATCTGGATCACTCGTTAGCATGCTCCGTGCTCTGATAGGTTAGGGCAATCGCACCGATCGAGATCCGAAGCCGTCGTTGAAGAGCGGAAGGCATAGCGGGCAGAGGGGATGGATTCTCTGGTGATCTTTTCCCTTGCCAGGGTTTAATAACTTGTTTGCATGACTGCTCGCTCTTATCCATCGCTATCTATCTGCGCTGAATCTCGTCCCCATCGGAGATACGCGCGGATAGTGGAGCTCCATCACCACCCCTCCTGGTGGAGCCGTCCACCGGTGGACAGGACAGAGCAGATAGCACCGGGTCTTGTATTGGAATGCTCGCCGCACACGCTTCGCTTCCGATCAGTAGGACGAGGGGCATGGTCTCAGGATGAAATAAAAAAGGTCCAAGGACGGCCCTCACCAGACCATCAAACCAATCTCTAGACAACCTTGTTGCCACCGGACAGACCACTGCCACCATGGGATCAATTGGCCCCTCTCCAGTCCAACACACCCCCTACCAAGTATCCGAGTACCCCAGTCGGCAGGGACGCAGAATCCGGATCGTGGTCATCGGATGTGGTGCCAGCGCGATCAATTTTGCGCACGAGGTGGACAGTAGCTCGCTGGACCTGGAGTTGGTCTGCTACGACAAGAACCCTTCGATCGGTGGCACCTGGTACGAGAACAAGTACCCCGGATGCGGGTGCGATATTCCCTCGGTCAACTACCAGTTTTCCTGGGCGCCGTCGGCGGAGTGGACCAGCTTGTATGTGTTCTTCACCCCCTCATGGCTCATGCTAAGCTGAGATCCCATAGCTACTCTAGCGCTGGTGAGATCTTACAGTACTTCAAGACGGTGGTGAAAGACTATGGTCTGATGAAGTATATGCGTTTGAATTCCCGGGTGGTCGGGGCCATCTGGGACGAGGAGAGCGCTCAGTGGCATCTCCAAATCGAACGGACGGACGGCACGGTCTTTGAGGATCGTGCGCACATTCTCATCAACGCAAGTGGTGTTCTCAAGTGGGTGCTCCTGATTCAACCCCTGTCCGTTTCCTAACATCGTCACAGCAAGTGGAAGTGGCCAGCGATTCCCGGCCGGGAAACCTTCAAAGGCCCAATGCTGCATAGCGCCAACTGGGACGACACAGTCGAGCTCAAGGACAAGCGGGTGGCGGTGATCGGATCTGGCTCGTCGGCCGTGCAGATTGTGCCCAACATCCAGCCCATCGTCCAGTCCTTGACGTGCTTCATCCGCAGTCAGTCGTGGGTCACGGCGAGCTTCGGGCAGCGGTTTGCGGGCAAAGGAGGCACTAATTTCCAATGTCAGTCGTGAACGTTCCTTTAGTCTAGATCAGCAGCTGACTTCGGCGCGGATAGACAGTGAAGAGCAAAGGGAGGTGTTTCGCAATGATCCCAAGAAATACCTCGCGTATCGGAAGAAGATTGAGTCGGAGCTGAACTCGCGATTTCAATTCATTCTGAACGGGTCGAAACAGCAAGCCGATGCCCGTGCGGTATGCTCTCCCTTCTCACTCTCTTCAAAAAAGTACAGCACTCACTGTAGCTTAAGGCGGCAGAGCATGACATGCGCACCCGACTAGCCAAAAAGCCGGAGCTGGCAGACCTACTCATCCCCACCAACTTCGCCGTCGGGTGCCGTCGCCCAACACCCGGAGCCGGGTATCTCGAAGCGCTATGTGAAGACAACGTAACCGTAGTATCCCAAACCATCACCAAGATCACCCCCCGGGGAATCCAAACCGCCGACGGGATCGAACACGAGGTCGACGTGATCGTATGCGCGACGGGCTTCGACGTGAGCTGGAAACCCGCCTACCCGACCATCGGCCGCGAGGGACGTAGTCTGAGCAAAGAATGGGCCGATGCCCCCAGCACATACCTCTCCATTACGGTCCCACATTTCCCCAACTACCTAAGTATCCCCGCGCCCCCCCCCCCCTCACCCCACCACCTCTTCTTCCTCCCTTCAGACTAACACCCATTCACCAGTCTTCAACGGCCCCTTCGGCCCCTACGGCCACGGCAGCTTCCTCCCCATAACCGAGACCCTCTCCCGCCACTTCCTCTCCATCCTCACCAAACTCTCCGACGAAGGTATCCTAACCTTCGACGTCAAAGAATCCGCAGTAGCGGACTTCACCGAACACCGCCGAACCTTCCTCCCCCGGACGGCATGGTCCTCGCCCTGCCGATCCTGGTTCAAACAGGGGACCGTGGACGGGGAAATCATGATGTGGCCCGGCTCGCGGATCCATTTCTTTGAGACGATGAAGAGGCCCCGCTGGGAGGACTATCATCTTACGTATGTGGGGACAAACAACCGATTCGGGTACTTAGGCAATGGCTTCGCGGCGCGCGAGTTCGACGGACGGGATTTGTCGTGGTATTTGGGATACTTGGAGGGGGAGGGGGAGGAGGATGTGCAGCCTGAGTTACGGGATGAGGAGTTTCATATGTTTATGAAGCAGCAGTGGGAATAGGGATAGGCGGGGGTGACGTCCACCACTGGTCAGGATCATTGCTGGGATGTGTGCTATCTTTGTAGAGTCCGAGGTGTGTGTCGCGCTCTGAGCGTAACCGCTCGGACTCCCAGGTTTAGTGCGCTCAAGATAGAGGCCTCAATGCGTTTGACGCGTCTCGGGCAGATACATCATGTCGTGTATGAAATGTATCCAAACGTAAGAGAAACGAAAGAAAGATCTATTGTTGTTCAGCTCCTAAAATCCATGCAGGAGAGAATCTGACGGGGTAAGAGTTGGCCGGCCCTGCGCGTTACAGTAGGGGAATTTCCGTGTGAAGGAGGGAAGCGGTGACATGGTGTGCTTTTGTTAGTATGAGGGGTGATTATATTCTGTGAACAAATGATAATTCATCTCTCACCCAGCTGTAGGCTTTGGTCTGGTTGGCATGGATACGCGAGATAGTTTGCTCGATTAGCTTGGATATTCACCCTCCTGGGATGGGAGTCATCTGGCATCGAAGGTGAAAGTACTGGTCCGTGTTGCTACTAGGAGGAGGGTTGTAAGAAAAAATGGAATGGGACTTGGGGTATTGGTGATATCAAGCATAGGATAAGAGTTGTGGCTGGGCTCTCACGTTCTCGCTAATAATATGTCTTGAATCAAGTATTGTTTTTACACGATGGCCGCTAATCACGCCTGGCGGAATGAGGTCACATGATCCAGGGATGTCGTTTACCTTCCAAGCAGTATACTAGCAAATACACATTCATCATTCAAGCGTATATAAATGTACTGAAAAAATGTCAATCCGGATATAAGTCATAGAACGTATCGAAAATGCAACTGCTGAAAATCGGTCAAATCCATAAACTTGGACCGCTCAAGAGCATGCCTCGCCACCTCATCATTCGCAAGATCGATGCCCGCCTCAACCTGCAGACGATCCCGGCGCCGATTCTCACGCCCATTCACAAACCTTAGTAGTAGCAGCACCGCACCCGCAAGACCATACATAATCGCGACGAGCAGCTTGCCGCGGCGATACTCCGGGGCTTCCGTAGCGGGAAACGTCTGCGGTCCGATCCAGTTGCCCGCGGCGTAGGCGATGATCTGGAGGCCGCTGACGGTGACCTTTTTGGTGTAGCCGAGGGTGTTGTTCGAGATGGCGGTCATGAGGAGACCCCAGGAGGCGCCGGCGACGCTGACGAGGTAGTAGCCGATCAGGAGGGCGGGTTTGGCGGTGTCCGGGAGGACGACCATTAGGATGCCGCCGAGACAGGCGACCATGATGGCGGCAAAGGAGACGGCGGTGCGGTCGAGCCAATGGTCTGACAGCCAGGTGAAGAGGAGTTTACCGGCGATGTCGAACAGGCCGGAGGGGGCGCTGAGGAGGAGGGCGAGGCGGTCGCCGAAGCCAAAGGATTTGATGAGGAGGGAGCCGAAGGTGGTGATGCCGCCGTTGGGGATGTTCATGAGCAGTGAGTAGAGGATGTAGAGGTAGGTGCGGGGGTCGTGGAAGGCTTCGCGGAACTGGGCCCATTTCCAGATGGGGCTGCCGACGCCTTGGAAGTTGTCGCGGATGCGTTCGAGGGCGACGAGGCGTTCGCGGTCGGTGAGGAAGCGCGCGGTGGCTTGGCTGTCGGGCAGGTACCAGAGGTAGGCGATGCCGGTGAGGATGGTGAGGAGGCCGAGGAGGAGGAAGAGGATGCGCCAGGGGGCCAGGGCGGCGTGGTCGATGGCGGACAGGCCGTAGCCGATGACGCTCATCAGGATGAGGGCACCGCCGTTGCACGACAGCCAGTAGCCCATGCGGCGGCCCTGTTCGTTCTGACGGTACCACATGCCGGTGATCAGCACAAAGGCTGGGGTGACGGTGGCTTCGAAGGCGCCGAGGAGGAAGCGGCAGGCGAGGAGACCCCCGTAGTTAGAGGCGGCTGCGTGCCCGGCGAGGGCCACTCCCCAGCAGAGGATGTTGGCCGCGGTGTATTTGCCCACGGGCAGGCGGCGCAGGAAGTACGTGGTGGGGAATTCCCAGGCCAGGTAGCCCGCATAGAAGATGCTCGACACCCAGTTGTACTGGTTGCCGTGCAGGCCCGTGTCGGTCTGCAGACCCATGAGCGAGGCGTAGTTGAGTGTCGTCTTGTCCGCAAACTGGATCAGGTACACCCAGCACAGCAGCGGCAGCATGTGCCGGTCGATCTTGCGCAGCAATTGTCGTTCCTCTTCGGGGGTGAATTCCACCACGGTGCCTCCGGTCAGTAGCAGTGCTGGGTCTACCGCTGGACTCTCGATTATCTCGCCTGCCGCGAGGTCGGCCTTGGTAGGCTGCTCGTCACGGCTTGCAGACTTGTCCATGATGGGCTGCAGGCGAGAGAGGAGAAAGGGACAGATACAAAGAGTGAGAGAAAGCTGCAGAGAGCGGGGTACACAAGGATGGTGGACTGGCTAGCTACAATAGAAGGCTGCCCCTGGGTTGAGTGCAAAGCATGACTACTCAGGGCTACTTATTGTTTGTCCGCACGATGACAGTGATAGGGAAATCGGGGCACCTTATCTCCCCATTTCTCTTTATCTATCTTATCTTCCCCACATAATGAATACATTTGGAGTCTGTCGGGGTTGGTTGGTTGGTGGGAGCGGCATGACAGGGGGATCACCGGCGTTCTGTCCACCAGTGGAGCAGGGGGATTTGGTGGAGGTGGAGGGTGGAGGGGTTAGTGGATGGTGAATTAAGCTATCCCCGCACGACTCGATCAATGCATTCCGCCACATACTCCACATTGCCTGCCGTGAGTCCCGCGAGGGAAATTCGCGAGCTCGCCGCCATGTAAATGTGATGCTCCTCTACGGCGCAAAATGACATTAACAGACACAGACAGTGAGAACGAGGGATGGATTGCAGCTTACCCTGTAGACGACGGACCTGAGCGGAGGTCAGCCCGAGAATCGTAAACATGCCCTTTTGCTCAATAATGCGCGTCCAGTTTCCCGGCGTGCCGCGCCGTTGCAATGCCGCAGCCAGCCGGCAGCGCATGTCCACCAGACGGCTGTGCATGGTGACGAGATTACGCGCCCACTCAGCGCGGAGAGCATCATCCGCCAGCACCGCAGTAACAACACGGGCACCGAATGCAGGCGGATTGGAGATTTCCGCGCGGATGAGCTGCGCCAGAGCGGACTCGACAGCCGCAGCCACGGTACTGGTGCGCGTTACAACAGCACACAGACCGACCCGCTCGCCTGCATCGCAAATTTTAGCAAAGGCAACCAGTTACGTGAGGCAGACATACCATAAATCCCCATGCTCTTCGCAAAAGACAAACAGACCATCACCTCGAGGGCAAGATCATCGACAAAATGCCGAATGGGAAAGCAGTCACGTGCGTAGTCCCCCGAGGTGAGTCCCAGATAAGCCGCGTCGAAGACCGGTACGAGCTGCCGCTGCTGCACGAGGAGGCCAATCTCCCGCCATGCCTCCGGGCTAGGATCCCAGCCAGTCGGGTTGTGGGCGCTGGCGTGAAAGACAAAGCTGCTGCGGGGGGGTGCCTCGCGCAGGGCGGCCAGCACTGCAGGGAGGTCCAGGCGACCGTCCGTAGTGGAGGTGTTGCGGAACTCGCGTACGTGCAGTCCTACGGACTCAAATACCTGCTGGTGGTTGGACCAGCTGGGTGTCGTGATGTACACGGGATTCGCGGCCCCCAGGGTCTGGTGGAGTAGTTTGCCTGCCAGATGCAGGGCCCCGGTGCCGGCTAGGGCCTGGCAGGAGGCCACCTACGGGGGTCAGTGATGAGAAGCAGGCAGGGAAAAAGAAAGAAGGAAATAGAGGAACCAAAGTGAAAAACAGACCCGTTTGGCGCGCACGGCAGAAGACTCATCGCCCAGCACCAAAGCCGACGCCAGCGTGCGGAAAGCGGGGAGTCCGAGGATGGGCAGATACTCGTGGTCGGCGTCCTGGAGACGTGCCTTGGCTGCCTGCACCGCTGGCAGGATCCATGGGTGGCCCTCGCTGTCCCGGTAGGTGCCCTGTCCGAGATTCACCTTGTGTGGGGCGGAATCTGCCCGGTAGAGTGCTGTGAGCTCGAAGATGGCATCTGGGGGGGTGCAAGGTACGTCGTTGAATAGGGAGGACGATGTCATTGTATAAGACAGAGAAATACGGTTGAGAAGGGAGCAGAAATATACGTATATAAAGTAAAATGAGCTGATGAGGTCGTTTTGAATGATAATACTTAACTTGATAAAGGCTGTGTTCAAAACTACTAATAGTAGCCAGCATCCAAGTTACTGGTGGAGCTCCACCGGGTATCTACCACCACAAAGACTTCTTTCCATACCGATATAGCTATATATACACCTAAGCATATCTACGAGTAGTATATCCCAGCTCTGTGAAACATCAATCCACCGATATGACCACTTCCACTCCCCCCTCTGGCGTCTACACCCCCGTGGTCGTCTTCTTCCACGAAGACGAGACCATCGACACCGACAGCACCCTCGCCCACGTCGACCGCATGGCCGCTGCCGGAGTCACCGGCCTCGTACTGCAAGGCAGCAACGGCGAAGCACCACATCTCGACCACCACGAGCGCCAAACACTAGTGCGCGCCGTGCGCGACCATCTCACCGCACAAGGCCACACCAACACGACACTAATAGTCGGCTGCGGCGCCGCCAGCGTACGCGAGACACTCATCTACATCACCGAGGCACACGATGCAGGCGCCGACTTCGCCCTGGTGCTGCCCCCAGCCTACTGGACAGCAGCGATGACAGCTCCCGTCTTGGAGAACTTCTTCCTCGAAGTCGCCGCCGCATCGGCCCTACCTCTCCTCATCTACAACTTCCCCGGCGTGACCGGAGGCATCGACATCACCTCCGACTCACTCATCCGCCTAGCCCGCGCCAGCCCACGCATTGTCGGCTGCAAGTTGACCTGCGGGAACGTGGGCAAACTACAGCGCGTCGCCTCCGCTGTGTCGGGGCCGACATTTGCCGCCTTTGGGGGGAAATCGGATTTCTTCCTCCCGGCGCTGGTTGCCGGTTCCCGTGGCGTTGTCGCCGCGCTTGCTAATATCGCGCCCAAGGTCCATGTTGAGTTGCTGCGTCGCTACCGTGCGGGGGACCTCCCCGCGGCGCAGGCGCTGCAGGCGACTCTGAGTCATGCGGACTGGGCTCTTACTAAGGTGGGTATTGCTGGTGTTAAGGCGGTGGTTGCCCATTATTTTGGGTATGGGTCTGGGCGGGGGCGCCGTCCGTTGGGGAACTCGACGGTGGGGACTTTGAGTCCGGAGATTCTGGGTCCGATTGATGAGGTGGTGGTGTTGGAAAAGAGTCTGTAGCAGATGTTTAGCTTCGTGTTTACTTCCTGACCTCTGGCGCTATGTTTGTACTGGCTGGTACGGAAATCAAGGGTAAAGTATATATATATGATGATTTAGTGTATATATTGATATATAAAACTCGTATTGGAACGCGGACACTGATTCAGGAAGAACAGTAAGGCCCATAGATCTGCAGGGTGTGCATGCTCTCGTGAATGCACGCTTGGAAGAAGCGACAGGAGTCATTCAATAAGCCTGGGCGGATCTCCTCCACCGCGCTGAATGTGCTTCGGATTTCTGCAATCGCACGGGCCAGAGCGTGGGGGGGTATGCAGCAGATGGAAGAGTACAGCGCTCATTCTGCTACTGGTGGTATGGGAGCCTTTTCGGAGTCAGACATGAAGAGAACCAAAGGGTGAAACAGACCAGCCATTAACAGCATTGTCACCTCTACCGAGAGTTCCTTGGACGACAACGTCCGGCCTGTCTTAAAATCCCGGGTATTCATCATGGCATATAAAAAGTCCTTTTCTGGGACATTGTTTCCCCGCTGGATGCGCGCCTGGATGCGGTCCTGCATCCAGCTCACCGCAGCTCGGATCTCCGGCAGCAGGGACAGGAGGAGCAGACGATCCAGCTTGTATCGGTAGATAGAGTGTTGTGCAAGACACTCCCATACGCAAACAATTCGCACATTCCCTACTGATCCACCATCACAACATACCAAAGTACTCCGACGAATACCCTTAGTCAAGACCGCAGGCAGCCATCTCATCTCCGACGAGTTAAGCATCTCAAACCGCTGCCCAAAGGCCATCTCACTAATAACATCCATTGTCAACCAGGTACACACCTGAGCCACATCCTTCACCGGACTCCACCCCTCTCCTCCTCCATCTCCCCAATCACCTCAACAAAATCCTCAATCCTCCCCACCACCCGCCCCTCCACATCCCGTAACCCCTGGACCGAAAACACCCTCATCAAAACCCGCCGCTTAAACGCATGTTCCTCCTTCCGCACCGCTGACAACGTATTCGAACCCCCGTCGACTGGCACTCAACGCCCGCATACCCATCCACCTTGCGCACGTTTTGCCCGAACCCCGTATATCTCAGCCATGTCCGCCGCGTCGTGGAAGACGATTGCGTTCGGTTCATACCGGACGGTGTTGCCTGGGTTGGTCGGGTCAGTATTCTGTCAGGGGTAGGTAACTAACGTGGCATACCGTATTTCTTATACCACGCGTAATGTCTCCGATGTAAATCGCCCCGCCAGGCAATAATAGGCCGCGTACCAACTGGTGAGGGTGGCAAGTGTCGGGCCGGGATATTTGGCGAGGGAGTGGAGGTAGAGGCGGTGGATGGCGAGGAGGGATGCCTTGGTGCTGTGAGTTAGGTTGATGAGGATGGAATTGGTTGACCTACGTATAGGAGAATCGATACTAGTGTATACCAGTAGAGGGTTTCTTCCATGGTAGTGGTTGATGCAATGAACATGCCCTGTTTTCTCTCCTGCTTAGAATGAGTACGACTTAGTACCCTCTACCCCACCTGCTGTTAATAGATGATAGACACTACATCATGCATAGCTCATCTCCCAAGATTCAAAGAACCAAACTGATAATAATAAGAAAGCTTAATCTGGCACTTCGGCACTCAATCCCACCCATATCCGCCTATTCGGATGTTTCGCCATGGTCGATCACCCATGTAAGACTCCGTACGATTCATATTGTTTCTTGACATGATGAGATGATCATCCTTGTATAGGGTGTTATTTTTTTTTACTCTGTGGATGATTAGGGGAATACTTCTATCCGATGCGGAATGGGATCGCGATTGGCTGCTGCCAGGCTTATGAATGGGGGTGTGGTGGTTGGTTAGATGGGCTAGGTGGGTGGGTTATTGGGTTTTCCTTTTTTTTGTTTCTTGCGGGTGGGATTGTATTCTGACTGGGTATTGTATTGTATTATAACTCAAGCACAGTGACGGGCTATGAATGACCCCGTCCATTGTATCCGATGGGGCCGGCTATACCAGAGTCTCACAGTCCATCTTAATTCCCCTGTCGACTGTTGGCCGTCCAGAATGGCAGCCCCGTCTCCTGTCGCGCAATCCCGTACAGGGCAGCGCTGTCCAGGTTCTCACCTGCGTAATCCCGCGCGGCGTTTAACCGGCTCGAGGCTATCTCGACGGTGGGTAGGCGCGTGTGATGCTCGGCGGCGAGAGACAGAGCATGTTTCATGTCCTTGCACGCCAGGGCGGCGGCAAAGCCGGGTGGTGTCTCGAGTGGTGGCGCGTACGCACCACTTGTGATCCGATGCGAGTAGCTCTCGAGCACGGGCCCGAACATGTTGCCGATGAATTCCTCGAGCTGTTGGCTGCCGATGCCGGTCACTTCGGCAAATACTTGTGCTTCGGAGATTACTTCCATAAAGCTGATGACGAGGATGTTTCTGACCACATCGGTTCGTTAGTTGCTGGTAATGCATGAGGAGAAGGAAGCACACCCCGTGATCTTCAGCAGGCTCGACTTTCGCACATCTTCGCCCAGATCGATAATGGCCCGGCCCATGACATCAACCTGTGGACGGACCGTCTGCAGTGCTGCAGCAGGCCCGGCCATTGCAAAGATGAGCTTCCCGGCAGCGGCCACGCGACTGGCCCCGAACACGGGCGAGGCAATAAACGCCGCACCCCGCTCGCCGAGCCGCTGGGCGGCCAGCGCCGAGGTGTCGGGGTGTACCGTGGAGGTGTCGACGAAGATCTTTCCCTCCAAGGAGACGTCTGTCGATAGGGCCTGGTCCACTAGGTCCAGCAAAACCTCGTCATTGGAAATCTGTGCCTCGGTCAGCCAGTCGACAAGCACCCGAGCGGAACGGAAGACTGACCATGGTATAGAGTACATCGGACTGGCGCACGAGACTCGCAAAGTCCTTTTCGGGCACAGCGCCGGCCTCCTGCAGCGGTTGCCCTTTCTCCAGGCTGCGGTTGCTGTAGTGCAGCGGGGGCCCGCCCTGTGTCGCAAGATGCCTTTGCAGGTTCATCGCCATGCCCAAGCCCATCGATCCGAGGCCAAACTGCCAGCACGAGGTCAGCAGGGCGTCCAAACAACCACGTCCACGCAAACACCTACCCAGCCCATGTGCAGAGGCGACGTCATCTCTGTGGTCGATTATGTTCGGTGACACTGGATGAGGATTCTGGCGAAGATCCGTCATACGACAGGCGCACTATGCATGTTGATTGTCGTTGGCTTTGGAGATTGATATAGGGGATAGACATGATGTGGATACTCGAAGATAAGCTGGTGGAGCTCCACTGAGACTCCTTAATTAGGCGCCGGTGGAGCCCGTGGCAAGAATGTCGTCCAGCAGGATGCCCAGAGCCGGGCCGATCCCCCACAAAGGTCGGTGCTTGCAGAATGACTGGAGGAGGTCCTCGAAGAATGGCTCGGCGTCATCGAGCAGACTGCTGAAGCCAGCGGGGTCGACGGACCACAGCCGGGGATCGCGGTCGAGACGCCCAGTCTCAAGGCCAAGGGCGAACAGGACGGCCTCCAGGAGGGTGTTGAAGATCAGCATGCAGGATTCGGCCGGCCGGGGCAGTTCGTCGAAGGTGTCCAGGTGCTGGTGAATGTCACGGCACGCGCCCCGCAGCGCCCGCCAGATGCACAGCAGGAGGTGGTAGCTGGTCACGGTCACCCAGGGCGCCTCGCCAAAGGCCTGCTCTCGGTCCTCGCCGGCGATCCGAGCGAGGGCCGCCGTGAGATCGTGCAGGACGGCCAGGAGGTCCTCGTCACGGTTGGACTGGCGCGACAGCAGCGGCACGGATCTCCGGACAGTTACGTAGCTGCCCAGGGCCAGCTGGGTAGACGTCGCCAGCCCCGCGAGCAGGCTGTGGTCGACGATGCCTCCTACCAGCATCTGGTCTGGCCGGCACAGGTCCACTCGGATCGCGGCGGCGAGCACTTCGACAGATCGCCAGAGGAGGTAATGGGGGCTGTCCCTCGTGTATGCCTGGTCGTGGACAATCTGCCGGATGCATCGCACGGCGACGTGAATCTGTTTGTTCTGCGACTGGGTGAGGATATGAAAGGCGGACGGATCCGGGAGACTGGGGGGCATCTGGTAGTAGCTGCGCGTGAAATCTCGGACCAACACCCCGAGATTGCTCAGCACGCACAGGAGGGCAAAGGGCGACGCAACTAGCGCCGCCAGCAGCTCCGGGCCGGGCGAGTCCGTCATCAGTTGCTGCGTTGCGATGGACAACGAGGCAGTCGCCAGCCCGCGCGGAGCGTAAGGGAGATTGCCCGCCAGGGTCGAACCGGAGGCGCCAAAGTGTTCGGTGACCCGCTGCAGCCAGACAGACGCATTCTGGGCCTCCCACAGGCTGCTGGGAAACGGCAGGTCCCATCCAAACTCCAACGGAGACATCAATGGGCGGGCGTTGGTTGCCGCAAAGGCATGGGAATCGAGGAAAACCATCGTGTAGAGTGCCAGTCGGACCGACTCAATGGAGATGTACGACATCCATCGCGAATACAGCGTCTGTGAGTCTTCCCCAGGGACGTTTGTCTCCATCGGGGGCATGATCCAGGACGGCGTCCCGGCTGTCGTGATGCTCTCGTGAGATAGACCCAGCTCGCGCACAATCTGCGGGTGAGGATCAGCATGAAGCTGGGGAGGAGGAGTAAAGAGGGCAGACATCAACTAGTGTACGCAAATTGTGCCTCGCTGTCTCAAACGAGCGGGTTTCGCCCGTGTACAATCCGTAGATGATAGAGAGCAGCCAGGCTTGTAGGACCCAGGGCTTTCGCATCACTTTCCGATCTGAAGCGGCCTTTGTGGCAACGGGTTAGCCGTGAGTTTCGACATCTGACTTGATGTGATGGTGGTATATTCTGAAAGAATCACTGACCAGCAGTTGAAGCTCTGCTTGCCCGTTTTGCCAGACCTCCTGCCGCCATTGGGCGCGTGTCTCCCTCTCAGCCTCATCGGCACCCCCCGGAGACCGGTGCACCGAGTAGAGACTCCCCATCACGGCGGTAATATTGACCAGTAGCTTAGGTGTGGAAGACAGGACAAAGGTAGGGCGATGCAACAGGGGCAGTGAAGGGTGAAAATGCTCGAAATACGCCTTGACATGGGTAGCCACCGTCTCCCCGGCAGGTCTGTTGTCCAGGTTAGGTGTTATCACAGCAGCACCGGGGGGTTGTCGGGGAGGGAAGAATAAAGCCTACAAGGCCGCGGGAGACATCACAGGGGGCGGTGTTGGAAGGTGGTCGTTGGTGAATGAACGTCCTTCCAGCCAGGAGCCCTCGGCGGTGACTAACAGAGATTCGGCCGGTTCGTGCCCGGTTACCCACGAAGGCTCGCTGAGGCTCTCCTCTGGTAGGACGGGCTGGTGCGCTGCTCGGCACCGGGACTTGTGCCGTTTATACACATCACTGGGTGAAGCGTTAGCGCGTATGCCAGCTGCACAGTGGTGGGGAGAGAAGACCTTCTGGAGAACTGCGCATGGCATCTTGCACATCCAAAGGTTCTGGAGGAGACGCCCCCATGGCCTTGCCGACCGCACCCTCGAATGTTAATTCTCTTTCCTTCAAATGGATGGATCACCTACGGGTCCGCTTATGTCTCTGGAGGTTCTCCTGAGGCCGGTTAGCTTCGCTACTGTGCAGGCGGGCTTCAGATGCTTACACTGCGCGTGAATGACCTGGTGCACTGATCGCAGGCAAACGGACGATCCGCCGTGGCGGTATACACGTCTCCCATGATAGCGAGGTTACCGACTTGTCCTCTGGTCGGTCGATGTGAAGAGGCAGGAAGAGGAGCGGTGCGGAGTGGGCGCGACACCGGCTGTTGGGGATCATCTTCGGACCAATCAAGGTTGGCATGTTTATCCCGCAGCTGGGGGTGTTATCTGCCTAAAGTAGAGGATAGATAACCGTGCGACAGCATTGATAAAGTTTGGAGCTATCTCGGCCTAATCCATCAACCCCGCATTTTGCTTCGTTGCATTCACCAGGACCCCAATGTACTCCATACGTAGACTAGCATACCCAACAGCTGTAACCAAACCAAGATCCCGATTAAATAGGGTTCCCCCTCATATCCACCGGCATCTCTCTCCCCGAGCCAAGACGCTTCGAAATGCGTCGATCAATAGGCCCGAACTTCGCCTCCCGGATCCGCCCAAAGTTGCGGCTATACCACTCCACTGCCTGTTGATCCGGACACTGATCCAGGATATCATTATTCACCTCAAGATACCCCGTCATCATAGCGACCCAGGCCCTCAGCGACTCGTCCCACGCAGAAAAACTCCGTCTCTCGTTCTTCATCAATCGCAGCCTTGACGAAACTTTCCACTAGTGTCGGTTCCAATGGGTAGTGGATGTTGTCGTAGATTGCATATCGCGCCGCATCTTCAATTCCATTCGACGGGAGAAAGCCATGCGCAAACGAATCCGGAAACAAATAAACCTGCATGTTCTCTTCTTCCGGCCTACCACATGGATAATCAAATACCGCGCACGACCGATCCAGACATTTATAGCCCGCATTGATTTCCTCCAACACTTGCTGTGGGTTTGGATGATCTGCCATGATTTCCGGCGGAGGGACACGATTTGGAACCGTTCGGATGAAGCCTGCGCTTTCGAGCTTCGTAATTGCGGTTGGGTAGTCGGTGTCTTGGACTATGATCATTGAGGCCTGGAATGGTAGATAGATATTAGTAGGGAGATAAATGGGATTGTATTTTACTGTTAGGGGTATGTATTACCCCAACAACAATGGGGACGCCCAGATAGCACATTGCGAGCGCTCCCCAGGGGATCATAGGGAGAGGGTGGAGGGTTTTGCTCAGTCGCGTTGAAAACCGATCGGGCTCGGTTTCTCTCGCGCGTCTGAACATAGCTGTATCTGGGGACTAGTTATGTCTACTTTGTTTGAGGGGGTGTGGTTTTTGCCGTGGATTGAAGAAAATGTGATGGTTAGGAGGAGGTTTTTCGAGGGATGACAGGAAGAAGTTCGCGGGGTAGACTGGGTACTGATGACAGTTCAATCACCCGCTCTCTGCTACAGTAACACACTAATCTAAGCAGTTATTTCAGTGCACCATTTAGATCCCTTATATTGGAGGATCAGTTATATTCTAATGTATGGGCAGGGCCCAAATTGACCTGGCCATGAATTTGTGATCACATGACGGTGTAGTTTATGCTTACCAAACACAATATTCCAGTATTTGAGATATATGATTGGATGGTTAGTCACTAAACTACTACTCCCGTATATCTTTACAGGGTTGATTGAAGAGAGCTCCGGCCCTCTCCTACATCAAGGATATTATTTCATTTTCATATTACAGTCGCTCCGAAGTGTGTCCTGCGGAACACATGCGATGGAGTTCTATCCGTCTATCGCACTGTCTGAGCTCTGAAAAAGTTGCTTGGTGGAGGTGGAGGCGGAGTGGAGGCGGACGGTGGACAGTGGACAGTGGACCGATACAGTGGACGGGTGGAGTGTAGAGTCCGCCAGACTTCCGAGGCATCGTCGGCACGGGAAATGTTTGGGTCCACGCTCTCATACAGGCCCTTGGCATGCTGTTCTCAAACATAGAGGATGGAAGAAATAGTTTCAGCTTCCCGGTGATCTGGCCGCCAAAGCGCCGAAACATATCGTCTGAAATGTGGATGGTGAGGATGCGGTGGTGGATGTTGTCAGCTGGCTGTCTCGTGTTATCGCCTTGACTTATTGGTCTCGATTTATACCTACTAAGTAAGGTGGGAAAAGAAGTGTCATGTAACCAGAGTTACCTATAGAGGTGGAAGTGAAAAACTAACGATCTAAGATGTCTATATCAACAAACTAGACGCCTCAAAAACAAAAATTACAAGAAGCCATAGTCCCATAAGGGCTCAAACCATCTCCCTCCCCTTGACCCCCACCAACACCCCCTCCTCGCGACTCAACGTCGTGAATCGACTAAAGCCCCCTTTCTCCTTCTCCTCCTCGCCATTGCCATCTCTTGCATTTCTCGGCTTCTGTGCCACACGTCGGAAATACACTCTCTTGAAGAACTTCCATACCTCCACACCACCCAAAAACAACCCCGCCTCGACAAAGACCACACCCCATTCCCATCCGATTCCCGTGTGTTTGAACACGACGTCGTTGATCACAGGGATGTAGAGCACCGGGAAAGTAAGGAGAAATCCGACCACGATGCCCCAGAAGAGGGTGGTGTTGGTGTAAATGTCGGTCATCCAGCCCATATATTTGAGTTTCTTGGTTGATGTTGCGGTGGGAGTATCCGAGGAAGGGACGTGGTCATGCATGTTGAACAAACTCCGTCTCAAATGCATCATCTCCCATGCCAGTAGGAGCGCAAACCACGTCATGCAGACAAAGGTGGTGGCGCGGGCTCGGAACACTGTATCACATTCGTGGGAGTAACTGCTGTTGCAGTTTGTGGCCAGGTCGCCATTGCCCCAGGCGAAGAGGACGAGGGCGAAGGCGCTGAGACTCAGGGTGGCCATCCAGACGCCGTAGACTAGTGTGTCGATGATAATTTCGGGGGTGAAGATGCCGTTTTTCTATATGTTCATTAGTCTTATCTTCTAGGAGAGGGGGCAGTATATAAGGGGGATGAAGGCATACATTCTGCGGTGGTCGATCCATCACATCACTCGCGGCCTTCTCCATACCCAACCCAATATCCGGCAGGCCGGACGTAATCATGATAATCCAGAGTATTTCCACTGGCGCAATAGGGAACACACTCTGGCCGTTCTCGTCCTTGAAGACCAGGCCAATCAACAGGGTCAGTGCCAGACCAACGTTCTCGGCTAGCAGATGTAGCACGAACTTCTGGATATTGTCAAAGATGCGTCGACCCTCTTCGATGCCGTTGATAATACTCGCAAAGTTGTCGTCTGTCAGGACCAGCTCCGATGCATCCTTGGCCACGTCGCTGCCGGATTGTCCCATCGCGATGCCCACGTCCGCACGCTTCAACGACGGTGAGTCATTCACTCCGTCGCCTGTCATCGCGGCATAGCGGCCACGGCGATGCAGCGCATCGATCATTCGCACCTTCGTGTGGGGGGCGCAGCGGGCAATCACTGCGGGGAGCGTGGGAAGGGCATCTATTTCTGCCTCGGTCAATGCGTCGAATTGGCTGGCTGTCATTACGAGACTGTCCGACACGTCGCGGGCCAGATGCTGCATGTTTGACGGGATGATGCCCACCTGAGCAGCGATGGCGCGCGCCGTTCCTGGATGGTCGCCAGTCACCATGTGTACTGAGATCCCGGCGCGATGGCATTCTTCAATAGCACCTGCAGTCTCTGGGCGAGGTGGGTCGTAGAGACCGATCAGCCCCGCGAAGGTGAGGTCCTGTTCGATGGAGTCCCGGGACGGGATGTCGGTAAATGCAGAGGTGGTCCGGCTGGCGAGGGCGAGCACGCGCAGTCCTTCGCGCGCCAGAGCCTCCATGTTCTGCAGGATGGTGTCACGCATGTCCTGGGACAAGGGCACCGGGGCGGAGTCAGCTTTCCAGGCGATGGACGAGCAGGCATCGAGCACGCGCTCCACGGCACCTTTCGTGAAGATAAAGTCCTGGGCGTCGTCTTCGCGGCGGAAGATCACCGACATTTTCTTGATCGTCGAGTCGAACGGATACTCGGCCTGCTGGGTCCAGGCAGGCTTCTCACCCTTGGTCCACCGGTCCCGGCCCCAGTCGAAGCGCGCCGCAAAGACTTGAATGGCGATGTCGGTGGGCTCGCCGCGCGCCTGCCACCGGCCGTTCTCTTCGGACCGATGGACATGCGCCAGATTGGCCATGGCCGCGACATCCAGATACCGCTGCAGCAGGGCATTGTCGGCCACCATGTCCTGAGGGGCCATCGCCTCCCCCTCGTCGCCCTCACCGGGCATGGCATCGCGAACCCTCACCTCACCTTCATTCGGATCCAATGGGTCCTTGGACACGCCCACGGACACCGTGCCCAGCCCAGGCACCCAGGCCTTCTTGGCCACCATGCGTCCCTGCGTCAGAGTGCCTGTCTTATCCGAGCAGATGTTCGTGACAGCGCCCAGGGCTTCCAAGGAATCCAACTTCCGGACAATCACGTTCCTGTGCACCATCTGCTTGGTCCCCACGGCCATGGTCACTGTCAACACGACCACCAGGCAAGCCGGGATCATAGCCAGCCCGGTGGCCACCGCATAGATAATGACTTCCTTATCATCGTGCATCCCATTGGCGGCCATGACCACCACGGCAAACACCACCGCGATCCCAAACAGCAGCAACGCCAACTTGCTCAGCTTCCGTTGCAGCGGTGTCCCCACGTTGATCCCAAGGAACCGGCCGACGGCATCCGTGCAGGTCAACGTCCACGCCGCCACATACCACCGCTTCTTAGTCTCGCCGCCGGGTCCGCGTCGTACGGGCCGACGACGCCGGTGGTCTTTCGCACGAAGAGCGGCCGCGATGGCCCCGATTTCCGTCCCCATGCCAGTGCCAATCACCACGCCGCGCGCCCGACCCCGGGTGACGGTGGAGGAGCTGTACGCAATATTGAGACGGTCGCCGGGGCCAGTGTCCGCGGGGAAGGTGGCGGAGGAGGATTTGGTTACGGGAAGGGATTCGCCCGTGAGGAGGGCTTCATCGGTTTCAAAATTCATGGTTTCGACTAGTCTGCCAAATATTAGCGTGAGCTTATTCACGAAAGGGAAAAGGCATACCGTAAATCAGCCGGAACGGTGTCTCCCACTTTCAAGTCTACCATATCACCCACGACGATCTCGATGGCCGGGATGGTGCCCGTCTTACCATCGCGGGTGACGACTCCGGTCGGCGAACTGAGTCCCCGTAACGAATCCATGGTCTTTTCAGCGGCGTAGTCTTGGTACACACCCACAACGATGTTCAGGCCGATCACGGCTCCGATCACCCCGCCTTCGATCCAAGACTGGATGCCGAAGCTGACGGCCATGGCGATGATGAGGACCTGTTCGAATGTGTGAGTAAGAACTTTAGAGAGGGTTCAAGGAGTTGGTTGGCACGTACCAGCATCATGGCGTTGGCGATCTGGCGGATGACTATCTTTGCGAGGGAGATGCCCTCATCCCCCTCGAGCTCGTTAGTCCCCCATTTCTGTAGTCGCGTTTGGGCTTCCTGACTGCTGAGACCGTCTTCCGGGTTGACGGCGAGCTCGTGCAGGACAGTGGTGTCGGAGAGGGTATGGGCGGGGGCGGAGAGCAGAGTCTGAGAGGACGGCTGAGCTTGTTTCTCAGGGTCCATGGTGTAGTATGTAGTTCTTTGAGTGATATTGGTCTATCGGGTATCAAGTCACGGCGGTGCCATGTAGATTGTATCCTCTATAGAATGAGAGTCCATACACTCGAGCACGCAAGATCTAGATTCGGTTGGACCTCCAACTGGATCCGGGATAACCCCTCCCCTTTATAGACTTTCCCGCGATGGTGAATATCTCTTGGCGTGTTCTATATCCAGAGGCCAACACGATGCCGAGCCAGCCAAGCACCAATCACAGCTGCTCGGTCCAGGCCTCTTGGCACAAACCTTGGGCGCGAAGTCGGCGACGTCTCGCCTCTTGGATTATGACGCAGACGACCAGTAACGTCGCCCACGTGAGCCCAGCCGAGAGTCGGTTCCGGCTACAAGGACTGTGATTGGATCAGCGGCGGTCTCGCCCCAGCGGAACGCCAAGGTGTTCCGAAGCGCGGAGACTTGGCGCCTTTTGGGGGCAATCCCGCCTCGGATAGGCTGCTCGTCTGAGAAGGTGAAAGGCCTTGGCGGGCAGCTGGGGGGGAGATCTGAGAGCCAGTCGCAAGCCGGCTTTAAAGGCAGCGGTCGCGGTCCCCCCGGAGGCTCCATCCCCGCCGGCGATGGATCCGATTCCGGTCTCCCTCATGCAACCCTCCCCCACCTACATTTCTTCCCTGCTGATGCGGAGGCTGTCGTAGCGGAACCAACGCGACCTGCCTGCCGATATACCCGACGCGTCCTCTAGTCGCATTTGACCTGTCCATCCTTGCCTCTTCTTTGTTCTCTCTCTCTGTCGTGTGGTTGATGGCCGGTGATACCCACAAGGCCGGGATCGTGGGCGTGGTGGTGGGGGCCGTGCTGTTGTTTGCGGCCATGAGTATGGTCCCATTGTAAGTAGTTCCACAAGCCCCTATTGGCAGGTCACCTTCTGCACCCCGTGTCTGGCGGAGAACGCATATCTGATCAAACAGCATTGTGATGTGGCACCATCGTCGACGGACAATCGCCCGACGGGACAGCGAACTCCGCAACCTCACCCAGGGCGGCATTATGCGGCAGGTGTCAGTGGAGCGATGGCTCGAAGAGCAGACACACGCGGACCACAGCGACCGCCAGTATGCTCAGGAATCCTGGTAAGGCTGCCCATCCCTGGTTACGCCAACGCTTGGCCGAGATGCGGGGACGGACTGCCGGTAGCAGTCTTGGCCCGATTGTGATCCATAGGACTGATGCATCGTTCTTGGTAGTCCCATCTGCCTGTCGAGTCTAGCACCCTCCCAATCACCCTCCCAAGATACGCTCCCTTTCCCCGAGACCGCCCACATCGCATCGTCACCCCACAATGAATCCAACCTGCATGACACAATAGGAGGGAGGAATATCCTGGTGCTCAATCGCTGCCACCATGTCTTCCATGCTTCGTGTCTCTCGGCATGGTTCCAGTATCATCAGCATAAATGCCCGATTTGTCAGACAGAATATTCCGCTGGGTAGCCAGTGGCAGCAATGGGTTCTTGTCTTCTGGACGATGTCTGTGCCAAGGCTAGCATGATGATTGGCAAACTCTAAGTTCGCTCAGGTCCACCGGCCTCGCCTCTCCGAGGTCATCTCCACGAACGCATTGTCACGTCATAAAACCAAGCATAACTGCGAATAAGAAGTCCTAAGAGTCCCAAGCGATGTTGTACCTTGACATCACTGGAACGTAGCAGCCGAGTGTCTGAGAGTCTCTCCACTCCAGAAGTTTCTAGAACCCATGTTTGGCATGCCGCAGATAATGTCGTCCTTCGGGCTTCTGTAACATCATAATCATAGACACGGCAGATCTAGATCTTGTCTGATCACACGCAGGCGGTCTAATGGACAGCTACTATACACATAATGGTCTCTGGCCGTGTGCAAATGGATCGCCTCCTTGGATAATCTCGTCGAAGCGAGCGCTGACCCGGCTATAGTTCAGCCCATAGCGACCGAGCTCGTGCAGCCGGATGGACACCCAATCTTGGTATATTCTGTCGGCCGTGGCAATCCCTGCAATAAAAAGAGGCCAGATGATCCGCACCATCAAGTGCGGGCGGCTGCGATGGAGCTTCAAGGAGAGTTCCAAAACCTGGCAAACGGCGTCATGCAGAGTCATCAAATCTGCACGTTGCAATCCTTCGGCCAAAAGATCCTTGAAGCAAAGGTGAAAGTACACAATCGTGCCGTAATAGGTGATGGATGCCCAAAAGACCGTCTCCATCACGCGACGTCCGTCGCCTACAATCTCACATGAGGGCGCGGATTTGGCGGAGGCCAGCAAGATGTCGTATTCCTGATGATCAGATTAGTCCCCGTCAAGCCATGGGTGGAAACATGACGAGTCGCATGCAGACACTTACATCCGATAACATGATGAGTTCTTCAATGATATCCTGGCACGTTTTCTCCGAGGGGGTGCTTTGTCGAAACAACTCTGTAATCCGGAACTGTATTACATGGCTCTTGTGATACAGTGTCAAGCCAGGGAGGTTTTCCATATCATCTAGCTGAGCTGTCGTGGGGTACGTCTCCCCCCAGAATCGAGACGGTGATTGTCTTCCAATTCTGTAGAGTTCGGACAGACTCATTCCCACACATCCGGCTTCCTGCATGAAGAACCGAAATAGATCCGCATCGAGCCTTGCAGCCCCGGGGCCAGACAGCAAAGCGCCAGGGGTGAAAAAGTACAAAGTCCAAAGCAGAAACAGAGGTACCGCTGTCTGTCGAAGCCTACTCTTAGAAAGTTCCATGGCCTGCCGTGGCACCGGACGTTGGATTAGGCTTTCAGACGGAGTCTTGTCTGCAGGGCCACATATTACGCCTGTTGAGCCTGCTGCCATTGCGGTACACGGAGGTTCCAACTGCTTAAGTGACGGGACGACATGGTTGAAGAGTAAACTCTTGATACCACGGATGTGAATATTGATCCCGGCCGTCCCGCTCCCGAAGCGATTTTCGTAGTCAATCATCATCCACAGGGTTATAAAGATAGCTTCGATCTGTTCCGGGGACTTGACGTCCTCTTTCAGCACTTCCCGGAGGCTTGAGAGAGCTTGGCCGTAATGCAGCCTACTATCCATGTCGGACAAGCTCTCAATCGAGCCTTGTCCCTCCGCCTTGTCCCGGTCGTACAGACGCGATCGATTGACCTCACTAGACGTAGTCGCGAGCATCATGCTCATGACCATAGGCTCTTTGACCGCGATCTTGTGGTACGCATAAGACACAGTGGACCAGGGCCAGTGCTTGCCAAGAATCACGACCAGCGCGGAATCCTGGAGGTAACTCAAGCAGGAACGGTCAAAGACTGACAAGACGAGCGAGTTGGCCGCTTGGATACTATTCCCCGGGCCACCTGTGGGCGATAGGGAAGGTGCAGGGGATGGAACAGGCTGACAGTCTGTCCGTCTTTTCACCGGGCGACCTCTAGCTGGGCCCCTTGGAATTGGGCCCCCCTTCCACTCGCACACGATCCGGGCCGCTGCGCAACGCCTGCATTGCGGCTCCTCCTGGCCAGTGACAAACAATTTCTCTTCGTCGCATTTAACCTTGCGAATTCTACACGTGCGGCAGCCTGTGTTACAGTAAGTCGGACCGTTTCGGAACACTAGAAAGGCGCAAGACAGCAACGGGGATCGTTACCGGTCTTGGACCGAGTCTTCCTGCCGAGCTCATGCATCGTCTATCGTCTATCGTCTATTGTCTTGCTGATGCTCCACTTGGCGGTGCCTCCGTCATGGACGTCATGTATGACCGGCATGTAAGCTCGCGCGAAGCAGGTCCATTGGCGTCGACTGAGCCGAGACAAACCAACTGGAAGACATGCAAGGAGAGGGAAAGCAGCGGGGATTCCCCAAAGGCGATGCCCCGGAAAAGCCCCGGCCCGCAGCCTGCCGAGAGACGCCCGCCGATTGGCTGCGTCGGCAGCGGTCAGGTGATCTCATCGGCAGTCGTGAGCCGAGACATGGCGATAACCTCAGATACCGCTATCAGATAGCACCTTCGTATCTCCGCACTGGTTGCGGAGAACCATCCACCATGATGCAAGATCATTCTGTCTATAAAATGCTGCTCATGCCAGAACCCGGTCCGCCTGGCCCGGCCAAATCCAGGTTCCTGCTATCCACCACTAACCTATACCCGCCATAACCATGCACCTCCAAGCAACCCAACAACGCTTTATCGCCAGCGTGGAAGATGCTCTCCGGAAGCATGCCCTCGAGCTCCAAGACATTAACAAGAAGGTAAGCGGCCTCTCAACCCACTATCTGTCACACCTGACATCTCAGATCTGGGCCACGCCCGAACTAGGCTACGCCGAACACCAAGCTCATGACAACATCTGCGCTCTCTTCGACACCCTCCAATCCACCAACCCCGGCTACCACATCCAACGTTCTGCCTATGGCCTCCCAACTGCCTTTGAAGTCACCTACACCCATGGCACAGGTGGACGCACCGTTGTCTTCAACGCCGAATACGATGCCCTTCCAGGCATCGGCCACGCCTGCGGCCACAACCTCATTGCCACAAGCTCCATCGCCGCATTCATTGCCACCTGCGAAGCGCTAAAAGCCCAACCTCCACACCATGGCTACACCGTCCGACTACTTGGCACACCGGCAGAGGAATCTGGGGGTGGGAAAGTGCGTCTTCTCGAGAATGGCGCTTACAAGGACGTCGACGCCTGTTTGATGGTGCATCCTGTTCCGATGGCACCCGGACATCCCGAGCTGCTAAGCATTGCGACTACCCTACCTGGAGGTTTTCTGGCAAATGATAAAGTCACGGTGACATTTACGGGGAAGCCAGCGCATGCAGCGGCAGCACCATGGGAGGGGGTGAATGCCTTGGATGCAGTCGTGTCAGCGTATGTGAACATCTCGCTATTACGACAGCAGATTTTGCCAACGCAGCGGATTCACGGAGTCATTGTGAACGGCGGGGATAGACCAAATGTGATTCCGATGTCGGCTACAGTGGATTACTATATCCGATCACCGACGAAGAAGAGCTTGAAGTCATTGACGAAAAAGGTAGTGAAGTGTTTCGAGGCAGCCGCAACAGCAACTGGATGTGGTGTACAATTTGAGTGGTACGTCTTCCACCCCCATCCTAATCCCTAACCGTGTACTAACGAAGTAGGGGTATCTCCTACGACGACCTCAAAACCAACACCCCCATTTGCGAAAGCTATGTCTCCGTCATGCGCGCAATGGGCCACCATACTCTGCTGAACAATGCCGGACAAGCTAGCAAGCTCACCGGAGCATCTACAGACATGGGTACGTTACCCCATCATCTCCTCATACACAAATCCTGACTAACTGTGAACTGCAGGAAACGTCTCCTACGCCGTCCCCGGCTTCCACGGCCTCTTCACCATCCCAGCCGAAGGAGTCAACCATACCCCCCTCTTCACAAACGGAGCGGGATCGCCCGAGGCACATCAACGCAGTCTAGCCTGCGCGGCGGGGATGGCCGTCGTGGCGTGTCAGATCCTAGTTGACGACGAATTCGCGAAGAAAGTCAAAGCGGATTTCGAGACGGAGGCGGATGAATAGTACTTAACATCTACTATCCTCTCCAACTTTGGCCATACATGATTAAATAAAACCCAGAGCTCTCATCGATAGACATACAATACCATACTTAAATCTAAATGGGTAAACAGTCCCATCACAAGCCTTCTCATTCCCCTTCCTACATCAGCAGGTAAATCAGGCCGCCGAGTGAGCAGAAAGAGACCTACAAAGTCCTCAGCTGAAGACACGGAGGACACTGAGACCAGTACCTAATGTCGTGACCGTCGTCGATGTGATGCGGATGATAAAATGCTGGACGCTGATACCCAAGTACTCTTCCAGTAAGTATATCATCCATGCCTTAGAGAGATTGAATTACTATCGCTGGGGACTGGAAGTTCGATGCGTCAGTCCTATATAGGTATGCTATGCTATCATGGCGATGGCTCCTCTGTACTTTAGCAGTGTAGATGGGCGGTGTATTGTAACTGATCAATGTGGCTAGTGGTATTGGTAGAATTGGCAGCTGACAGTCACTTAATTCGTGATGATGCTATTCCGCTATCGGGAAATTTCCAGTGTAAATTCATTTATTTCGTACATCGTATTTCCAACTCCAAATATGGTATAACAGTCCAACTGCATATGCAAGGTGTTTACTGAGATGCCACGATCTTGTCCTTGACGTACAGGTCGACGTACTTGTCGACCTCGTAGCTCTCAAGAGCGGCGCGGTTCCAGCCGACCTCGATAAGCTGGTCAATGCGAGCCTGGTCAAAGTGTGCCTGCAGGTGACGCTTGTACTTGGCCAGAATTTCAGGCTTGGCCTCCTCGCGCCGCAGACGGTGACCCAAGGGTGCCTCAACAACCACCTCGTCGAGCACCGTTCCGTCGTTCAGGGTGACGGTGAGGGCGTTGGGGATGGTGCGCTTGGCAGGGTCGTGGTAGTCCGTGGTGAACTGAGGATCCTCGACACAGTAAATGCGCTTGCGCAGGTCCTCCAGAAGCGGGGAGGTGGCAGCCTCGGAGCCGTCGGCATAGTCGGCAGCAGTCAGCCGGTTGAAGACCAGCATGGTGGCAACCATGTACTAGTGACCATCAGTATGCGTGTTGTATGACAGTTATTCTCCAATTCCAGTGAACTCACCTGAACACAGTGGTCGCGATCCGCAAAGTTATCCATCGCCTTGAACTGCTTGTCAATGATACGGACGCATGCCTCGTGGGTGCGGTTCTTGATCTCCTTGATGTCTGCAGCGGTCTTGCCGAGAGCCTTAAGCTTCACGTTCACCATCTGAGCTGCCTCGATCGCAGTCTGGGAGTGGAATTCGGCTATGGTTTGTCGGGTTAGCCTCTTGCTATTGGAGGCTCGAGGAAGACTTACCTGGGTAGGAAACCTTGAAGAGAACGTTCTCCATGACGTAGCTGCCGTAGGGGCGCTGGAACTGGAACTTTTTACCCTTGAACAGGACATCGTAGAAACCCCAGACAGGGGCAGACAGGACAGTGTGCACGCCACTCTCGCCCTTTTGCACCTTCAAGACGAGGTTGACCGCCCGCTGGCAGGCATCACCAGCAGCCCAGGACTTCCTCGACATGGTGTTGGGGGAGTGTCTGTAGGTACGGAGAGACTGGCCATCGACAAAAGCCTGGGTGATAGCATCAGCGGTCTGCTTTTCACTGAGACCGAGCATCTTGGCAACCACGGCGGTGGTTGCAACCTTGACCAGGACGACGTGATCCAGGCCGACCTTGTTGAAGGAGTTCTCCAGCGCCAGCACACCCTGGATCTCGTGGGCCTTAATCATGGCCTCCAGGACGTCCTTGACCGTGAAGATCTTGCCATTAGCGATGTTTCCGCCGGCACGGTTGGTGCGGGAGACCCAGTCAGCGACAGCCAGGATTCCACCCAAGTTGTCTGAGGGGTGGCCCCATTCGGCGGCCAGCCAGCAGTCGTTGTAGTCAAGCCAACGGATCATGGCGCCAATGTTGAAAGCGCCATTGACGGGGTCTAGTTGGTAGGGAGTTCCTGGAACACGTGTGCCATTGGGAACCACGGTGCCTTCGACGACGGGGCCCAGCAGCTTGGAGCATTCCTTGAACTTCAAGGCCTCCAGACCGCATCCCAACGTATCGAGGAACACCAGACGGGCGGTGTCAAACTGTAAATCAACATCAGTCAGGTCAGTTCGTGACAAAGGCGCCCAACACGCTGAATGTCACAGAGCGTGGGACAGATTGTATCACCAAGGAAGCTCATACCGCCAAGTCCGAGTTCACATTGTAGTTGTGGATATAGTCGGCCATGTCCTTGATCTCCGGATCGTACGGCTTATCACCGGGGATGACGGGGGCTGCATGCTGAAGAGATGCCATGGTGGTAAAGCGAGACACACGAGGAAGAGCAGAGGACGGCTTGAGGCTGGGACGGACGAGGGAGGGGGAAGAGGACAAAGGCCTGGAGACGGAGGAGATGCGGGACGGCCAAGTGCGGGGAGACCTGTGGGTCAGCCGTCTCAGCGCTGAACAGGAGGCAGACATGATGCAGAAGAAAGAGGCCGCAATACTCAAGAGATGCAATGGATGGAGGAGAATGCAGCAATGCCGCCTGGTCGGAGAGGAGGGGAGAGGAGAGCTGGGGGGAAAATAAAAAAGAATGGGGGTAAAGAAAGGGCGGAAACAATGGATGTACGACTGGGGGCAAGGGACGGGGACGGTGAGCTAAGATCACCCTGATCTCATACCGCCCGGCCTTGAGCCGAGGCCGTTTGCCTGCCGGGGGGAGGCGGTTATTGCCGGCTGCCCGAAGGCACATGAGGAAACACGAGCATTCAGCAGTGCACCGAATGCCCTTCGGTGGAAGCCTCAATGAATCGGAGAAGTCAATCCTGGCCGTGCCTGCGGTCCCAAAATTCAGAAACTCAAATGGTCAGTTGAAAATTCAGTCCGGACGGTGCCTGAACCAGACTTCTCTCCTGACCACCCCTCAACGGAATGAAGGCTGAATGCTCCTCAGAATGCCCGGTCGAGAACTAGTGACTTAGTTGACTTAGCATCATGCAGGCGGACCGCCTTGCTTACTGGCTACGGCTGAGCGATCATGCATCTCTGACGCACCAGTTCCCGCCAGCTTCCTTGATCATCCCGCCAAGATCCTGTCAACGTCTATACCATTGTTTTAAGCAGAAGATACATACATCAACGGTGGTCTATGGGATGATGGCTGCCCTGCCCCCGCGGACGGCCGGCATCGTCTTCCCGCGGCTATCAATCCGGAGGGGAGCCGGTGGATCTCGCGGCGGATCCTCCCCATTCTTGATTCTTGGCCTCGGCGCCATGACAGTCGGGGCTCCACCACCACAAGCTACCCACACCACCGAGGCAGGACGCGAAAAACACCAATGCCTCCGAATTGATGACACAGAGAGGCCCTGGGATGTACGCCTTGATTGAGAGAAAGAGACCTGGATAGAGACTCATGAAGGTACCAGATAACAAAAAGACGAAAGAAAGCAAAATGATAGGAAGCAACAGATCGAAGTCAACGCGTCACTGGAACATGGCTGCTCTCACCTCTTCCTCATCAGTCTGTCGTAGTGACTCCTGGATCGCCCGATAAAGGGCTTCTGCCAGCTTGGGAGGGACTGCATTACCAATCTGCCTGCGGACCTGCCGGGCCCCGAAACGGTATCTCATAGGAAATGTCTGCAGGCATGCAAACTCACGGTTGGTGAAGCCGCGCTCGCCAGAGGGGTGGTAGTTTTTTTCTCCACCCCCGCAGGTAATTGTGCGGGCCTGTTGATTAGCATCGAACGGGGCTCTGCGGCGAGCGTTCCTGTCCAAAGCACCTTCGACATCATGATCTTGCGCTCCCGCTGGGATCCGGGATATGGTCTGACCAATGGTGGTATAGTCGATAAGACCAGAACAAGGGTGCCCATGAGTCGGGTTAGGAAACGGAGGCAACCTCTCCCCGGGACTATATAGACCATCAGTAGGCTCCCAGCTGAGTCAGACAACGAAACTTACCCAGCGGCGATGATCACCAGTCTTTTTCGGAGCTGGGGTACCCCAAAATCTGCAGAATTCAAGAGGGTCCATCGAACAGAATAACCGATCTCGATGAAGTCTTGGACAACGCGATGAAACGTGTCCTTGTGGCGTTCAAAGAGACCACTGGTCTCCTCCATGGTATGAACCCGGGGCCTAGCCTTTCTTATCATATCCGAGCATGAGAAAATGCATGCGGAGTTCGCATCGTCGTTGGCCGACTCAATCGTCTTGGCCGGCGAAAAGGTTTGACATGGGGGCGACCCATGAGTAACATCGACTTTGAGGAAGTCGTGGTTGTTGGTAAGAAAGTTAAATACATCGGAACCCTCGCACTCGGTGTTGTCAAAATTAAGACGATAAGTCGCTACGGCGTGCGGTGAGTTATCAAATGCCCATTTAGGTTGCAGTCCAGCAGAGCGAGCGCCGCACGAGACTCCTCCTGCGCCACAGAATCCATCCCCAAATGTGTACTGGCGTCGAATAACATTCTCGTCAGTCAGATCATCGAGGGTGATAATGGGAGGGGAATCGGCCGCTCCAAATGGACGAGTATCGCCCCTCCACGCCTGACGTAAAACCATTGGGTGATGGCGAAAGCCTTCATCAGCTTCGTTGAACGATACATATTCCAGGGTAGCTGTGTCTTTAGAATGGAAGCTAACGTGTTCCTTTAGACGGCAAAACAAGTCATGTGGACGGCGGTGCTTCTGATTATCTTTATCAGTATGGCAATAGTTGGTGAAGATTATCTTCACAAATCGCCTGACAAACTCAAATGGAATGTCACCGGTTTCGTTCACGATCCAGACCAGTTCCATGGGCCATTTGGGCACATAGGTCCCTAGATGTTGTTCAGTTCTAAGCAAGCGTCGTCCGTTGAAGTACACTTCACCGGCCGCGCCTTGAAGAATGGTCTGTACTCGAATGAACGTCCCATTATGAAGCTCTAAAGACTGTCCGGGAGTGTATACAATGCCGCCGAGACAGACCTCATCAAGGACACGTCTTATGGGTCTTTCATCAATGGGAATAGCTTGCGGGCTATTGCCGTGCCAGTTCCGTATCAGCCTCTCGTAGGCTGCATCAGTGAGATAGTCACTGTCGTTGAACCCCTCCTGAGTAGATATAATGGTCTCAGCGTCTGAGGTGTCGCGACGTCTTGGGTTGCAACTTATGAACAGCACCTGATCCGGGTCATTGTCGATGGTGACATCTGAGTCGGAGTCATCGGTGATGTCGATGAGTTGGGGGTGCCTCTCGGGGAGGCGAAAGCTCCTGGGGTTATATGCCATCGTGAAGGGTAGAAAGAGGACAGACTAGAGATAGTTCAATAAGAGTAATGAGTATTAGCTCCGTGGTAGCACAACTAAGCTAAAGCTACTGTCCTTCAAATGTAGAAGTGGTGATAATGACAAGAGTAAAGGATGGAGAGAGGAGAAAGTTGGGGGGAGGAGAAAGTTGGAGGATGTGAGAGAGAAGTAACACGAAGTCGAGCAAGAGGACAACATGGTGAGGATTCGCAGTCTTTATATAGGTTACAACAAATGGAAGATGCCCGCTGAGAATATGAATTAAACGCTTGAGAGGTCCAATTGACTGTCAGGCAGACACAAGCACTCAACGAAGCATGACAAAGAATGGGAGTGCAGCACGCGAATTTGAGGTGTTAGTATGCAGCGAACCGTGATGGTAGAATGTTCCGTCCAGAAGGGGTTAGTCACATGAAGCTATTCCGGGCAGGCAAAAAGAAGCGGCTGTGCGTGAGTCCTCCAACACCCACAAGGTCCCGCACGGGTCTCGTGCACACACCCACCAAAGACTCCTCTCAGGTCTGGCATTGAAACGGCACCAGCACTAGGCCACCATCACAGAAATCCTCACCGGAGGAAGTGGCCGGCTTGTCAGTACTAGGTTGCCCCGACGCCCTCCGACACGGTTCGTTTACAGCGTCCGGCCTTACCTAATGGTCAGGTGGGATGCGGGCTTATCTCAGTGGTTGAGCCCGCAACCCCAGATCAACCAATGGCAGGGACGGGCGGGGGCTGAGTCAGGTCCGGCATCGGCAATACTGGAAGGCCGGGGCTTTCTCCGGTTTGTGAAATTTTCTTTGGTTTAGCGGCACCCGCAAAAATTTCTCCCTTTAACTCGGTTGGCAGTGGAGAAGAACAGGAGGAGAATAAGATGAGAGCCGTCTCTTCTCTCTCTTCCTTTCCTAAAAAAACTCCTTTAACCATGTTATTCGCTTCACTGATCCCTCCGTGGGCGTGACATTGGCCATCCCCCGCCACCGCTATCTATTACTACCTCTGCATGAGTCGTGTTATGTCTCGATAGACGGTTCCGGCTCTATCCCATCTTTCCACGTGACCATTTCCGTTTTCTCCCACCCCTCCACACTGTGTGTGCGTGTGTCCCACGACTTTCTCTACCCATTTCTTGGATGTGAGTATATGATTACTTTGTTGGCTTTGATCTTCGTTCCATCTTTGTTCTCTCTATGATGAATTTCGGTTTTTTTTTTATAGATGTTAGACTTCCTAAGCATCATTGCGGATATTTTCCGATCTGACTACACATGCATATTCTTAAATTTGGCCTTGTTCATTTCATGTCTGGAGCCCATGCTGATCTTATTCAACATTAGAGTATCCTACCGCCGACACAATGTGTGGTATCATTGCTCTGATTCAGGCGAACCCATCGTCGTCCGCTGCCATCGACCTTCATGAGGCACTTTACCTGCTTCAACGTGAGTCCATCCCAGCGAGCAGACCATCGGCTTCCGGGCGAACTCCGGCTAATTACGGTCCGTACGATCAGACAGAGGTCAGGATGCAGCGGGAATTGCCACTTGCGCAACCGGTGGTCGCATCTATCAGTTGAAGTCGAACGGCATGGCGGCCAAAGTTTTCAACGATGGCGCCAGGGTAGCAGACCTCCCGGGTTCCATGGGAATTGGTCATCTGAGATACCCTACTGCCGGGAGCAGTGCCAACGCCGAGGCTCAGCCATTCTATGTGAACAGTCCATATGGTATCTGCCTGGCTCACAACGGCAACCTGATCAATGCTCCTGAGCTGAAGAGATATCTCGATCTCGAAGCCCACCGTCACATCAACACTGACAGCGACAGTGAGCTGATGTTGAACATCTGGGCTGACGAGCTGAGCGAGACGAAGAAGGCCCGTGTCAACACCGAAGACCTCTTCGCCAGTCTCAGCCGCATGTATGAAAGATGTCAGGGTGGCTGGGCTTGCACGGCTATGCTTGCGGGCTTCGGTCTCCTCGGTTTCCGTGACTCATACGGTATCCGTCCTCTCGTCCTCGGCTCAAGGCCTTCGCTGGACGGTGAGGGGACCGACTACATGATGGCGTCTGAGTCGGTTGCCCTGCACCAGCTTGGGTTCGGCAACTTCCGTGACATCCAGCCGGGTGAGGCTGTCATCATCGAGAAGGGATGTGAGCCTGTTTTCCGCCAGGTTGCCCCTAGGATGGCCTACGCCCCTGACATCTTCGAATACGTCTACTTCGCACGTCCTGACTCCGTCATTGATGGTATCAGCGTGTACCGTAGCCGTCAGCGCATGGGTGATCGCCTCGCTGCCCGTGTTCTCGATGTCCTTGGACCGGAAGTGGTCAAGGATATCGACGTCGTCATTCCCATCCCAGAAACCTCGACTACGTCGGCGGCAGCGGTCGCGCGCTATCTGGACAAGCCTTATTGCCAGGGCTTCGTCAAGAACCGCTACGTGTTCCGCACTTTCATCATGCCCGAGCAGAAGACCCGCCAGAAGGGTGTCCGCCGGAAGTTGAATGCTATGCAAGCCGAGTTCAAGGACCGAAATGTCCTCTTGGTTGATGATAGTATTGTGCGAGGAACCACCAGTCGGGAGATCGTCACGATGGCCCGGGAAGCCGGTGCGAAGAAGGTCTACTTTGCCAGTTGCTCGCCGGAGATCACGTAAGTTATTACCATCGCGAACTTTGCATCGTTCCCATTGCTGACCACTGATAGACATGCCCACATCTACGGTATCGATCTGGCGTCTCCCACCGAGCTTGTGGCGCACCAGCGCAGCGTCGAGGATATTGCCAAGCACATTGGTGCTGACAATGTGATCTACCAGACGCTGGATGACCTGAAGGGCGCCTGTGCTGAGATTGCTCAGGAGAATGGGTTGTCTGAGCCGCGCGATTTCGAGATCGGTGTGTTCTGTGGTAACTACGTTACCCCGGTCGCGGAAGGCTACTTCGACCATCTCGAGAAGCTCCGTGGCGAAGGTCGCAAAATCAAGGCCTTGGACCGTGCCAAGGAGGCCGTCACCCATGGCTTCGCCAGCGAGAATGACTTCCGGATGGCTGCCAACGGTGTCAAGCTGGACGACAAGGGCAACATCATCCCGGCGCTGGACCCCAGTGAGTCGGAAGTGCCCCAGGTCAGCGTCTGCACCACTCGCAAGCATGCGGAAGAAGAGCCTCCTAAGGTGAAGGATCGTATGGACATCAGCATCCATAACATCGCTGATCACGCATGATTATGACCTTATGGCCTAACTGATACCATTTCATGACATCTTGTGGTCTGGAGTCTCGGAGTTCGTAGACGGTGAGATAGACAGGGAGGCTATTTGCTTGTATTATCAGACCATGAGGGTTGAGATACCCTATGTCACGAATAGCTCTATAGACCTTGAACTTGTGCTTTGAGAATTTTTGTCTTATGATAACACTAACGCTTATTGTAAGCGTGCCACGTAACACCTGCATGACGAGTAAGCTTATTGCCACATCGAATAAGAATGAGACTGCGCAATACTGCATACTCTGTCAGCCTGTAGTAGTATCATTAATTATTGGTTAACACCATTTTTCATTCATCATAGAACTGGCGTGAATGATCCCCTGTTCGATCTAGAGATGTCGCGTGGTGGGGTACCACTTAAATATATATTCACAGATCATTATGAGCTTTTGTATATGCGTGGATACTACACTCTTTGAGGGGCAACATAGATTTGAGACGACAGATATAATCACTAGTTTTAAATATATATTCTTTCATACAATGGCCCTTATCCATTTCAGTTCTCACATATCTACCGTATGGCCACCTGCCAATCCTCATATCATCGGAAATGTAGCCGGACCGCCCTGGCACGTGCACCCGCATCTCGGAGCGTTCGATAAACGATCGAACCACTCCGCAGTCCCCTGTCCTCCCTGCCACCCTTCTCGGAGTCCTCACGTCCAGAAAGGGTCGGGCAAGCAGAGCGCTGAGTCAATTGCCTTGCGCCAATTCATCATGGACTCACTCACTCCGTTCATCCCTCCGGCTCTACTGCCTCTAGTGGGACATCTCCGGGCTCAGGGCCCATTGCTCGGGGTCGCGTTGCTCTCGGTCGGTGCCGCATACCTGGGTTATCTCTTCCTCCTGGGCAGAAAAGAAGCGGCTGTCTCGTTCAATGTGCCCATTCCCCCTGAGATTCGAGCCAATTGGAAAGGAGAAAAATGGGACAGTCTTCAAGGAGAGGGGCGAAAGGTAGTGGAGGGACAAGTGCGCGGAGTAAGTCTGCTCAATCCCTTTTCTTTACATTCAAATACTTTCGAAAATACTAATTCGTACTGCTCTGCAGCAATGGAACGACAACCTGATCATGAGCTATTGTCCCGCGGACGGAAGAGTACTCGGCAACGGAATCAAACCTGCGACTCCTGAAGACGTCGACCGCGCAATCCTGGCTGCGAAGAGTGCACAGATGGAATGGGCCAATACTAGCTTTGCGGAGAGAAGGAAGGTTCTGAGGACATTGTTGAAGTGCGTATTCAGCTTTCACTCAACATGGGCGGGCCACCGAGAATCATAACTGACCGGACGCTTTACCAACAGATACGTCCTCGACCACCAAGACGAACTTGTGACCGCCTGCTGCTTGGATTCCGGAAAGACCAAGGTTGATGCTGCGTTCGGAGAGATCCTCGTCACCGCTGAGAAACTGAAATGGACCCTCGACCACGGTGAAAAGGCGCTGGCACCCGAATCGCGCCCGACCAACTTTCTCATGATGTACAAGAAGAACATGGTCACCTACGAGCCTCTCGGTGTTGTCTCCGCCTGCGTCTCCTGGAACTATCCCTTTCATAACTTCATCTCCCCGGTCATCAGTGCGATCTTTGCAGGAAACGGAGTCGTGGTGAAACCCTCTGAACAGACAGCCTGGTCCTCTGCCTTCTTCCTTGAGGTTATTCGCGGCGCCCTCTCCAGCTGCGGCCACTCTCGAGACCTCGTCCAGAGCATCGTGTGCCTCCCCAATGTCGCCGACCACCTGACCTCCCACCCGGATATCTCACAATTGACGTTCATCGGATCCAAGCCCGTCGCTCATAAGGTGTGCGAATCTGCAGCCAAGGCCCTGACCCCCGTCACCGTCGAACTCGGCGGCAAAGATCCGGCCCTGATTCTCGACGACTCCCGAACCGTTAGTGAGATCCCAGCCATTGCTTCCATTCTCATGCGTGGAGTCTTCCAATCCGCCGGACAGAACTGCATTGGCGTCGAACGGATCATCGCGCTCCCCAACGTATACGACAAACTCCTCGAAAACGTCTCCTCCCGCATCAAGACCCTTCGCCTCGGCTCCATCCTCTTGGACGCGAAGACAGTCGGTACCCCTGATGTAGGCGCCATGATCTCCCCCGCCTCATTCGACCGTCTCGAATCCCTCATTGAAGACGCCGTCAAGCAAGGCGCACGTCTGATCTGTGGCGGTAAGCGCTTCCACCACCCGGATCACCCCCTCGGCCACTACTTCACCCCGACCCTTCTCGCCGATGTCACACCCACCATGCGGATCGCACAGAACGAACTCTTCGCTCCGGTCTTCCTCATGATGCGCGCATCCTCCGTTCCCCACGCCATCGCCATCGCCAACTCAACGGACTACGGCCTCGGCGCCAGCGTCTTTGGCTACAACCAGACCGACATCGCCAACTGCATTGCAAACATCAAGTCCGGAATGGTCTCGGTCAACGACTTTGGCAGCTACTACGCGGTTCAATTGCCCTTTGGTGGTGTCAAGGGTTCAGGATACGGTCGGTTCGCTGGCGAAGAGGGCCTGCGTGGTGTTAGCAACATCAAGGCTGTCTGTGTGGACCGGTTCCCGAAGGTGATGGCGACACGGATTCCGCCGAGAGTGGACTATCCGATTCGCAAGGGAGATGGTCCCCGCCAGGATGGAACGGGTGCTTGGGAGATGTGCAAGGGTGTAGTTGAGACGGGATACCAGATTACTTTGGGGGGGAGGGTGAGTGGGATTCTGCGGTTGTTGACGAATATGTGAGCTAGTGCTAGTTTATAATATTCTCTATGTAAAATACTTGACAACAATAATGAGGCATGCATATACTCTTCTATCATCGTTGCTTCGACAATAGACATCATGTCCCGCTTGTTCTGCAATACAGTCAACCCGTTCATTGATTCCTTACCACATGAAATACTCACCTAGCCGCTCACACCACACTCAAAATCACCTTGACTACACAGTACACAATTGAAACAGGACTACACCGTAGATAACAACCAACCCAGCACCTCACTCAGCCCTACCCCCCAACCAGGCCCCCCAAACCCTACCACTAACCCCTTTACAGCCCGCCCGTACCACTCCACTCTCATCAAAGAACAGAACAGAACCCTCCCGTCCCGCGTAACGCATGACGTCACCACTCCGAACCCCCCTTCGCGCCAGGGGCGTAACGCAACCCACGTCAACAACAATCAGCCTTATCAAAGTGGCAATCCCAATACCGTATTCCTTTTTCTACGGTGTATCTTCCAGGGCGGGACCCAAGGCGGGAAAAAAAGATACTATGTATGTAGTATCATCGTCACCGGGACCCTGATCCACGGGCCCTCTTCCCCTATCGGGATACTAGAGGCGTAGATATGACGGCATCCCAGGTGGTAGGTTCCAGGGTTGGTGGTGTCTTGGTTGGATAGGGAATATTAAATAGATACTATGATGTTGGGGGTTGTCGATCACGATCACAAGTTCCTCTGAACTGGGATTATACACACACACACATACATCATACTTCATTCACTGGTCTTGGTTTGTTCCTGTGAAAGGAGTGTTATATATACCTGGGAAGACGTTGCGGTACTAAAGGGTTTTACTATCATGCGTCCGTTTAGTGATTCTTCTACGCATACGACTGCTTCGTCGAGTTATAATTCTACGGGAACGAAACAGGGGAAATAATTTTCAAGTTTACTGCTACTGCTACTGCCTACGCTGCTACTACCTACGCTACTACTACCAACGCTACTACTTCTACCAACGCTACCTCTCGAGAACACTTAACAGAAGTACCGTATTGAATCTCATTCAAAATGGGTGCTGTTGTTTCTTGTGTACGTTCCCCCCCTCCCCTTCTCTTTATTTAATCTAGCGTGCAACTAACCCTACTCAGATTGCAAGCATCTTCCACGCCATCGGCGCTTGTCTCATGGGCATCGTCAACACCATCGGAGCCGTCTGCAAAGCAATCATCGATGGCATCGTGACTCTCTTCGATGTGATCATCTCGTGCCTGACCTGCGGATCGTGTGGAGGACGGAGAAGGAGAACGCGGAGGTCAAGGGTCTGATGGGATGATGATGTGATGTGAGCTGGGGAACCCTTGGCCTGGTCTTGAGGAGGAGGGTGATGATGATGATGGAAGCGTTATGAATTATGATGATTATGGGTCTTGCTTGGAGTTTGGGATCTTGTTCCTGTGCTTTTTATGTAATACCTCTGATTGGGAAGAATGAATGGTTTATAATTTATTGAGGTGTGATATGTAATATGTAAATGAGGTAGATGGGTTCGGTATGTTGGTATCGTATCTATCTAGCGACCTTTCCCCCCTTTGGACATCAATTCCATCTTGAGTCGAAAGTCATCCGGTGGAATATCGTCCCATCGCTGCGTCACCAGCAAATGAACAAACGGATCATCCCGTTCCTCCGCATACTTCAACGCGACGTAGAAGTGATTCGGCAGGACCGGCCAACGGATAGGAAAATTGTACCACGGAACCCGAATGGACATGTTCAGTAACCGCTGGAAGGTTTCAAGGTCACGATCTCGGATCACCTGTCGAAGGACCCGTTTCGCACGCGGATGATCGGCTTCATCATCCATGTACGCATCCATCGAGAGTAACTGGAGAAATTCCAACTTGGCTTCGGTCCACGGAGGACAAAGTAATTTGTCCGGGACTCGAACGGGCAGATCGACCGTGAAACATGGCAGTCGAAAGATGTCCGTTTCGGTATAGATGTCGCTGGATGCGCGGATTTGAAGCGCGCCGAAGTTGAACCATAATGCGACTTTACAGTCTGCGTTCGTCTTCCGGACTTTGCCCTTGAGGATCAATTCGCCTTTGCCGCGATAGCCGTGAGGCTCATCGCGGTGGATGTCGATGTTCTCGAATCGATTGCCTAGGTTGGCGAGGATCTCGCGATCTGAAGGCGAAAAGACCAGCCCGCCGCACTTGCGATGGACTGCGTGCTCGACGTATTCTCGTTGGCATTTGCGCATTAGAGGTAATGTGCACCAGCGACAGCCGAGGATGATATTCTGCAAGTCTCTTCGTTCCTTGGGGGAGATGGAGAAGACGTCCAGAGGCGCTGGAAGAAAGTCGGGCGTGAAAATCCCATGTCTGGAGCTCTTGTTCGTGCTGCTGAAAACACATCGAATCACCCAGGTGTATAGAACGGGGTTTGATAGAGCTCTGGCGATGGTGATGGAGGCTCGCGGGAGGTTGACCTCCAGGCAGTGTAGGAAGATCTCTTGAATAATTTCCACTGGTAACCTCTCCAGTGTCGATCCGGCTGGAACCGGTTGCGAGGTGTTGGGCATGGACTGATTATCCTCCCTCACTGGAGGGGGGATATTTAATGTTCGGGACGGCGGGAGGACAGCTTGAGAGATTCAGGTATTTATTGACAGTATCCCCACCATTCTGAAACCAAGAAGCGTTAGATCACAGAGCCATCTTGGCTTTCATAGATAGCCAAGAAATGTTCTAGCCCACGCAGTTTTCTGCTTGCAAGCAAGAATAGGGGTGCGACTCTGGCAGAAGAACAGGAGGTAGCAATGTGGGGTGGGTGAATCGGGTGTCGACGGGGTGCAGTCGACAGGTGGTCTAATCCCTGCGATTAGCTAAATTAGCCTTGTCGCTCATAATTGATCTATCAAGGTGTCGATGTGGGACTTGGCGGCGTTGATAAGTTAGATGCCCCTGGTGTGTAAAGTTTACTCCGTACCTGGTTCGGGGTCGGAGTCAAAATCACGTCGCATCCCAACCACACCGAACCAACTGTTGACTTAGCGTGGCAGCCATGACAACTCTTAACCGACCAAACCAATCACTTGGCAAGTATAAGCCTTATTTGAGTTTTCTCCCCACCAGCTAGAACACCGTCCCGTTCCTTGCGGTCTGCTACAACTTCACCGCGGATGAATGGGCATACTGGACATGCAATCATACAGGCGGTTCGGCTCGCTGCGGATGTGGACAAGGTATCGGTGGACATACAACTGTTCGGTACGATGGAACCATCTAAATTCAACTTGTTTCTATACATGACCCTACAACCGACATCACTGCCAGAGAGCAAGGGTATCCTAGCTGGCCAATATGCTTCAACAAAGGGAACTTCGTGTGATTATACTGGTCGAGGCTAAGAGAGACGTAAAAAGATACACGAGATGTGACCGTTTAAACAACGGACATGTCGCCGAAGCGCTCCTATAGGTGGAACAATCATTAGTTTCTTTATTCGAAAGTATCTCAAGGGATCATATAACGCACCTTGTAACCGGCCGGCATCCATCTGCCCTTGGAGACAAGGGAAGCGGTCTTCTCGTCGATCTCGGGCTGAGCAGCGGCAACCTCGTCCTAAAAGAGAAATTAATCAATCGGTACCACAACCCAGGAGTAATCAAACATACAACAGTGAGCTCGTCGAAGGGACGGGCGGTCTCAATGTTCTCGAGGGTCTTCTCGAGACTGCGGAGCTCGGCCTCAACCTTGCCCTTGGTCTCCTGAGCGCTCTGGACGGCCTGGGCCTCGAAAGCGTCAATGGCCTTCAACTGACGGGTGACATCGTAGGTGGCGGGCTTGAAGGTTTTGAAGTGGTTCTCGATCTCGTTGACGATGGCCTGGTTCTTCAGGACCTTGCGGTAGTGGGCGAAATCGACGGTCTGGGCCTGCTCAGACAGGAGCTGAACCTTGCGGCGCGCATCGTCGTTACGCTTCTTGAAGGCCTGGAGAGAAGCAGCGGTCTGGCCGCGGAGGCCGAGGGAGCTGGTCAACTTGGCCCAGTCGACCTTAAGAGCGGCGCTACGCTGTAAACCAAGCAGTCAGTGGACACATTCCTCTCTGCAACCAAACAATTCGACGAGAACAAGGCAAACCCCACGTACAGTGGCCATTTTGAGATGTGGAACGGAGAAGGTTGGGGGTGAGAGGGGAGTTCAACGTGCGAAGCTGGAGGTTCCGGGAGGGTGAGGGTTGAACTCGGCAAGATTTGGAATGGGGATGGCCGCACGTGACCTCAACTTTCCCGTGTTCCGAACGGCCACTACACAGTGAGCGCAAGGGCGTGTATATAGATCCGGAGCCACGCTGACAGGCCAATTTCGGGTATACGGAATAAACTATCTTTTACTTCTGTTTACAGATTTTGCGGTATAAACTTAGGATCAATAGTGTTTGCATCATTCAATTCTGCTTTTGGCTAAATGATTTACACTATGGGGCCTGACAGTACATGCATCCTAGGGGATATCGATCTGACCTCGCTCCCAAAATCCATCCTGCCAGCAGGGCCAAGAGACGTCAGCCACTGATTCATACGCTCATTTCGGCGGTGTTTATATGCTGAGAGCCATGATGGAGTTGACAATGTCGTTGTCGTTCTCGCGGAGAGCCTTGACGGCCTTCTTGCGGGACACATTAGCCTGGGCCATAACCAGTTCAATGTCCTTAGCCTCAAGACCGGACTCGTCGACCTCCTCGCCATCATCCTCTTCCTCCTCCTTCTTAGCCTCAGCCTCGGGGGCCTTGCCCTTGCCGTGGTCGTGCTCGTGGTCGTGACCAGCGTGCTCGTTGGCAGCGGCCTCAGCCAGCTGCTGAGCAGCGGTAGCCTGAGCGGTGGCGTTCAGGTCCTCGATCTTGGCCTCACCGAAGATGCTGTTGCAGCGTGTAAGCATGATATGACCATCATTTCGTCATAGTCCAAGGGAACACATACATCCAGGTGTTGCTGGAGGGAGAGCGGTAGACATCGGGCTGGTTGATGACGAACAGGATCTATACTCGACATTAGCCTCTGCAACTCACAGGTCCCTGCCGTCCTGGCGGCTCGTAAAGCTTTCGGAAATGCAGGGTTTGTTGAGCGTCGCACGGGACCGACATACGTTCTTGGGTCTGCGGAGAGTGACACGAGTGATGCCGGGAACGTGCTTCAGGCCGAGCTTGCCAATGGCCTTGCGAGCCTTCTTCTCGTTGCGAGAGTGGATGGTGACGGCGGCACCGCCGGGGATGGTGGGCTCATCGCCAGCCTCAGACTCGGAGGAGCTGCCGGCATCCTCAACGTTGGTCTTGGGAACCTCCTCATCGGGGAGCTCTTCAACACGGGGGTCGGCCATTTTGTAAATTGAGTGAGTCTAAAACTGTAGAGGTGATGGTCAGCAACTGCCACTGTGGGACATGACTGGTCGCTCGAACTGAGAGGTTCGAAGATGACCCCTCAGACCGTGGTACACCCACAAATCTGCGGGAAATCGCCAAAATCGACCGTAAAATTGAACTTCGCGGCCAAGAATTCCATTTCCACTTACCTAGACACGGAACAGAGGACTGTGGTGGATGAGGGGGTTTTTTTTGCCTTGTTGGAGTTGGGAAGTCGCAAAGCTGTGTGAATGTCATCCCGCCGAAAATCGTTAGCGAGCTTATTGGGACCCTCACCCCGGACACACAGAAGCCATGCATCTACAGATCGTACAACCACCAACATCGATGGGGTTCCGATCTATCTACGATCCCTGGTTAAATTGCAGCAATTCATTCCTGATATTCAAGTCTACGTTGCGATTACAGGAAAGTGTGTTTGTGGATTGGATTTGTCTATGTGGTGACCCATTCATGTCAAGATCATTAATACCCAGAGATACCATTTGCCATATACTAATTGAAAGGCGTTCCGTGCCGTCCTTCATCTTTCATGACGTACGAGGATAACCCATGTCAGAATATCAAAGGTTCTTGAATCATTTTTATGCTGTCAATAATGCGTACAGCCCATTTTGCTGAAATAAATTAAACCCTCAGCAAATAAACCCGTCCCAAGGCACCCTGTCACACTATGCACCGAGCCTCATAAACCGTCTATGACTTAGGAGCAGCAGCCCTGAGCTTAGCGTGGGCCTTCTGGACCTCGTAGCGAGCCTGTAAATCCAATATGTCAGCCCAAATCCGTCAATTCCTTGATTCCATGCGCATCGTTTCCCAGCTCTTTCCCGGTAATCAAACGCCCCCCCCCGATCACCCATAACCGTATATTCCGATATTCCATGCACATATCAACATCGCATCTCCCAAACGTACCTGCTTGCGGAGTCTGAGGACCTTGAAGCGCTCGAAGTCGGTCAGGTTCTTTCTGCGCTCGATGCTCAGGGTCTTCTGAGCAAAGCTGCTCTTAGCCCACTTGCCGTCGATTTCGTTCTTCTGCCAGAGCTTGCGCACGGGACCAGTGCCGGCGGAGCGGGGCAGCTGGGGGATGACGAAGTGGGTGAGGGTGGCGTGAGAGAGTTGAAGGACGTGGCGGGGGACGATCTTCTGCTCCTCGGTGGAGGGACCATCAACCAGGACCTAATCGGGGGCAAGCCTTGTCAATATCGCGTCCTCCTAGAAATCCCATTTTTCCACCGCAATTCCGGATCTGGCGCAACGTACACGCTTGTGGTCGACAATCTCAACAATGGCAGCGAGCTTGCCGGTGAAGGGACCGCGGCGGATCAGCACAACGCGGCCAACCTCAACCAGCTTCCATTGAGCAACCTGAACATCGATATCGGCCATGGCGAAGGCTTCCTATAAAAACAGCAAGATGGACGTCTTAGTGGATATTCAGCGATCACGTTTAGGGCGGACAATCACTCACGGTCGACAGACTCCGGGAGGACGGTGTTGATAATTTGTTGTCGAAATGTCGGGTTGTCGAAGTCGTCCGAAACGCACAAGTCGCTCTGGCTGCTGGATAGCGAATTTCGGTGGCTGCGGCCCTTCGCCCACAAGAGTCTCGCTTAGCAGCCAGTAGCAGCCCACCCAGGGGTGTTTGCGTGCGGCCTAGGGCTGCCTCCGGGCCTTAGCGCGCTCCATCGGCGGTCGGATATTTTCCGTTCCGATCCTCTTGCTTTTAAGCTTCAAGTTTTTGCTGTAGCTTGTTCCTCTTACTTCCTGCAGAGCTCAAGGTCCAGACCTTGCCATGCATCATCAGAACAAATGTCGTTCTGTCTAGAACTACTCCGCCATCTTGCTACTAATCGACTAGCAAGCTCGACTCTCCACATTAACTGGTATGGTTTTATACCTTTTTATTTCTTCCTCCACTTCACTTCACATGATGCGGTAATTTGCGATTGACCCTGCGACTGTGAGCTCTCGCCGGAGTTTCAATACAGCGCTCGCGCATGATATTCAATTTCTTACATATTCTGATGTCCATTCTCATCTTGTTATCTTGACACCATATCTCTACATGGAGTCTTGTTGCTAACATGTCGAAGACTTCTAGGTTCATCATATCTACTCCGCACCCCTCTGTCGATCAGCTTCGCTCTTCGGTACGTTGCCAGCACATTTTCTTCTGCTGCCCCTCTCCAGTGATTAAAAACCTTATCACGCCTAGATAGTAGTTGATGCCTCTTGGCAATGAAATTTCTCTCATCACCAAGATCTCTGAGGAACAACTCATTCTACGAAATTGTCATTCATCTCTTGTTTGATCGATGTCTAACTCGTGGATTCATAGGCCTCCGAACATGCGAGCTTTGATCGCCCTAGTCATAGTTAGAACTATATCATGGAATTGAATCCTTCATTAAGAAACATGTCTTCTCTTGTAGAACCTCGAACTGTAGGGTTTTTGCGGAGCGATTCTTGATAGACTTGATATCTTTATTCCCTAGCTCGCAGGTGCCGTGAACTATACATAGTGCGCTTTGTCCGCCTATCAATTTGCTGGAAGACCGATTATTCCATGCTACTATTAGTTCGTCTCCATTTTATTACAACAGTGAAATAATAAAAATATTTTAGCTGGTCTCCACAAAGCGTACAACAATATGAACTAATATCCCTATCCCTTTCATGAGGTCCGTCTATATCATTATGTGCAGTACCGACCCAACCTATGATGAACCACTGGCTCCGGCACTAGAAGCAATGGACATCGGGCCCTCGCGACTCAGCACCCACATGAATACGAACTGGATGACGTAGGCATAGATGAACAGAAACTGGGTGCGACGGTTGCGTTGCGAGCGAGCCACTGTATGCATAGATCCAGTGCGCATGGACGCATCACTGGTCGAGTCGGGAAGAAGAACATACTTCAGGGAACGGAGCTATCGAGGCGGTTAGTTTCACGGCCGTGAAGCAGATGGCAGAAACGTGAAGCAGATGGTAAAACGTACCAGGAAGAAGGCATTAGCTAGGAAAGTGTAGATGAAGACGACCCAGCCAACCCAGCCGCCGGTTCCTCGCCCCGGAGTGAGGATCTCAGACGTCAGCAGAGTGACAATAATCCCAACGAACTTATATCCGGAATATGCCACCAGATCCAGCAGCTGTGACTCGTTGTTGATGCTGAGGATATACATGGCCAGCTTCAAGCACATGATCTCGAAGAGGATGACGGCGATAGCGGTAGTCGTGATTGAACCAAGAAGCTCCGGATGGAAGTTGCCGCGGAACCCGGCCAGCATAGCTGAGAGGAGGATGTATGTAACAAGCGCCATGACGGGGATGTACATGTCCGGAGAGTTGAGGTCATCACGCGGAGGGAGGAACATAGACGAGTACTGCTGCTGAGATATCTGGCCATTGGGGCCCGTTGAAGCCGTGGTGAGACGTGCCTGCTGACGAGACCAGGGCTTGTGCCGCCAAGGAAAGAGCACAAGGGACAATTTGTTCAGCACGTAGGAGTTGGAGACATTGAAGTAGTGTTTCAAAGCCGGAATCGAGACGTAGCGATTGAACTTGATGGCACATTAGCTGCGTATTCATCCATTGATCCCCTTGACCTTGTTGCTTACGTTCTGCTCCATATATTCCTGCCCGGCCATCATCGCGGTCTTTCCGACTTGAAATCCCATCTGCGCGGTAGGATCATTGATGAACCCGCCGAAACCAGGAGCATATGTTCCGCTGCCACCTTGCGCAGGGGCCGGCTGGTACGGATTGCCATAGCCAGACGTCTGAGGCTGTTGGGGTGCTGGAGGAGGCGGCGAGCGCATCATGGGGACCGTCGAAACGTGCTGAGGCACAGGATGGTGAAGCGGAGGGGACTGCGCCGGGGGTGGAGCGAAGGACTGGCGATACATGATGGCTGGAGTTGATGAGACTAGGCGGAGGGAGTTCGAGAGTCACGGATTGTATTGCAGAGCTCGAGGGGCGCCGAGACGGCGATCGGGGATATTGTAGTGTAGTATGGGAGAGGTGAAGTGTGTTTATACGTGGCTGAAGTCCTTCCCTTCCGATCACTGACAGATCAGCTTGCCGCCCGCAAATTCCCCACTGCGCGGATCTGGCCATGACTACAACATCATAACTCCCCTCACCATCTAATATCGCCACCACAAGCATATCCTTCCCTCCCATTATGTTGGAAGCATTCGAGATCTTGACTACCTCGGGTGTAGTCCTGTGGTCGAAATCATACGCACCTGTCGGAGCGCATATTGTTAACAGCCTTATCAATGATGTCTTCATCGAGGAAAAGGTGCAGTTTCAGGCAGCCAACAATGCGGCCCCATCTTTGAAAAAGGAGAAGTACACTTTGAAGTGGAAAAGGGTGAAGGAATTTGACTTGATCTTCGTGGTATGTTTTTGTCATCGACGGCGTCTCATGGTCCCTGTTTCTGACCGCATGTTACTCTAGGCCGTCTACCAATCTCTCTTACAACTCGGTTGGATCGATAAACTTTTGGACAACATCTCCACCCTCTACATCGATTTGTACAAGGATCAACTCAAAAGCTCTCGCGCGAGAATAACACAATACCCTTTTGACAAGTACTTCGATCAGCAAGTTCGAGAGCTCGAGGACAATTCGGGACCCATCTCTTCGGAGGCGTTTGTGGCTCATGCGGTTGATAAGAAAGATCCGCTTGTTTCATCTGACAATGGCGGCCCGCCTCCACCACCGGTGCCTGGCCTTCTTAAAGGTGCGATTCTTCACGCCTCACCCTATTAACCACGCTGACACCCTCAAAGCGCAGCATCAGGCTGCGCTAGCCGGGGCGACCTCTGACGAGAGTACGCCACCGCATACACCAGATACATCCCGGTCATCAACACCTGTTGCGGGCCACATCATAACTGCCAAGGGGGGGCCAGGCGGTCGAGTCTCACGTCGTGCACGCAAGGCCGCTAATGCCAGCGCCAATGTTTCCTCGGGTGACGAGAACACTCGCAAAGGGAAGACGCCTAAGAATGCGAAGAAGATGCGCAAGTGGGACGCAGATGGGTTTGCCGATGAAGATGACGGTCGGATTCTCGACTACTCGGCCCCTGTTGACGGTGAAGAGGCCGCAGTTCCGGCAGTGGAAGCTGTGTCGCAAGATTCCTGGGGACACCGAACCGGTAAAGGCCAGTTCGTCCTCAAAGACCTAGGGGACGAAGTGCATTCTATCTTGGAAAATGCAGAGAGCGACAAAGCAAAGGATGCTCCTTCCACTGGCTTCGTTGGCTCTGGATTTAATGCCATTGGTGGCCTCCTACGTAACATCGTGGGCGGAAAGACTCTTACGGAGGCTGATCTGGAGAAGCCTTTGAAGACCATGGAGGATCATTTGTTGAAGAAGAATGTTGCACGCGAAGCAGCGGTCCGGCTTTGCGAGGGTGTCCAACGGGAACTCGTGGGGAAGAAGACAGGAAATTTTCAGAGTGTGGATGCAGCTTTGCGTTCAGCCATGGAGTCATCCCTGCGGAAAATTCTGACCCCTACATCTTCTCTTGATCTACTTCGCGAGATCGACGCCGTCACCGCTCCCACCAGCAAGCAGCAGACTCCTCGTCCTTACGTCATCTCGATCGTTGGTGTGAACGGTGTTGGAAAGTCTACGAACTTGGGCAAAATATGCTATTTCTTGCTGCAGAATAAATATCGTGTTCTGATTGCTGCATGCGATACTTTTCGGTCCGGAGCCGTGGAGCAGCTACGTGTCCATGCACGGAATCTCAAGGAGCTCAGCTCCCGTGAAAACGCTGGCGAAGTTGAGCTGTACGAGAAGGGCTACGGAAAGGATGCAGCGAACGTGGCCAAGGACGCTGTTGAATACGGTGCTGCCAACAAGTTTGACGTCGTTCTGATCGATACTGCTGGCCGTCGCCACAACGACCAGCGGCTCATGTCTTCGCTGGAGAAGTTCGCCAAATTTGCTCAGCCAGACAAGATCTTCATGGTTGGCGAAGCCTTGGTCGGCACCGACAGTGTGATGCAGGCGCGCAACTTTAACCAGGCTTTCGGCACCGGGCGAAATCTCGACGGCTTTATCATCAGTAAATGCGATACAGTTGGCGACATGGTGGGTACGCTGGTCAGCATGGTGCATGCTACGGGCATTCCAATCGTATTCTTGGGAGTTGGCCAGCATTACGGTGACCTGAGAGGACTGAGTGTTCCTTGGGCTGTCAACTTGCTGATGAAGTGAGTGACATGCGGATCAGATCCAGTCATCCCAGGCATGTAAACAGTAACACCACGGACTGGATTGTTGGAAAACTAGGCTATCTAGTACTTAACGGGTTCATGAGTATATTGCGATTCTCTAAGAACGTGCCAAGGTCTACAATTGAATCACTAGACTAATTTTGAAACATGTACCATAGTATATGATACTGGCAAATTCGGAGGAGGCTCACAAGCTCTCAACCTCCACGAGGAGCCGAAAAAACCAAAAATAATGACCTACGCAGGACTCGAACCTGCAATCTCTTGATCCGTAGTCAAGCGCCTTACCATTGGGCCAGCAGGCCTATTTGATGTAAATTGTAGCAAATTGTTGCCTTATAGGCAAAACGCGTGTTAAGCTTCTCGTCTGGCCCATATTTACACATCAATCTACATTATCACTTTGCAAAGAATAGGAAACTTGGTTCTATGAGAAAGCCGACATTCCCCACTTCTTGTTCCTCTTCCTTTTAGGTAAAGCAAGCAGACGGTATCATCCGTAGCCCGTTGTTTTCCGCGGAATGCCACCACAACAGTAACGAGGTAATTGCTGACTTCTGAGGCCACGTAATTTCCGGTATCTACCAGCCCCTGGCCATGGCAATCCCTATCTGGCCTCGTGACATCTGACAAACCGCATATTGCCAGGGGTTTTTGGACATTGATAGCCACCGGATGACTCAGCCGCCTCGGCCTCGCAGCCAGAACGCTTACATCATCTGCATGGCTTTGCCGGTGCTCCTCCGCACCTGACTATCCAGGAGCTCTTTTCCTCTGAACTTTCTCTTAGACTGAGCGACCTCTTCTTTCTCCAGAATTTCCTTCCCCAGACGCCACCGACCCGATCCGGCTCCGACGTGTACAGTGTTGACGTTCGTTTCGATTATCGCCTGTCATTGTTGCCCCAGATCCACTTCGAATCCTGTTTTCTGGGGGCTCCAACGCCCCCCGCATCGCGAACGAGGTAGTGGCCATTGAGCCCTGTCATCACTGCTTGAACCGTTAGTGAGGCCCAGCCACGGTATCCGTTGCGCTCTCTGTTGGAAATACTTTGAAGGCTGCCACAGGGTTGCGTGTTGCCCCTGTGTCGCGAAGATGAGGACGGACGAGCACAACCCTCTCAACCGGCGACATTCGTCCACGCTACACTATCAGACGTTTGATACCCCGCCGCCTAAGTCTCGTGGGAGACCCAACTCTGGTCAATCTGCATCATCGGGCGATGACTCGCAGTACCAACCTACCGATTCTCACCATGGACCGGGGCACGGATCGCCTCTCCCGAAGAAGCAGATGGCGGTTCTCGCGATGATATCCCTCTGCGAGCAGACGGCCTTTAACTCCGTTAGCCCTTACCTGCCCGACATGGCGTCATCGTTTCCCGAGGTCGAGCCGAATATGGTCGGTGTATACGTTGGAGCCATTGCCACTGCATTCGCCATCGCACAGCTTGTTACCAATTATTTCTGGGGCTGGTTATCTGATCGAGTTGGACGGAAGCCGGTCATTTTACTGGGTACAATCCTCACGGCGGCATGCTTTGTTGCCTTTGGATTTTGCACAACGCTCTACCAGGCGATTTTGGTGCAGGCTTTGATGGGCGCCGTCAATGGCAACCAGGGTTTGGTGTCCACCTGTCTGGGTGAAATCACCGATCGAAGCAACCAGTCGAAGGCTTTTACCTATCTTCCTGTTCTTTATGGCATTGGAGGCATAACTGGGCCGCTTTTGGGAGGCCTGCTGATTTTCGAACAAAATCCCTTTGATAAAAGCCAGCGCAATCCCTTTCCCTATCTCGCCCCGAATCTGCTCGCCGCTGGAGTCCTTGTTCTGGACTTTCTGCTATCGATATTTTTCCTTGAAGAGAGTCTTGAAGACGCAGACACAATCCCCAATTTCAAGCAACGACTTCGTGCCATATTCACGTGGCTGTGGGAGTGGACTAGTTCTGCAAAGAGCGCGAGCCGGATGAAGCCGCCACATGCCTCCCATTATCGCCATCTTCGTACACAATCGGACGACAGCCAGGACCATGACAGCGAGTTAGACTCGGCGTCCGAGGTATCGGAGACCCGCCCGACTCGCCATGAATCATTGACTAGAAGTGAGATTTTCAACCGGGATACTGTCTTGCTCCTCTTGACCTACCTGGTATTCGCTCTGTGCAACGTTTCATTCAACTCGTTGTTTCCCATCTTCTCGCAGGCTTCTCCCCCGCTTGGGCGTGGTCTTACCCCGTCCGAGATTGGTCTTGCGCAAGGATTTTCCGGGTTTGTAACGATCATTTTCCAGATCTGCATTTTCGGCAAGTTGAGAGACAAGATGGGAAACCGTTGGTCTTACCGAGCCGGTCTGTTTGGATTCGTACTCTCCTTCATCCTCATGCCCTTTGTCGGGTATAAGAGTGATGGTTCCGGGAACGGAGTCAGTGGCAAGACTGCGCTCGTGGCCATCGAGTTGTGCTTTGCGCTGCTGGTCAAGACGGTCGCATCGGTTGGCGGGCTGACAAGTGCACTTTTGCTGGTATATAGCTGCTATATTTGACGTTTGCGAAATCCAAACTAACATTTGACTCTAGATTACAAACTCTGCTCCGGATCATGCTGTCTTGGGATCCCTTAACGGACTTGCTCAGACACTTTCCGCGGCCGGCCGAGCCGTCGGGCCGTTCCTGTCTGGCAGTTTGTTCTCTCTAGCATCCAATCTGAAGCACAAGGGAGAAGCCATGCCCTTCGGCGTGTTCGCCGCCGTATCTTTTGTTGGATTCATTCTGAGTTTCGGGATCCGAGGCCGCTCCCTGGAGGCCGAGGACTGGGAAAGCGAGAGCGACGACAGCGACAAGTCAGACGACGAAGCCTCCGGCCCGTGAGGGCCTCCACTCGTTCCAATAAAGATAAACAAAAGAATAATCTTTACGACCTCACGATATTATTTACAATTCATAGACAATCCTCGCCACCGAGCGCTCAATTTTTGCGCGATATCATTCTTTCCCGATGCATGCATGCATGGTGTTCGGCGTCGTGTATTGTTATGTTGGTCTGAAGCCGTTTCTGAATCCAAGAGCTACCGATCACTTTGGTTTCGGGAGTCTAGACCGTGCCAGTCTTTTATTTTTGTCTTCCAAGCTGTATCAATAGGAATTAGACTTCTGTTCATGTATCTTGCTAGACACAAAACGAATTGTTGCATCTGTTTCTGAGCTCATTCAGCGCGCCCTGTACATATGCATACTAGCCTAATCTGTGTGGGAACTACAAATAAATCCAGCAAAAGACATATATACTACTTTGAACATCAAGTGAAGACATTCCCTTGTATATCTCTTATCTCCCTCTTGTTTTCCTCTTATACATCTCTCTCACTTGTCACTCACTTGTCACTCACTTCTCACTCACTTCTCACTCACTTCTCACTCACTTCCCACTTCACCACTCAAACACAAAAAAGAAAGCCAAGACAGCTCAATGTATCTCGATATTGATTACTACTTCAATATAATAGACTATGGACACTAAATCTAGTACTTGTGAATTTGAGGTTAGCGATATGTAAATAATATGTATATCTGCCCCAATCATCATACAATTAATCACACCACACAAGTATACAATCACCCAAGGAGAAGAAGACAAATAAGAAAGGAAGAAGAAAAGAAAAGCAATCCCGAGAGGTCAACATCAACATTCCAACAACTAGAACAAAAAGAGAGAAGAAGGTAACAATCACATGAATTATTTCCACACCCACTCAAAAATATACATGAAGGGTTCAAAAAGAAAATCATTGAGTTCAAGACCCTGGGCATATTGAATGAGATCTTCGTTAGGGATATTTAAGGATTGGAACCGTTCTTTTTCGCCGCCGCCGCTACGGACCCGGACGCGTTTGTCGATCATGGCGCGGAGCATTTTCTTCCCGGGGGCGACGAGGAGGTATTTTGCTTCTGCTTCTGATTCGGAGTCGTTGTTGGCGTGTTGGGTGTGGCAGATGGATTCTTGACGTTCGGGGGTGGTCCATTGGATTTCTTTGGTGGAAGGGGAGGAGGAGGAGGAGGAGGAGGGGTCGATGGTGGTGTAGCGGATGTCGGCGTCTTGGGAGAAGACGATGACGGTGTTGACGGCTGGGTTGAGGCGCATTCGGAAGGTGGTGAATTTGCGAGAATCGAGGTGGACGGCTTGGCTGGAGGTTATGCTGATGGCGGGTTTGGTGGTGTGGAGTTGGCGGATTTTGGCGATGGCGAGGTCGCGGGCTGTAGGGGGACAGGTGTGTTTCATTCGGAGGAATTTGGATTCGAGGAATGAGACGGAGGGGATGCATTGGGGAGCGTGGGTGGGGGAAGCGGACTTGTGGCATTTGTCGCTGCAGAAGCGGAAGATCTTGCAGGCTGATGGGGGTTGGTATGTTAGGTTAGGGTTGTATGTGAGGAAGATAGAGAGGAGGTGGGTGGTGGGGGGTGGCTTACTATTGCAGAGGGTGGTCGTAGGGGTGCTGCATTTCTCACACGGTCCGGGTTCAAACCATGCCCACAGGCTCTTCTCTGCTACGAGCATGTCTCGTCGCTTGTTGAGATCGGAGATCTTCTTTTCGGCGAACACGATTCTCTTCTGCATGTAGCGGTCCCCGGGGGTTCTTCGCGCCATAGTGACCAGCTGTTTGTAAGAAAGAATAGCTCTATCGAGAGAGTCGAGCCGTTCGTGTGAGTCGCAGAGGGCATTCAGAGCGTCAAATGTCTCTGTTGCTTCAGGTCCCTTCACGACCAGGAATTCCTCGAAGAGAGTCTCGAAGATGTTTGCGGCATCGTGGATGAGACCAGCATTCAAGTACGATCGTCCTAGACGCTGGATGACCCGTAGCGCGTCGGGATCATGGGAATGCTGGTATTGGTCGAGGATATCTTTGATCTCGACGGGGAAGTCAAAGTTATCCGAGCACTCGAGGTACCGGACAACTGCTTCTCTTGTGATGGGACTGGTAATGCCAAAGAATGTCTTGTAATGTGGGATCGTCCGGCCGCATATCGTGCGCGCCTCCTTATTGAACCCGAGTTTGTGGTATAAGAGAGACAGTTGGTTTTTGGCGCTTAACGTTGTTGCGTTCTGCAACCCGAACACCGTGTCGAGGGCTGGGACTGCCTTCTCTAGGAGAAAGAGCGCCATTTCGAGATCCCCTAGTGAGACTTTCAGAGTGGCAAGATCCTGCATGCTTCTGAGGGTTTCTGGGGCGTTGTGACCCAGGGTCTTTAGACGACCTGCAAACGAGCGCTCATATAAGGCCGATGCTTCCGTGGCGTATCCGTCTTTGGCGCAGAATGTTCCCAGGTCGTGTAGAATCGCAAAGTTGGTAGGATGGTCGCGCCCAAACGTCCGCTTGAATAGTCCCAGCGCCTTGAGATAACATACCCCCGATTCTTGGGTCATTTCGAGATCGCGATACGCTTGTCCCAGGGAATGTAGAATTGTCGCGCGTGACTGCTTGTCAATATCTAGTGCTGGTGTCTCATCGAGCATCCTCAAGGCAGTATGGTATTCGACAACGGCGGCCTTGAGATTCCCTTGTTTCAGGGCAGTCTCGGCGCGCATCTGTGTGGTGAGGACACGAGCCCAGATGCTTGCTGCCGAGAGCTCGTCTTTCATATGCAGGAACAGCTGCGCAATCTCATCAATTTTGAGTATCCTCTGGCGCCCAGATGCGTCGTGGACTATTGCTCCTCCTGAGATATGTTGCGTGTGAATGAATATGTTCTGACTCCCCCGTAACAAGGCCATGTACTCGGTATCTGCGATAGATTCCTGTGTAGCGTCCGTTGCCTGAGTTCGTGCATCTGCCGATATTATGTCGCTTTTCCGCGTAGTCGCTCTTCCTTCGCTGCGGGCGTATTTGGTGACAAATGAGAACCGTATAGTGTTCGCTCTCTTGATTAATTTCTTGCCTCGTTCTGAGGTGGACCGCGCTCGAGAGACCCCTATAACAGTGAGCGCTAGCTCAATCCTTGGCTTCCACATACTAACCTTTTGGAACCTTTCGACCGAATAGTCTCTGCAGGAATGATTGTCTCCAAGAGGGTCTTGGCTGTGATTGCGAGGTTCCCTGGCCATCCAACAGTTCATTTTCAGAATCTGTTAAGGCACTTCTGGGGTGCTCGCTTTCCTCTTCACAACGTGTCCGCTTTATCTTAATCGATTCGCCGTAAAGTCCTGTGATTTCATAGTCAGCTTGGGGATCATACCAGCAGGTGATAATTAAATCGCTAGTTTATGTACCACTCGGATCATAGCTCATTGTTGATTGGGCCTTGCGCGGCTCATTGCTGTCCTCGGGTTGATAAACGCCATTGGGAGCGTGTGCTGCCAGGATTAGCATCTAGAGATGGACCTAAAACTGGGACATACCTCGTTCCAGGTCATATAGCCCCGAAAAACCGATCGCAACTAGCTCGTCCTCCTCACCCGGCGAGAATTCTTATCAGAGTCAGTACCGAAACTTTAAAAATTTACTTGGAACACAAACGTACTTCGGAATGACCATGACTCCCGTAACTTTCTGGCCTTTCTCGATAATGACTGCTCTACAGACCCTGATGACGATGATGGGAGTTTGGAGCTCACGGGCCCTTTTTGCGTGAAACTGGAACTTCGGCTATGATTGGCACTAGATATTTCTCTCGGCGTGCCTTTCAAAACGGCGCCGTCTCGCGGATCGTTCAAGATTGGCTGATATCTAGAATTCGACATTAGAATCTACCGACTGCGCACATAGAGGCGCATTCATGGGGAGGAACTAACGAAACATTGCACTGCTCTCCGCAATGTTTGCAGTCAATAATGAAGGGCGCATCTGGTATTCAGTTAGACTCAATCGGTCACATTGGAAGTAAAAGGTCCTACCTCGCTGCCGATCAAGCCCTTCCTCGCCATCACCAAACGTAAAAGGCCTCTCACAGTTGCCACAGAAGAAACAGATGGGGCGCGAGTTAATAGGGATAAAGTGTTTTTCCACGCGGTACCCTTTTGTGATCAGACTGGACAGTAGATCAGTCAGTGCTCCTGTCTACATCGGCCGAAGAAGGAGTAGATACCGATCCCGCGTCATCACATAGACTGCAATTGCAGTCCCCGGGCAATATTTCGTCAAATAATGTTGCTTTAGCTCGTCTCTGTATGGCCTGTTAAATCTGGCTCGTTCAGGGAATGATTTAAGATAGGCCGTACAACGAAGAGAATACCGCATCGCAATCAGGACAATCGACACCCACTGCACTGAACAGAAGCCCGTCATCATTGCGAAGCGGAGGGAAAAGACGTAAAGCTTCCTGAGGGCTCGAAACACCGGGGTATGCATCGTCCGTGTCTGTCACCCAGGTTAACTCCGGATTAGTCGCCGCAACACCAACCACAGGCTGCAGAGATATGTAGGTAGCCGGAGGGCAGCATACCGCTCGTAGATCTACCGACTAATGACAATAACACGTCCGAGGCTCTTAGTATCCGACCTTTCGCCTCGAATCTGGTGGGAGCGCCTCGGAGCGGAGTTCTTAGGATAATTTCGTTCTCAAATTGTCGCTTCGCCTCTGATCGCAGGCCGTTGGGATCGCCGAAATCTCTGATCGATCCGTATCGCTCATTAGTGATCAATAACCCAGATGGAAGTGCATCTATGAAAAGTGAAGGAATGTGGGAACTCAGGAACTCACCTCAAGACCGACGGGTTAGCGTCGGAAATGGGTTCCGCAGTCATGTTGGAGGGACGTGAAGAGGATGCACCAGGACAAGAGAGTGGGAAGGAAGACAACCTCGAAGTTTGGCGACAGGATGCTCCAGGCAGATGTCGGAGGGAAACAGAACCTCAGAGGCCGGATGAGGCGTCACTTTTAATGAGCTGTTGGACGTGTTGGCGCACATACTACATATGCAGGTGAACCGGTGGCCTCGTCTAGAAGTAAACGGCGGTGCCGCATAGATACTGGGTGGTTCCTTGGAGAGACTAAGGAAGTTGTCCCCTCTGGCGCTAACGCGTGTCATCCCTCGCATGTTAGTCTGGAACAAAGCTTGCGAAGGAGAGAGAGGCGGCGGCGGTTGAGTTTAGCAGAAGGTGATATATTGAATGATCGATGGATTGATGGGCCCGCGGGGAGGGATGAACTGAGCGACAGGGTCGGTTGGCAGGCTTTGCTGGCCCTCCTTCTTTGCATCATCACCGTCAGTCGGTTCGGACTAACATCATTTTTTTGATTCTACGAACTGCAACCAGTCAGTGAAGCCGCCGGGCTTCCCCTCGTTTCGCTCCCCTTCAATAAAGCACCGGCCCCCTTGCATCCAACGAGCGGGAGAAACCACCATATCCGTGTTTCTCCGCCCTCACCGCATAATCTCTGCCCCCGAAGTCCAGGCATAGATATATCCATATCCAATCCTTCCTTTCGGTTTCTTTGTTCTTGGCCCGTTCATCTCATTCCTCAAGCAATGCCATTGGCGTATCACCTGTCATATCTGTCGCCAGGGTTGAGTCCGAGGCTCAGACCAACAAAGTCCTCGTTCGGGGATCGTCCGCGTCCCGAAGTTGACACATCACAAAACGCGTCAGGGTGGTTCCAATAATTGGCTGGGCCACGAGATAGTTCCAGCAATATCCATGCCGGTCGACAAGCTTTAGGGACATGTCAATGCCAGGATATCCAATGGATATTATGCTCGAACTGCGGACTGTCAGCTGGGGCACGTCCGTACGTGCAATCGGATCCATTCAACCTCACCGTGTTCATGACAGCCTGCAGAACGGATCCTGGAGGACCCCGCGAACTAGAATATTAATAGAACGCCCGAAGAACCACGACGAAAAAGGGTTCGATGTGCGTCGAGGCCGTCCGAGACAATAGTGTGGAAGTGTGTTTCAGGCCCGGATTTGTCAGGTCCCGAATCGAATTAACTTTCGCCCCCCTCTGGTCGATGCCATGGCTGTTCATTCCACACCCGCGACCGAGTATGGCTTCGTGGACGGGAGGGAAGGTTGGGCCGAGAAGGTTCGGCGTGGCCGCTGGCCTGTAAGGACTCGTTTTACGTGGATGGCAGGGAACAATGGGGCGTTCTTCTCGGAGTAAAGGGCCGATCTGCGAACGTCGAGCACTTTGATGCCTTTCTGGTCCATTCAAGGGCTCCTGGCGAAACAGCTTACGAGAGGCCTGCCTCATCCTTTTCGAATTCTCCGTCCCCCGTATACTATTATAAGTCGCGGGGCATCCTCCCCATGAAGGGGGATGTCAATATGCTATGGCCTCATGAGCCCAGGGCTGGAATGATGACCATTTCAAGGGAGAACATCCCTCGGTAGGGAGAAGGCTGTGAAAGCAACCATAGAACACCCTTGACCTTGGTATGGGAAAACCCTGGTAAAGGTTATGCTAAGAATTGTTATAGGAATCTAGAACCACATCTTTCATAGGCCTTCTAGCCGATGATCTAGGGATGTATGGAAAATAGTCGTACACGCTAACAGCAGAGATGAAATGGGTAAAGTATGGATGGTACAAAGTGGTATCGAAAACAACAAAGTCGTGGAATCCAGGGAAACACCAAGCGAAAGAGACCGTAAGGCGAAAGGTAGAATATGAGAGGGAATGTACACTGCAGCCGCATCTGTTGTTGTCATTGGCGCTGGGAACCCTAACGTCGGAAAGAGTTACCGCAACACCTGCGGAGGAATAACCAGCTGCTTAAGCCCATTTCCAGCCGGAATACCGCGACTCCGGACTGTTAATGACAGATGATAGAAAGCTCTTGCGTTTTCTCAAGGAGAATCCCCTATGATTTTGCTCGTGGCTCTTGTGTTCCCTTATAAGCAACGCTATTGCTGCATTTACGTTAATCCCTTCGCCATTATCGGTTACTTTAAGGGCCCATTTGGCCTTTTCTTCTTCAAAGCCAAGCTCCCGGACCATCGTGTCGAGGGCCTGATCAACAGGATCTCGGACCTGTGGTCGATAGACCGGCATGACCGGCGTGACCGGCTGGGGCGCCTGCATATAATGAACGTTCGGGACATGGGAGTGGATAGTAGGTGACGTTGCCATCCTCGACACAGACATCGGTGGTTGTGGCGCGGGCGCGCGAGCTTCCAAACGGCTCATGATTGTTGCGTACTGAGATAAGGGCCGTTCTTCCGCAAGCATAACACCGTATGGACTTAGTTGCTGCTGCTGCTTTTGGTTCCTTATTTGGGCAGAATAGGCGGCTTGTCGTCGGCGGTGGAAGTCAGGAGAAGGCATTCTCTCACTGGGGCTGCTGGTCGTTGGAGAGCCTTCCCGACTGACGAGCGATGACCCGGATGGTTGGGAATTGAAGCTAGGAGAGCGTAGAGATGTTTGAGATGGGATACTTCGCCGTGGCTGACAAGCCTTTGACACAGCCTCCCTGAGGAACGTGCAACGGCTCGCACCAGTGTCAGAAGGCTCCCATTTTGTCAAGCCCATTGATCGAGCCCTTTGAAAAACCACAGCAGTATCATCATAGGCATGAATCGAACCGAGTATCAAGACCGCCGAAAGCCCGAGCGTGAGGATATAGTACGTCCACTCTTCTGTAAAGAGTATTAGCTTCTCGGCAAAAGCGCAAATCCAATGACAGCCCTCCAACAGATGCAATTCACTCACCTAAAACTGCCTCTTCTTTTGCAGGATCATTTACTGCCACATCGTGCCCATCGAAGATGCCAGCCGCTCGCGCTTCACTACACTTACCGTGCATTGGTTGAAGCAGCACGCCTAGGCAAGTCCAGATCTCGGTCATATCATGAAGTTGCTCCTTGGATAAACCACCCTTGTTACCGTGACCGAATCCGGCAGGGGGCTCGAACAAGACGCTATTGGCATCATACGGATCAGCTATAGACGTGACCACCGACACACGTCGGCCCATAGCCATGGCACCACCCCTCAGCCAATCTAGCTGGCCCACAATGTCTCCCTCTCTATGTTTCCCAGATCCGAAAATCCGGCAAAACGTCCAAACACGCCAGAAGGCGTCATCAATCTCCGTAGCACGGACATCATCCATGCCGGACAGCCCACGGATCGTTTCTGGACGCAGAAAAGTCCCGCACCGAGCTAGTATAAGGGACTTGAGATGTGCCAGCGTGTAGATATCCTGGGCATAGCGCTTGAGATAACAGGCCGGAGTGTACTCTGGCACTGGGGCATCAGGATCGAACAGAATTTGCCATTCGGCGTCCCATGGAGGGCTCATCTCACGTAACTCCCACGCTGGCGCAGACGTTGCGAAAACCGCCCTTCGTATGAGCCTCAGCTCGTGCTGCTTAAACACGCGATAGAAATCTCTGCGAAGAACTGCAACGTTGAAAAGCTCATCAAGTGAATTGACCTGCTCCAAGATCGACAGAACGACGCGAACAGGCAGAGTCGCAGGCATCGCAGGCATCGCACCTATAGTTTCACAGGTCGAGGTCATAATATCGCCTTGCAATTCAGCTGGCGGCAATGGGAGACTGGCCTCCAGTTCATAGACAGTCCCTGGAGCTGTGGGAACTTGTTGGTCTTGACGCGTAAAGATCGATGACGTCTCACCGGATTTACTGTATGACACGAAATATTTTTCGCCGAGGGACACGCTCCTTGCTCTCTCGAGTGGCCTTTGATGCGGTTCTGAGTGTTCACGAGTGGTGTGGATATGACCTCCCGTCGAGTTGAAAGGCCGCCTTATGCTTGCCCGGCGAAGTGTCCCCATTTCCTTTGTTTGAAGGCGGGGAAGCTTCATCCGAAGCTCTTTCTCCCCGCCTGCGGATGCCGGCCTTCCCCCAAAGCCATTGATTGAAGACCCTTGTAGTTCAGCGACTCCACAGTCTTCGAGTTCCGCAACCACTGGCGGATGTAGGACACTGGCCCGATATGACTCAGGCTCTGATTTTGAGCTAGAGCTGCTAGTAGATCGCTGATGGGCACGGCTAAGTTTCCGACCGAAGCTTGGCACTGCAAAGGAGAACGGCGGCTTGGTCTTATGTGGTTTCTTTGTTCGTTTCGTGTCTTCGGGGGATGTGGTTCTGCGGATCTGTTGGCTTTCATGCGCGCTAGCAGGGGGGCGAGGGGCTGGTCGCGTAGCAACCATGTCCATGTTGCCTCTACTAATCTGCAAAGGCCCATCGAGGACCTGAAGAGGACTGCGAGGTGAAAGTTGCTCTGGTACCTGGCGCTGCTCGGTGAGTCCAGCCAAAGTCCTTTCCAGGTCGTTGGTCGCCTGCGACAGCGTCGAATGATGATAGCTTGGTTTCGTGATTGAGCGCGGCGGAGGTTTCAAGCGGGTATAGTGATCCAGTTCCCAATCCCGCGTTTGGGACGTCTTATGGCGGATTGATAGGGGAGTCAACTCGATCGGTGGCTCTTGAGGAAGAGGCTTGTCTATAGACTGGGCAATCGAAGGCCGCTTTTGTAAGGGATGGGGAATTTGCTGCTCAGGATTTGACTCCCCCAGAGCGCCAGCCACAGCGGGAGATGATATGTGAAAGCCATCGGCCGATTTACGGGTTGGTGATGTAGCTTCGGATCCCTGACTCGTTAAGGATGACCTGCTGGTGTAACTCGACGATCTGTTATCCGCCACCTCGTCGGATGACAAAGAAGAACGCCCTTTACTTCTCTCCGGTTGCTGTAGTTGACTATCCACATGAGGTGCGCCCTTCATGTGATGATGGGAGAAAGGATTTGCACCGTTCGTCGGAGAAGTCAAGGAGAAATGAGAGGACAGCTCAGGGAAGAAACGAGCCCAACGAGTTCCTGACCATGGTGGGGGTTTGTCAGATATAGACGAAATCGAGACATCGTCCTCTTCTTCATCGATGTCACCATCGACCACGTCTGCGCTATCTGATATCTCGTGTTCCGAAAGATGAGCTTGCGATTCCATTGAGACATCTAAAGGTTGTACACCGGATGGAGTGTGATCGGGCAAGTGTAGTATCTCCATCTCGGGCATTCCAGTTTCTTATATAGCTCTATGTTTGATGTTCAAAGACGGTTCGAGGTAGCTGAGTCTTCCAAGTCGGGGCAACAGGAACCTCCGGGGCGCCTTGTTGGTTAAGACAATTGGCTGCTACCTATACACAACGTCCGTTGTTATATGGAACAGTGCATCCGTGTGCTTCTGATCATGAACATGGTCTAAGGCGATATACTTGAGTTGCTCTCTTTGCCACCGTCGACAATGTTATTTCCGGTGCTTTTCGTATATTTAGAAGCCAGCCCAGCCGAAGGACTTTCGAGGCCCAAACGGGCTAAGGCAGAACCGTTCTGCTGGAAACCAATCCCGAGAAAATCGGTCTCGAACGCTGCTCCTGGATTGTGCGTATCCTTTCAGCAACAGTGACAGGGATCGTCAAACGTGCCACCCGACTGTCGCATAAGGTTAGCGCAAAGCGACGATGAATAGCGCAATGCTAGGGGCTGGTATTCTAATAGCCGACGTCGCGGGAGCGAACAAAGAAAGAGAAATGCGGCGGACCATATGACGAGCTACCAACAAAGAGATCCAAGATGCGCGAAGATGGGATGTGAGAGTAGATAGGGATGATGTCTGCCATTTGAGGTCCGACCTAAGTAAGAATGGGTGAGATCTGACATTCCCCACGTGCCGGGGACGCTTTTCATATCCCTGTGGTGTCGGAGGGAAACCGGCCGGGGAGTCGGCGACATGACGCCAGCTAATTTATGGAGTAATAGGGGTATGCGCGCCGCGATAGGTCGAGGGGAAGCCTGAAGGGGAGAATCTTTCGCATTGATGGAGGGTGGGACGAAGAATGGATCGCCTCGAGAGAGCCGTCAAGCAAAGCCTGGGCTAAACCGCGGGGGCCAAAACTAGCCCGTGCGACTAGCCCGAATCCGAGTGCCACACCCGGTCAGGTATCGTAATGGAGGGAAAAGCGTAATCTTCCCATGGTTCCTCAGCAGAAATCGTAATATGCCTTGCACGGTTGCACGCCTTATCTACGGAGTACAAGGTTCGAGTTGATCATTCAAGTCTATCTAGAAAAAGGGACCACAGAGAAAATCCCTTCTGGCTGCGCCATCCACCAGCCTCCTTGATCACCATTCTTCAGGGATCTATCCCTGTGACCATCCCGAATTTCTGCCGTCCGCATGGTGCAGCTGGAGACTGCAGCCACAGCCCTGATCTATTAATTACCCGGCAGTACTCCGTAACGGGCTTCTCTACCAGCCCAGACGCTAAAAGCAGCCATTCAACATGGCTGGGTGCCCGGGCAGTGCTTCATCAATAGGCCCGGCAATAAGAATAGGAGTGAGGTCACAATTCACCGACCCATTGCGTACGCTGTATCCCTGTCCATGCAACCAGGTGGGCACGCACCTGGATGGTCGAATCAATCAGTCGCGGGCGTTCGGACTTCGGAGTACAACTCCTGCATGCGATAATGGAATCGATCTGCGCGTAAAAGCTAGTTAAACGAAGGGGGGGTTATCTTAGTAAGATTCGAGGACATCATGCGAACCATCATTGCTTATGCAGGTCTTTCCGTCAGCGAGCCGTTGTCTCTCCTGCGTTCACTGTCTCAACGTCAATGTGAATGTGTTTGAACCAACAGTTGATCTCGCAGCTTAGATGAGCTCAATCTCTCAAACTGCCCTTCTGCAAGGATGTATCATACAATCAACGCCTATGCCGCCTGCATGTAGTACCTACCTCATACTGAAACTGGCAGTTACCCGGTAGCAGTACCACGATCATTCGGTGTTGGCTTCAGAAACGTGAAGCGGATTTCGATCTCATCCAGTCTGCAGGTACTCCATGTTAAGTTCCGGACTGACTTTCTGACCTCGACCATCCGTCCCTGATATCACTGTTGTATGTGTGGCACAGTCATGTTGGTTTGATGGATGCAACTTGGCTTCGACGCTGCTCCATGGGAGAGATGACCAACATACGAAAAAACATTCCAATTCAGGACTAGCGTAATCGCCTACTTGACAAGAACTTCCCTATATCGCTTAGCCTAAGCGGGATGATAAAACGCCAGTCTTATATAGGTAGGATGTGTGGTTCTTATTCCTGATGTGGCATTCACACAAGGTTATGGTTCACTACCGCCGTCTGCTGACAATGATGTAGAGGACTTCTCATGCAGCTAATCTCAGACAATAGAATCTCACAACAAGATACTGCGACTCTAATGTAAGTTTACTTCGAAAGACCAGTGGAAAGAACCGTCCGCGATCCGTACCAAGGATCGAAGTCGGACTGTCACGAGGTCTTCTTGGAAAGAGACGGATATCCGTCAACTTTCTGGGCAAGTTACCATATCCTTTATAGAAAGGACGGTATCCAATCTCACAGGAGTATCCAGTACTAAGATCGCGGGGCGAGTGATTGAGTCTTATCATAGAGTGCGTTTGCATTGCGGAGAGGTGTAAGGCCTACCAATCTTATTTTGATGATTGCAAGACACAGAGAACCCCACCCTGCAATACACTGGTCAAGCCATATGAATCACTCAGAACATGACAAAGCCAAGGACGACAAAAAGAACAAGAGAAGACGCGTAGATTTCCGCAATCCACAAAATTCATGGTCCTTCCTACATCCGCTTGACTTACCAATTGTTTAATACACGTACAAGAAAAGAAGAATTTCTACTTCCTCCAATAAACATGCTGCAGTAACTCACTCTTCATTAGTTGTTGCACTATGTTTTAATGTGATTTGATAATGATCACGATAATGTTGTCCACCGTCCCTTATCTTCGTATCAGTAACTTCTCATCCTGATCATACAGCTAAACCCAAGCGTAAGACCAATACAAGCTCAATCAAATATAATTCAATAGCTTGGGTGGGGGCCTGGGGTCCTTGAGCCAGTTCGAGCTAGGCTGCAGCTCTCGGATGCCCGGGAGGTGAATGAACTATGGGGGCCAAATGGAGGAGGCCCAGGTTAGGAACGTATCGCCCAACAGTTTCCTCAACGTTGCGTGCCGCCGTTTCCCCGCTTGGTTTAAGGAAGCTCCTATTACTTGTATTGTGGACCTATGTGGTGGTTGATTATCTACTACTTTCCCCAGTGGGCAGGTACCTGCAGGCTAGCGTGGTACGATCCGTCGATTCAGGATAATGGTCCCGTCTAGCTAATGGTTTGCTAAGCTAATAGAGAGAGTGTCCGAGTCTTGTAGGGTCCTGTTAACCAGCCAAGTTCTAATTAGGTTGGTTTTGGGCACGTGTCTGCAACGGCTATTGGGGTAATCTCGAAGAATTTCAACCCGACATCAAACTCAAGTAAACAGCCCAGAGTACACCAAACAGACTACCAACAAGCAGGCGTTTCTCTGTTGGTACAACCGTGAAGTTCAAGATCGAGACGATCGGCCACAGCTTGAACCCCGCCACCAGGATGGGCCAGAAGTCCTGATTTGGGTCAGCAATCCGGTATCAAACATAAACAGGGGGGCCAAAGCAGACCTTTTGGATTTGCTGCACAATAGACTCCCAGTCCTGGCCGCGCAGAAACCCCATGGTCATGATGAAGGCTGCCGTGTTCCAGGCACCTCCAACAATCTGATCGATGACGATTTTGGCGACAGTATTGGTTACATTGAGCTTGGGCTTCTGCTTCGGCTTTTCCGTTTTGGGGCTGGGGGCAGAATTATCATTGTAGCCGGGGAATTTCGATTCGAGTCCTTCGAGCCATAGGAAGGTCAACGGGGAGAGAATGAAAGCACAGGTTGTGAACTGAAACAAGGCTTGATTGTCCAGTTGGAAGGGTCTCTGTAAACATCGCACTATCGGCAACCAAGGAGGCATATAGTGATACCGTCCCCATGGGTTGCCGATCGGCCGTGTCACCTGTCAGTCCGGTGATATTTCACACGTATACAGCAGTACCCTGATCCCGCAATCCCAGGGTTTCATGCGACCTGAGGGATAAACCGACGTACCTCATCCCTGTACGCTCCAATGACCTGTGCCAGCACATTGGAACCGGCATTAATTAGCGCAGCTTGCAAGGTCGCCCTTGCTATCGGAGGGAAAGCCATAGCAGGTACCCGACGTGTGTCCTACAGATTCGAAACTAGGTTTTGCTAGGGACTAGATGCGCCTACTTGATATTAGCTCTGATCCACGTGGCAGGAATGAGTTGATCTGGTCCGTCCTGGAGATTACCTCGAAAGGGTTAACGATGGCTTAGAACGTCTCGGAAATTTAGATCGATCACGCTAGACGTGCAGTGGTTCCGGGGGTTAAAAGTTTGACTTATGGCAAGCGAGTGAGAGTGAAAGCGAATTATAGAGTCAGCAATAATGAATACAGAGTCTGCCCTGTCAAGTCCGGGTTTGAGCGTCTTATACGTTTGGGGCAGGCCCAGATCAAAACGATGGGTCTGATTCGACGGTGGGGGCGGGAGAAAAGGGAAGGTTGACACGCTGCCACTCGAGTGCTGGACCCTGCGATTTCGGATCCACCCCACATCTTTCGGTAAGTTCCAAGAAGCATTTCCAAACGACAGGTCCATTCATCTTCAAGCTCACATGTGCTCTCCGCCATTCTTTTCCAGTTGTCCAAAATTCTCGGGATTTGTTTTCATCCCCTGCAGCCCCTTGCTTGTCCACTGTTTGTCTTATTGACAGAGGAACCCGGACAGCCTGAAACAATGCCCTGAGCCGAATTGAACATGAAACAGCCAGCTGGCTGCTTTGAGACCCATGTTATCATTGCACAAATTAGTATCAAGAATATGAAAACCGAATTTGTCAACTATGATTAAATGGCAAGCGGGACCGGGTTTCCCAATTCATATACGACTGACTCATGTGGTCGCACAGTCTGCAACTACGGAGTATTATTCCATGCATACTCACCAAGCGAGACTTTTGCGATTCCAAGTGTCTTGGCACTCGAGGTCTTTGCAGACTGCGATCCAAGCTTAGCAAGATAGAATTAGTAAGGAGGGGATTAACAGACGCTGTTCAGCCTGCTCAAATCTTGCATTTCTTCTAGAATTCCTTGTAGCAGGAAATACCTCGGTCCCTTGTTGTTTCTCCAGCTTCGAGTGGCGTTTAAGGATATCGAGGATCGCTTTCTGTGTGCCTATTCGAAAACTCGCTTGAAATGTTCTTCAGTGAGAGAAAGACTTGCATTGCTCATCCGGCAGTTTACCTGCAACATCCGGGCTTGATGCCGAAGAAATAACAGCGGGGAGCCTAGACAAGTAATCCATCCATTAGTCCTACATTTAGCCACATGGATGCGGGACGTACGTCGGACTCCCGAAATAAGATTGAAATTCTACCTCCAGTACTTGAATGTCGGTTTTCAATCGGCTAGATAGATCATCTTGTATTGCTGAACGCCTAGGACCGCCCATATCTCGGTGTGAGTACAAGTCGAATCGAACTGACGTCTTTTGTGCAGATATGGGAACAAAGCTCAAAGAATACCAAATCGCCGCCCCCTCGAGTGTATGGAAGGTCGTAAAAGGAAAGACCCTGATGTCTTCCGAGCACCTTCGCGGAGAATTGAACAAGCGCGACGACAGAAACCGATACTTTGGTTGTGGGGGTTCGTGCTGGAGTTTCGTACTGTCGATGAATCTCTGAGCTCTCACTTGAAATTCAATATGTTAGACACCTGAAGCACGATGATATGTAGGAAGAACTCACAACCCAATTTCCAATTAAACTGGCCTTCGATTGTCTGCCCTCCTAGCCAAGTAGACTGTCCTCCAATGCCGTGTCTTCTCGCAAAGGAATCAAGAGAACTTGTATCAACAGGACGCACCGAGGGAGATGCGTCGAGATTCACAAAGATAAACCCCGTAGGTGTTGTAGTGGTGTGGATTGAAAACAGGCCATTTTGCGATTTATCGAAGCCTGGCACGCTGTCAAAGTGAGGGGCTTTGATAAGCTGCCCATGAGTATTATAGCTCCAACCATGATATCGACACCCAAGAACCGTAGAAGAACCGCACTCCTTTCTCGTGATTGTGTAAGCTCTATGGCGACAGACATTATGGAATGCCCGCACGAGGCCGTCTTTCCCTAAAATCAGGAAGATGGGAATGCCGGCCACGTCAAACGAATGGTAGTCACCGGCTTTGGAGAATCGACTGCGATGTGTAAGATATATCCATTTCTAGTTCAGTCGTAGGTGAGCAGAATGATTGATTTTTAATGTTTGTCAGTGATGTGAAGCACATACCTTGGCAAAGATAGCACGTCGTTCCAGCTCAAACACACTAGAGCCAGTCCACCAGTCTTGTGGAAAGTCTGACTCCTTGGAGACAGCGTTCTCGTTGTCTCCTTGTCCAGGTCCTATGTTGGATTCCTTCGACTCAGTTCTGAGCCGTGACTTGTGTCCATCAAGTAAAGATCGGTATAAGGCGTGGAGGAGGGAAGCTAACCCCACCAGCAGTGCAACCAGTATCGAGGCTGACAATGCCGAGGAGAGAGCCGAGCTCAGTCTTTCAGTGATCATTTTGGCAATGACTAATGAGCCACAATTGCTAACAGGAACCTCTCCATTTTTATATTACTGTGGAAGCTTCTTAAAAACAAGTGCAAGCAACACCAGAGACCGAGCACTGACCCTGTTGGCTCCGCTAGTTTGCATGTGTGCCCTTGTTTTGTCCAGTAAGCGAGCACATTGCCAGCCGATGGCCATGCAGCAAAGCAAGAAAGCCTGTATTGACCTTCCAGATATGGTGAGAGTTTCCAGCGACATGCGTCAAAGGCGAGTCGCAGTATGATGGACCTTAATGGTGCTTTGGCCGATCCTCACCAGAAAGTCACTTGACACCTTATCGCTACATGCATAAAGCACTACATGGGCCAGACTTTATGTAGATGTATCTCCCGCGTCACTGATAAGAACGTGCATATTCCCGGCACCTGTTTCCTTGTCTCATGCGCCTGTTGTGACACCCTTCGGCCCCGTCTTTCGCTTATCAAATTCCGTTTCTTTGCGTTCCTTTTCCAGCTTGTCTGCCGCGTGCTGCTGACACACCAATTCAAAAACGCGATCCTGGTAAACTTGGCTTGGTTCAGCTCACGAGTGGAATAAAACAGCCTTGGAGTACTCACAGAAGACCCCGCTCTCCTTCTCTGGGTTGAGTATCCCTTCACTATAGATGCCTTTAGTGAGGTTGTCTTGAGCCTTCTCACACAGTTCGTAATCTTCCATAGCCACCTGCCGCACAAACCGGAAATACTCATCAAACTTCTCGCCGGATTCCATGTGGTAGTAGTCGAACTCCATCCGTGTGACATTCGGGTCATCGGTTGGGCAGACTCGGAACGAAGACATTCCTCCACCATAGACATTCAAAGTGCAGTTCGGGAAGAAATAGAGAAACAGACCATCACCGGGCTTCTCCGGGTCCGCGATGTGCTGAGAGAAATTCTGGTGATTGTGCACCGCGTAAGATGTTGGCGGATAGTAAATGGAGAATGACGGGTGGGTATATTGGCAATGCAGGCATTCTTGGTAACCGTCGACCCTGTCCAAGTCAGGAGACATGATCATTCCCGAATACGAGGAAGTGCCATATACATTGTCTTCCAGTTAAATCGTCCTTCGTATTTGATGCTGTGTCTGTACGGGAGCTTGGTGAAATTCACCTTCTGAAGTAATGGCTCCAAGTCCGGGAAATACTCGTTGAAACTGGGCGCTTCTTCTGATAGAGTGGCAAAGACGAGACCCGTGGGCGTGACATAGTGTCGTAAAGGTCGCTCCTGAGCCTCGGTCAATATCAGCAGCTCGATTGAACCGGTACTCGGGGTTTGGAAAGAATGCATTCTCGGTTCAGTGCATGCGCCGAGCTGGACATACACTCTGTGCACAAACTACTCGAATCTCATCTTGTCCAGGAAAGGGCTCATCTCCCGAGCTTCTGAAAACATGGATAGATCGTTGCGCTATCTCATATTCGACTTTGGCTCCTATATCACAGAACCTGGTAACGGGGCCCATGAGATACCAGGACTAGAGGAATATTAGTGTGATAATTTTACGCGCGGATATTCACACCTCACCTTCAAGAAGATAGCTCTTCGCTCAAGCTGGTAGAGAGGCAGACTACGATACCAGGAAGCTGGCAAGGTGCGCATGAGCTCGGACATTGTGTATAGTGTAAGCTGAAGATGACTAGAGATATATGATGCAGTATGGCTACAGACGGCATCAAGCCACTCTTCGAGGTATTTAAAGAGTCTAGCGAAGACTGCATATCTGCAAGTATGAGAACAGCCCTTCATTGGACGGGTGAATTGTTTCCTGAACAGGCTATAAAATCCTGTGCGTCAGTAGACCAGATTTATGCGACGCCTTCGGCAATGGCGAATGATCGAGGGTCGACAAGTCATATGGAACCCTTGCAGAAGCATGGTTGGTGTTCTGACAGCCTGACACGTAGGATCGCCCTGGTGATTCTGATGTTGCTTGGCATAACTAGAGATAAGTAACCCCTGTAGTAAATTCGACCTTTAATTCGCCTTGATGGCTAGGGGAAAAGATATAGATCGATGCTTCGTTCCATATATTGTGCAGATTGCTCCCAGGGACGAGATCCGAGATCATCCAGGCGCTTGCAGAGTGTAGCCGCCCAAGGAATGTTGCGTAAATGATAAGAGCTGCAACCACAAGCCATCTGACAGGCTACTATTAGTCGCCTTTCGGTGATTGAATGCGGATAATCGGATTATCTCGATGAAGTTTTGTTGCTGCCTGGGCAGTTCAGTCATCACTGTTTGGGTTCGGTGGCAATGGAGTTCTCAAGGAACATTCTGCCTACCCATCCCTCCCAGCACCACGCTCCTGGGTGACTTGTTCGAGATACGCTGTTAGAAGCCCAGTGCAAGGTATGTGAGTAGTTCTTCTGGTTGAGCGTTGCAGGGGATGGAGGCGAAGAGGGGATCACATGGAAGCGGTGGACCCCACGATTACGTCGTGACCTCCGGCCGTGACTCGCTTTCCCTCCGCAATTCCTCTCCGACCGGTGGCTGACTTGCCCGTCCCCCAGACCTGCTTCAGAAAAAACAAGCTCCGGATCGAGCTTGCATTATGAATAGGATTTGATCATCTCGGCCCCGTGGAACTCAGCCCTTCGCCTCATCCCTTCCGACATGGCAGGCAACGGAATCAAATACACCCCTCCTCCTTCGCCGCCTTCCCCGACGGCGTCGTACTACGACGTCAGTGACGACGAGGAGGATGAGTATAACACGATATCTCATTCCACCTCGCGCAGAGGAGTTAAGCTTCTATTCTCTAAAAGCAAGGTAAATTACCAGATAGCCATTTGTATGATTTATTGGCTAACCCATTCAATCCCGAGTATCGCAGGTCTACGTTCATCCAACTCCTTCCTCGAAAGATAACATCCCCGGATTCATCGCCCTCATCCAACAAAAGCCCCTCCCTCCTTTCACAAATACCGCTTCCAGCAACTCTCCGTCAGACCTCTCCTCCTACCTCCTAGCCTGGGTCCCCGAATCTTCCCTGGGGGATGCCTACAGCACCTATGTCAAGGTTGATCTATCAGACGATTCCTCCCCTCCGCGGCAGAAGTATCTAGTGCCTGCTCTTCCGACAACAACCACATTCAAGGACCCCATAGGACTGTACGCATTTGCTGTGCCCCTATCTGAGATCTATTCACTTCTTGTGCGACCTCCGAGTCTGGGCTGGTGGTTCGGGAGTCTTGTGATCAACACGCGCGCTGGTGATAGCTTCCCCGCGCTGTTTTTCCATGACACTGAATGCGAGTCGACGATACTGCAGAAAAAGAAGAGAACCAGGGAGAGCTTTGACCCGTTCGGTGAAGACGGGAGTGTCTTCTGGGGAGGCGATGAGGTTTTGCGATGGCTTCGGAAGTATGCGGAAGTCCAGCGCTCCGCCGTGGACAACAGTGTTTATCTGATCAATCCGTCTGAGGAAGATCGCATATCGTTTGGACGACCTTTAACTGCAGATGGCTCGGTGGCGAAGGCTCAGGATCAACCTGCACTGGCGAGCGGAAGCGGACAACGGGATGCTGGGATGGATCCTTTTGTGAAAGCGCTCAAGGAGACAAGGTGGAAAGTCCTTGAGCAGCTGAGCAAGATTACTACGTTCACTAGGCGCACGGCTAATGAGTTAGCCGACAATCCCCGGATCCCTCCGCAAGTTCGTCGCCTGATGAGGACCCCGGAAATCCAAACTTTACAAGATGAGTTTGATAGCGCTAGGTTGTACTTGGCCCGATGGGCTATGAGCATCTCCGAGCAGAGTGAACGCGAAAGGAACCAGCGGATATGGACCGCACGGGATGTTCTTAGCATGGAGGATAGCTCTGTCGGGGAGTTTGAGATCCTTGAGCTCGAGACGGGAACTATGTCCATTCAGGAACGCCGCAAGACAGTCACCTTGAAGGAGTGGGAGGGCTTTTTTGACCCAACTACCGGACGAATGCATTTAACCGTTGAAGAAGTCAAGGAAAGGATATTCCATGGGGGTCTAGATCCCAATGACGGAGTCAGAAAAGAAGCATGGCTCTTCCTCCTTGGGGTGTATCCGTGGGATAGCAGTCATGAGGAACGGCAAGCGCTGATGAACTCAAAACGTGATGAGTACATCCGGTTGAAAGGTGCCTGGTGGGAGAAAATGATCGAAGGCACTTCTACGACGGAAGAGTTTGACTGGTGGAAAGAGCAGAGAAACAGAATAGGTAAGCCTCGCCGCTGCGTAAGGCACTGCGCCTCTTCTCACATCTTCAACAGAGAAAGATGTCCATCGTACAGACCGCACGATACCCCTGTTTGCCGGAGAAGATATTCCCCACCCAGACCCGGATTCGCCTTTTGCAGACACAGGAACGAACGTGCATCTTGAACAAATGAAAGATATGCTTCTTACGTATAACGAATACAATCCTGACCTGGGCTATGTTCAAGGCATGAGCGATCTCCTGGCTCCAATTTACGCCGTAATGCAGGACGATGCAGTTGCCTTCTGGGCGTTCGTTGGCTTCATGGACAGAATGGTAATACAAATGCCACCCCTACCGATACCTACCGTACTAATGCATTCCCACAGGAACGGAACTTCCTTCGTGACCAATCCGGCATGCGTTTGCAGCTACTCACCCTGGACCATCTTGTGCAGCTCATGGATCCCCAGCTCTACCTCCATCTCCAGTCCGCTGACAGCACGAACTTTTTCTTCTTCTTCCGAATGCTCCTAGTCTGGTACAAGCGCGAGTTCGAATGGGTCGACGTCCTGCGTCTCTGGGAAACGCTCTGGACCGATTACCTTTCTAGCAGCTTCCATCTTTTCATCGCACTTGCCATCCTTGAAAAGCATCGGGATGTCATTATGGACCATCTGAAGCAGTTTGACGAGGTTCTAAAATACAGTAAGCCCACCACCCTTGCAATCCTAAGAACAAATCCTAACATCACTAGTCAACGAGCTCTCCAACACAATGGAACTCGTCCCGATCCTCACCCGCGCGGAGTCGCTATTCCACCGTTTCGAGCGGGCCGTCCAGGCTATCGACAAGAAGAACAATTTCCCTGCACCCGCAGCCCACCAACGCAAGCCTACCCAGGACTCCTCCGCAAGCCCAAACAAAGGCAAATCGCCCCAACGACCGCAAAGCACCGCCTTCAGCAGCGGCGTCAGCGCTGGCCCCAGTACCGCGCCAGGCGATGACGGAGAGACCAAGGTCATTTCTCCGGAACTAAGAGAACTATTCCAGAAGAACGTTCCATGGGCACGAAAACCAGCTCCTAAACCGCAGGAGTCATCTGCAGAAGGAGAGACCTCGTAGAGACTGCTTTGACTTTTTTTTTTTCTTTTTGCTACCCTGTTGACACATGCTCAACCACGACTTATGCCCTAATTACGTACGCAGCTCTTTCACGTTTGCTCGTTTGTATGATGTGATGGACGGACATTTGGATATTGCTGGTCGGTCCGGAATGGGAATGGCGGCGTTGATTCTTTTTCTCGTCTTTTTCGGCCATATTGCTGCTGCTGCTGCTGCTGCTGCTCTTTGATCCTGTTGCTTGTTATCTTGCAGTAAGAATCATGATTGATTTCAACACCGTCATCATGAGATTTCGAAGTAGGTAAAACGGACTTATTACCACCACCTCTCACATACTATAAGTAGGATACACCGTACAGAAACACACATGACAATCGATACGATTTATCAACAGATCAATTCCTATTTACTGATCAATCAATCATGCCTATCCATCCTTTTACCCCTAACGGAAAAGAGGTATAGACACAAACAACATGTAAGGCAAACACCCACACAAGAACCGCCACCATCACCACTATCACCGACAACAACAACAGCAGCAGCAGGAAAAGACCCAACCTTACCTAAGGGTATCTATCTACATACAAATCACAAGGGCTAAGTAACAAGCAGACAGGAGTTCAAGAAAGATGAAATAAAACAGATGGCGGTCAACCAGGACCTAAAAGGAATCAATCAGGCGATCTCCAGCAACAAGGGATGGAGAAAGAGATGAAGGACAAGAATGGAAAAGGTAAGAAATCCGGCTGATGCACTGGTAAGTAAATGAAGACAAACAATGGACGTGTATGTCTGGTATGAGAAGAAGAAAAGAAGAAGGGGAAGAAAAAAAGATTGTTCGCCCTGAGAATGCAATGCAACCGAAAGGAAAAACGGACAATGCTGTCTAACACTTTTAGTACCCCGTGTCCAAACCGAAACACCAGGCAAACGGCAAACGCCAGTACTAGTAGACAAAGCAGGGAGGGACGGAGGTGGGAGAAAGAGTGTAGATGAGGTCAAGGTATCAAGGATTAGGATTAGGATCAGGTGAGGGCTTAGCGTTTGGCAAGTCCTCGTAGTGCGACGCGCCTGCTAGAACCGACCATTCCTAGGTCACTGATGCTTCGGGACTTGGGAATGGTGGGAGCTTTGGATGCAGGCTCTTGGTCTAGGGGCGGTACATAGTTGTACGGCCTTAAAGATGAGCTCCTCCGAGCTTGGCCGAGAACATCTTCAACCCACGCCTCACTCTCTGGGCTGATGGTAACATGTCTCGGCCGTGGCTTCGGCCCAGCCAGGCCAAGCGGGATCGAATGGGAGCTACCACCAGCAGCAGTGGTAGACGGAGAGCATGAGGACCCGTGACGGAACTCGCTCGCGGAAGAGGCCGCGCCCATTGAGGCGTTGGATGAAGCCGACAGTCGTCTGCGCGATGAGACCGTCGATATAGGTGAGTACGAAGCATTCAGCATCTCTCCACCTGCCCTGAACTCGGTCACATCAGACACGTTCGACGTACGTCTGGTTTTGCGCATAGCCAACGAAGATGATGGCCGATTGCTAATGACAGATCGCGGTCGGGATGGAGTGCGGCGCCCACTTGTGGAGTATGTGGGGGAGGTACGGGTCGTCAGGCCCTGGACCTCAACACGAGGCGTGTCCGAGACGTGCCGACGGCCATGGTGGATGGCATATTCCCTCAGGTACTCCCCCAGGTCTGCCCACCCACCTCCGACCCGAACCATGACGCGTTCTCCGCTTTCACCCACCGAGCGAACGAAAAGTTTCGTCGGGGCGGTCTTTCCACCCCGATGCAGATGATAGAGCTTCACGGAGCTCTCCTCGGGGGCGTGTGCATGAGAATACCTGCGGCGCGAGGGCGCAGGTGTCAGGGTCAAGGACGGGGTGGGCGTGCTGCTACGTGACGGCATGCCTTGGGGCGATATGGAACGGAACCGTTCCTTGGCCTTCAAGGGAATCGATGTCGCCACAGAATTTCCATCGAAGTCCTTATCCTCAACTGACATCAAATGGATTCGAGTAGGGAGGGTCGACAAGATAGAAGTGATTTTCTCGTCTAGATGATCTTTGGGCCTCCTCAACTGAGAGCCCGGCGTAGATGGCCGAGACCCGGGCTTAGAAAAGGCGGTAACGGAAGAGGCCTCGTCACTAGATCGAGCGTTGGATTTATAGGCCCCAATACTTTCAAGGCTAGGATGCGCAGTTAACTGTCTCCTCAAGCGCGTGGTAGTCGAATGTGCAGGTGGTTCGGACTGCAGAGCACTGCTGTTCGCATTCTTCGGAACGGAACTCTTCCTGTGCTCCCAAGCCTTAGACAAAACCTTCGTCCTAGCATTGCTGACTGGCCTAGGACTTTCTTCACGAGGCACATCGAGAATTTGGGTTGCAGAACGTCGTGGATTGTTGGCTGACACGGAGGCTCTGCTGTGATGTGGAGGCAACAGTGCCTTTTTCTGGCCGAGGCGCAAATCCGCATACACATCAGTGGATTTTCTGTTGTGAGCAGGGCCATCCATATCACTGCCGCTTTCGTCTTCGTAATTCATCTCCAACCTTTCGTTGATGAAACGCTGTAGGGGAAGACTGAGGTTTCGATTGTGCGCGAAATTGGCACGTGGCGATGGCTTTTGGTTGTCGAGGCGGAATAGACGATCTTCTCGCAACGTATGGTCACTACCAGGTGGCATGGGGTCAGATGACTGATAAGCATCGTGAAATGGCGGAGGTGTTTCAAGGAGCAGAGGCGTTCCATCAGAAGAGGATGTATGAGGTTCATGAACCTCGGGACTCGATACTAGAGATGGATAGTCTGATAGAGACGAAGCATCAGATGTCCGCCGGCCCCGAGACTTCGATTTCTCCTTTTCAAGATACAAGCGCGCTGGTCGCGTTTTGGACAGTTTGATCGGGCTCTCCAGGGGCTTTTTGAGAGTACCACCATCACTAGGCTCCTGATGCGCGACACTCGTAGGGCGAATTGGAGACTGCCCATCCTTGTTGGAAATTGCCGCCTTTGCTGGTGACTCAGGGGAATCACTGACAGGCAGCAACGGGAACGAGTCTGGCACGGGAGGGACTTCAGTGGATACAGCCTGAGCCGTCACACTGGCCGGACTGGCTGTTTGATGTTCAACGGAAGCGGGCTGCCCTTGATCAAAGCTCTCAATCAAAGGACGAGCGCTCTCGGCTTCAAATGTCGTTTCATCTGAGGCCCCCTTCTGCTGACTGAGGGGCGACTGCATCAAACTCGGTCGTCGCCGTATAATTACACTACCGGCATCAGATGACGGCGCATCAGGGCTGGCAGGTGACAAGTGACGAGAATATTTGTCAAACTGCAGCAACGACATGGGATCTGCGAGCTCCTTCTTTGGAGTACATACGGGCGCATCTGCGATAGCCTGGAAAGGACGGCAAGTATCGGCCTCTGACTGAATGTCTAGAGACGCTCGCGGGGTTGCATCTTCCTGTGAACAGAGAGGTGTCTCACAGCCGGCGGAAGGAAGGGACGCATTCGCTTGTTCTCCAACCAGCAACGACGAACCACGCTCGAGAGTGTTCCCCTCAAGCGGCAAATTGTCCAAAACGCTCGCGATGATGCTATCGTCCAATGCCTCTGTAGGCTGGGTAACCTTCCGACTGGCTGGTTCGGTCGCCCGAGGTTCGTCGGCCAAGTCAGCCTCGCCTAAATCATTCGAGGAGGCATTCGAAGTGGGAACCGAAGAGGGGGGTGTTAACTCTTGCTGTGGAGCATGAATGGGCTGGGTGTTTGGAATTGGTTTATTTAGAGCATCGGTCGTAGCCAATGGAATGGGAGATGAGACGGCGCTATCGGGGGTGTGAGAAGCAGGAATGACAACCGATTCCGGGACCGCGATAATTTGTTCAATTGGAGCTTCATTCGAAGGCGATGGCTCAGTGGGACTGACGGGTTCCTCTTCGGCAATAGTCTCCATAGGGAATAGGTGACTAGTCTGCGGCACGGACCCCGACGTGGTAAGGGATAGTTTTTCGGGATCCCTGCTCTCGTGTGACAGCTGCGTCGACGTATCCTGCGGGTTTTCCTGTTTGGCACCTTGGTCTGTGCTGATCGTCATCCGCCATTCGTTTTCGACGGTGCGCCTTTCAGCTTCCATAACCCACGTGCCAAACTCGGACTCGATACCCTCCAGATCGTCAATCCAACTCTCGGGGAGGGAATCCTCCCGTCCTTCCAGCGCATCGAGTACGCGGTCCAATTGGCGGCCTGCGGACACAACAGTTGCTTCTAAAATCGCCCTTTTGGCATGATAATTGGAGCGGGAATACAAGGGATCTGTCTCGCCAGGGAGGGTGGGTGACTTTAACAAATCCAGAGCAGAATCCAATTCCGAACGAGCCAGTCGCAGTCTCCGGAGCAGCTCGGGGATCTGGCGCAGAACCAGCAATCGAACATCCCAGGTAGCGAGGAGACTGTTCAGACGGGACAGAAGAGGAAGGGCACGAAGAATGGTGGCGGTGATTACGGCGGTGAAGTCACTCAGCTGCACATAGCTGAGCGGGGGAGGCACCGATAGGGTGCTATTGGATGACGAAGGCCGAGACCGCGCTGGAATGTGGGCATTGAGAACGTGCTCCTTAAGCTCGTCCACGTCCAGGACTTCCAGGCCATCCCGAATCTCTTCGATCCGCTTTTCATGCTCCTCCACCACGGCCGCGGGAAGACTTCCGCAATATTCATCGTCGGAAGCGCCGGAAGGGGGGACGAACCCCTTCCCAAGGTGAGCATCGGTCCGCTTGGGCCAAACCCAAGACTGAACTTCTTTGTACCATAGGTTGAGCTTCTGAGCCGCAATGGCTGCGCGAATCCCGAGGGCACGCTCTGCTGGAGAGACCTGGGAGATACTTTTCGAGAGGATATCGTGGGCGACTTGTTCGTTCCTGGGCACGGCGTCGGTTGAGGAGAGGGCCTGGAGAGTTGATTCGGGGGAGAGATTGCCGAGGAGAGGATCGATGGTCTGATAGTTGGGTACCGTCGGCCGGCCCGGTGATTGGGACCGCGCCGAGGTGGTGAAACGAGTTGGAAGGGGGGTGACGCGACTGCTGGCCATGTCGGGATAGAACGGCAACCTCCCGGAGAACGACGGGTCCCAGCAAACCGGGTCAGGTCAGTCGCGAATAATCAATAACGGGTTCTGAGTGACGGAGGTCGAGCTGCGGTATCAAGTGTGAGAGAGAGTGTGTGTAGCTGAAGAGCAAGCATGCTGACGCGATCCCGCCAAAGCTATTAAGTGACAGCTAAAGGGTCGGGGGAGGAGGAAGATGGGCTGGGCAAGTCGCGATACCCGGACGGAACGATGCGGAGGTGAGGGAACGGATTGGGGTGATATCGAATCGCAGGCTGAGAGAGTGCCGGGAAGTTGACGAAAGAATGGAGAGGACACTAGGGCGAAAAAAAGAAATGAGAGGGAATAAGAACTCTGAAGAGAGAGTTCGACGGGTGATGATAGATCACACTGCAGGCCTCAAACGGGCTGAGGGATTGGGGGGGGGGGGGGGGGGGGGGGGGGGGTTGCAGGAAGAGAAAGTTGGGTGGCTGCAGGGCGAGCCAGATAACGAGGGTGGGATGATTGAGATCGGAGAAGACCAGCTCTGACCCAAGAGAATGACTTAGTGGCGACGATGATTCGAAGACGGGGATATGCACAGGTGAGTTGGTGATGGCGTGGACGGAGGCGCGCGGTTTGGGACTTTGGAAAGGCCCGTCAGAAAAGGGTGGAGCCGCGCCAATAGGGGCTGCCGTTACTAAAGATACCGCGCCCCGGTCGTGACCTGGCCGGACTTTTCCACTTAAACGAACCTACGTAGCTGTGGGGATGTCATGATTCCTGTCATTATTCGGTAGGCAAATGACCAGCCTGGGCAATGCTGGCCCATTGCCGAGGGAGGGATGGTCTGTCTGTCGGGTATCTGGATAGCTGCTGCTGCTGCCTGGTTCTCCGAGGTACCATCCAGAGGTAATACTGGGCGGCGTTGGGTTCCCTTCCTTGCTCTGGTCTGGTTCAGACTCATCCGTAGTATTCTCCCATCCTTCAAACAACTATCCCACCGCTGCAGGCTATCTGTCCATACCAAGATCTGTCAGCAGCAACTGCAGACGTCCTGTGCGACATACAGCAGAAAATATCCCCTCCTGAATGTCTCACACGAGGATCCAGTCCCATGCATCAGTGCTTCCCTCGGAGCGCGGCCCCCCAAATGATCCGCTCTTTATACGGCCGTCATCATAAAATAGCCGTGGCCAATGCCGCCTGTTCCGTGGAATAATCCTCTCCATTGCATCATCCTCATCTTGGCCCCCGCGCCGTCACATCGACCGCGCTGTAATGGTCATTTTCGTGCTCTCTTCTGATTGATCGGGCGGAGAGTTAAAGGCCGGATAGTAGATCAGTGATCGCCCCTCCCTTGCATATCCCATCGCGCTCACCCTTGACCTTTCCACCGCCCACGACGGGTCGTGTCGGCTGCCGTTATATTGGTCCCAGCAACACCCTGGTCACTACCTTTTGTCTTTCCAGTTAGCAATTGGTGTGCCAATGTTAACAGCTGCCTTTGTAAATATGCCAATTAGCGACCGGGTGCCGTTTATTGTTTCAAACTCTTGCCTCAGACAATAGGAGAGTATGAATGCACTATGCACCGATCAACTGCACCAATCAACTGCACTCAAGCCAAGAAGCAGAAATTTGTGATTGTGAAACGATCTCGCCAACCTCGTCTACCTTCAGCGAATAAGCGATGTATCTAAGATTAAATCATTAGCAGGGATATTAAAGCTTCATGAGCTCCCCTCGCAAGGAGCAAGGGACATGGCGACCCTTCGTATATCTACTAACTCAGGAACCTAGGCAAACCTTGGGTCAGCAAGGCCACACTGAACGTAAGGAACGTCAAGCAAATTGTTACGAACCACGTGGGAGACATCTGGCGGAAACATACCAGGGGCGCACCACAGCTTCCAAACGGTTATCCCATTGACTCGGCATCCGCAAGGAGGGTTTCATGCAGTCGCGGACGAAGGAGATGATCCTAGCACAATGGTCTAGACAATAGACCGGCTAGGATAAGGATGGGAGGTTGGTCCAGTGACAGTCAAGCCAGAGGCTGAGCGCCACCCCGAGCTATCCGGCGAGCTGTAGGATGCTGGTCTGAAAGGTTTCACCACAGTTCACTCAGCGCGAAGTTGTCAAGAGGCACTGGTCTCTCTGCCTCGCAGGATCAGGCATACAGAGCATAAATCCTATCATGCAGCAATGAGTGTCATGACGATCGACAAGCTTCATGAAAAAGAATGATTTCGCGATGACAACTGAAATTGGTCCATGTAAGCTTAGCTTCCTCTGAGGCTACGAGTGAAATAAGAACAGGAAGTTTAATTGCTCTGGGAGTTAATATGCAGAAGCAGCTCTATTATCCGCATGAGATCCATCGAACCATGACAACTTGTAGATGTTCATATCGACACTGCATACTGCGTTAAGGAAATGATTGGTGTGAGATGTCTGTTCAACTCCGGTTGAAGACACGTAACCGAGACCAGAACAACAATTCTTCACTGAATTGCCAGCTATTGAACCAACCTGTATGACCAGACTAGCTACTTAGACAACATCTCTGTAAAGTGTGCTTACACTCCATACTCCAACCAAAACCACGCGATTGTATCCACCCGCCAGATGCTCGCCGGGCCAGCGTTCATCGCTGTGCCGTAGCATCTATTGGACGGCAGATCCCCACAGCCACGGCCGATCATCGATAAGCACCTCGACTTTGATCCTCGATAGATCGCTTCCCTCCACCAGCATCAAACTAAGAACCGACTCAAGATGCGCTTCCGAACACAACTCTCCAACGCGTCAGTTTTCTCCAGTACGTGTCATTTCCTCCCCCATCCCAGTAGTCACCTCCAACCGTGTCCCACTCTCCAACAAATCCTTAACCCGCAAACCAACCCACTAACGAAGTATACAGAACTAACCGCCTCGCTCTCCTCCCTGGGCAAGGTATGTTGGATGCGCCTCGAACAAGGCTTCATCCGCTTCACCATCATCCCGGACCAAGGCACGCAAGTATGGGCCCAACTACCCGTCGTACGTCCCCCCCTCCCCCCAGCCCCCTCTCCACAACTACTAACACAACCCAGGACTCCATCTTCGAAGAAGACTCCTACATCCTCGAATCCAACACCGGCGTCATCAACCTCGAAGTCCCCATCGGCTCTCTCCACCGCGCCCTCCGCTCCGCCGTAGCCGCCAAATTCACCAACCTACGATTAACCAAAAAAGGCAATGTGCCTCTCCTGGCGCTGACCATCCGCGCCACGTCCTGGACCACGGGGAATAATGCCCTAGGCATTCCTGATACCAGCAACAGCACCAGCACCACAGATCCATCCCCAACAACAGCAGTATCAACATCAACAACAACCGACCGAAGCACCGGCCCCCGCGAACGCGAAACCGTAATCACGCAAGAAATCCCCGTAAAAGTGCTGCACGAGTCCGCCGTGGAAGGACTCCACCAACCACGCTGTCGCGATCCAGACGTGAATATCCTCCTCCCAAGCTTACTCCAACTAAAGAATATCTCGGAACGGTTTACCAAACTCGCTACCGAATCCAAATCCACCACAACCACATCAACAACAACAACAAGTAGTAGCCCATCCCCGAAACTCGAACTCTCGGCAACCATGCACGGATCTCTCCGAATGAGTATCGGGACCGACGCGTTCCGGATCTCGAGTACGTGGACGGACCTGCTGAATCCGAGTTTAGATCCGGGACAGCTTGCGCAGGGAGAACTCGAGCAATTACCGAGTGAACGGATGAGAGGGATCCCAGAGGATGAGGAGGCCGCGTGGGCGAGAGTCCGTATTGATGGGAAGGATTGGAGTCGGATTTTGAGTGTGGGGAGACTGAATCCCAGGGTTGTGGCTTGTATGTGTTTCCCCTTCCTTTCTTATTGATTTAAGGCTGATGAATCTTTTTTTTTTTTTTTGATTATTAGCCTTTATTCATGAGACGGCGCTGGTGTTGTATGTTTTTTTGCCGGGGAGTTGGAATGAGGAGGATTCGTGTTTGACGGTGAGTTTATTTCTTTTCTTTCTTTCTTTCTTTCTTTCTATTTATCTATTGGGTGAGGTAGGCTGACGTTAATGCATCTGCAGTATTATCTCAATTCTTATGCGGTGGAGTAAGGTATAGAGTTGGGCGAGTTGTAGATTAACATTGGAATGATACTATCTAGGGTATGGAGCTATGTTCAAGCGTGTATATTACATTAAGAAATTCTAACAATCCTCATAACATAGCATAATCGCATGTATTATTAATCGTTCAAAGCCTTATAGTATAGTACACTCGCCTCTGACAGATCGTCATCCAGGCCACATCATCCTCAACAACAAAGGAAAAAAAACAAAGAAATAAAACATATATGCATAAATACAAGATACATGATAATCAGAAGTGATCATGGAACAACGCCCAGAAGACGACATGCGAGACTTTTGGGCAGAGGCTCTAGCCAGGACCGCTTCATATGCCAATGCAAACGGAGAACCGAGTTCAATGGGAGATTCGTTAGACATTACCAGAGTATAGGAAAGTAATAATTAAAAACAGGCAAGTCAGACACTCGGGCCGAGGAAGACCGGACAGGGCGATTATTTGGCCATCACGTCAACATACCGCCCCTTCTTCTTACCCTTAGCGGCGGCGCCTTTGCGAGCCTGTGGCGCCCCAAGCAGGTCGTCGATGGAGCTGGCATTGCTCAAAGAAGTCGCCGGCCGGGGAGGCGCTGCCAACCCGCTGGGTGGTGTCGGCATGGCGGCACCCGTAGAGACAGACCGTTGAAGGGACGGGGGAGGAAGGCCCAGTGAAGAGGGACCTGGACTGCCAGGGGGAGGTGGAATCCCTGTGGTAGAAGGTGGCCGACTGCTAGGTCCAGACAACAGTGGGGATGGCCCTGACGGAGGAGGTGGTGCTGCACTGCTGCCGCTGGCCGTTCGGCTAGGAGGCGCCGAAGCTCGCGGCGGCGGCGGTGTGGCGCGGGCTGCAGTAGCACTGCCGGGGTCTTTCTTATTGACCCATTTCTTCAGGTCGGTATCATAGTAGAACGAGTTCTCCTCGCCGAGCTTGGCCCGAATAGGTTTGTTGGATATCTCGCCCTCCTTCTTTCCGCCGGCAGCACCGCCACCGAACCACCCTCCGAACCAACCCTTTTTAGCGGGTGCAGGTCTCTGGGCTACAAATATGTCAGTGATATTTCCTTAGAAATAGCGAAGAGTACTCACCATCCGCTTCAGCGGCCTTTCTAAAGGCTTCATCCGCTTCACGGTCCTTGCGTGCCTTTTCAGCCTTCTGGATGGCAGCAGCACGGGCGGCCAGATCATCCTCGTCGTCATCATCCATAAAGAATTTCTTCTTGGGTGGCTCTTCCTCGTTGGTCTCTTCCAACATGGCCGTTGCAGGCTCTACGCGACTTTCACTAGCGGGAGGCTCATAGCCGCCACCCCCAGTGGGGGGCATATAACCAGCCGCATCTGAAGGTGCAGTTTCGGATGCCTGGTTCATAAATGGCTGACCAAAAGAGCCGTAACCCGCTGGTTGATAGGGAGATCCGCTGCCATATGTCTCGTGTGCTGGGGCAGTTGAGGCGTCGGCATGAGGCTGAGGGGCCAGATCTTCTTTGACCGGTGCAAGAGGCATGTAGGAAGCCTGAGGAGGGGTCGACTGGTAGCCAGTAGCGGGCGGAGAGTTATAGAGCATTCCTCCTTGATACATAGTACTCTCAACCGGAGTTGAAGGTTCTTGCGATCCCCGTCGCTGGCCAAACCCGAACCCATATGAAGAGGACCTCTGGGAGTCGAGGGATGATCTGCCGCGCAACTGTTCAGGCGAAGACGTGGGGGCATACTGGTTGTTTGGCTGGTACCGTGACGAGCCACTGCCATAGGTCGGTTGTGCAGCATACGGTGTGTAAATGTCCGACATGGAAGGTGAGCGGCTCACTGTAGGCGTACCGGCGATCTTGGCAAACGGCCCAATATCTCCGTCGCCAGCCTTCGCGGAACCAGCAGATGCACCCTCGTTATCCTCCCCAGCAACGAAACTATTGAATTTGGCCCACATCGAGCCAGAGACCTTCTCCATGCTGGGTCGAGAGATCCAGGAGGATCCACCGTCGCTGGTGGTTTGTCTCAGACGTGCCGAAAGTTCATCGACTCCAAAATACAGGTGTTGGTGGTGATAGGCTGATGGTTTGGTGGTTGCTTTCAGAGTAGCGGCAATTGCATCGCAATACTGCTGAGCTTCCGACTTGCGGCCTTGGTCTGCAAGAGACCAAGCATATACCAGCTTGAATGCAAGCAGATGGGGTAGCACAGGCTTAGGGGAAGCCGACAGAACAGATGTAGCATATTCGTATGCTTCAGTCAGCAGAATGGAATCCTCATCCTGCAACGCAGCAGAAGACAAGTGTTGATGATCAGCCCCGAGGAGGACCACACTCGCCTGCGGGTCATCCGCGCCGCCAAATACAGCAGCTCGAGAGAAGATAAAGCAAATGTGCGCAGCGTCAGTCCGGCCATAGGATAACAAAAGCCGGCCAAGGGCCAATAGTGCCTGATGGTCTTCAGGGCTGCGGTTACTCAACACCAGGCCCAAGGTATCTCTCCAGCTATCGAGACCATCCAGTGCATTCTTCGAGGGTCCCTGTCCATTGACCTTACTGACCATCTGCAACCCAGCCCTAGCGGAGGGAGGCACGAGCTCGTCAACGCTCTCTTCAACATTCCCGGCAAAGATCTCATAGAGAGCCGCAAGGGATTCGGTGTTTTCTGAGGCAGACCTTACTTCGCGTCGCACAAACTCCTGGACGACCTGCTTCCAGACAGACTTGTCCATTGTGGACGCTAGGATCATGGCATGTCCCCACAGACGGTGGTCCACTGCGCCCCAGACGGCTTTTTCACGCTCACCCACGAGAAGGTTGTTACGAAGATTCTCAATCGCTTGAGGATCAACGGCATCCGGACGAGAAGGAGTATCCAGAGGCTGACTGGTGCCAAAGGATGGCAAGTTGCCACCATAGGGCTGTTCGGATTCGCCGTCCTGCAAGTTTGGGAATATGATCTGCCGCAAGGACTTCTGAACATCCGGGGATCCCTCCAAGACACCGTCATGTTCAACCAAGACACGGACGACCTTCCACAACAATATCTTCTCATCATATCTCTTGTGGAAGTCTGGATGCAACTGAGAACCCTCTGGAATACCTTCGTTTTCAAACGCAGCGATTTTGCTGGACAGCCATGAAACCAAGTCCTTCTTCTTAGACTTGGATTTCAGAGGTCCCGGGTGTCGCACGATAGTATCGGGCGTATGGATCCAATCGGTGAGCTGAAGAATCTTTACCTCTCCAGGGCTAGACTTGATCTTCGGGGCGGCTTGGCCCGCAGAGTATCGAGGTATGTGTTTGGGGAAACAGGAGAGGGCCGCGCCACCGAATCCAAACTTGACAACCGGGGCCCCTTTCCAGCGTTCAAGGGGATCGAACTGTTGGTCATCAGTGGGTGGGATGAAATCCAGAGTCTGAGAGGCGACGCGGTTGTGTGCCGAAACTTGAACTGGCGCGTAGGGATTTACAGTCTTGGTGGGTGACCCAGCGCCATGAACAGACGCAGGCCTTTGAAGAGGATCGACAGAGGGCACAGACAACCTCGGGCCTAGCGTTTGCTGACCTGGAGATTGTGTCAATGACCTGCGCGGAGGGACAAACGGCGAATCATCGGCCGGTGCTACGGGCGCTGGTGGAACGCCGCCAATTGGGGCAACGCGTTTCGAAAATTCGTCAACATAGTCCGGAGGAGCGTACTGATTCCGGGGAGGAGACATTGGTTGCTGGGACAATTGATGCACGCTGGCATCCACGCCCACAGTCTCTGGATCAACTGCAAATCCGGCCACAGTGGGAGAGTTTACCACAGGGCTCCTCGGCTGCTCCTGCACCTCGATGGGAGGGATGCTAGCGGGTGGCTCCACGGAAATTTGCTGGTCAATATTCTCTTGGGGACGGTAAGACACCTTCTCATGGTAAGCCAGAGGGCTCGAAGTGCGAGGCTGGAACGGAAGCGCAGTTCCCTGGATGGGCGGAATGGATGGTTGGGAAGCATAGCGATTGCGAGTCGGAGGTGCGCTGGCCGGAGGCGGTGCCGGGGAATATCTAGGTGACGGCGGCGGCTTGATCCCGGCTTGCAGAGTAGGGGGGTTCCGTGAGTATCTCGAAGTAGTGGGCGGGGCAGATGGACCGCTTGGCGCACTGGGAGCCGACAGGCTTCCATACGGATCCAGTCTTTCTGGCTGCTGAACTTGGGGGGGCGTATAGGCATCGGCAGCCGGCGTGGTGGCAACCGGAAGGCTGGCATATGGATTGGCCGGCGGCGCAGGCGGATGAGATGCCGCAGCCGGCACTGCATTGGCAACAGGTGTATACCGGCCTGAGGCCTGCCGAGACTGCGTCCGGGGAGGTGGGGGGGGAAGCTCTTCATAGAAGTTCTTCGGAGCGGCCACTGCTGCAGTTGATGATGTTCCAATCGGGGGTGTGCTCATCGGGGGGCCTGACACTGGAGGCACTGGAATGCTATTGCTTCGTGGGGGAGGTGGAGTACTACCAGGTTGTGTAACCACTGGCTTATGGCTGGCAACAGGCCGTCGGGGTCGCGCAAGATCTTCCGGAAGGTCATATGGGGATCTGTAACCTTCTTTCGCCCGTTCAGCAAAGCTTTCTGCTTTGCTTGCGCCGGCACTCGGCGGGGGCTGCCGCCCAAAATAGTCGGCAGACGCTGCAATATTTGCCGGAGGACCTGCACCTGGTAAGGGTACCCCTTGGAGTAGATCCGAGGTAGAGGGTTGATGCGGCGTATAAGCAGCGGTGGAGATCTGCGGAGTGGCAAAGGGACTGCTTAAGCTCGGGGGAGCCCCGTTGACACTTTGAGAAGCGGGTCCCTGATCTGCTGCAGGCCCCCGGCTGACCTCGTCCTCTAAAAGTAGGTCGTCATCATCATCCAATTCCATCTGCCACCGTGCAGCCAGGTCGTCTTCAGAGGGAGCAGCTTCCACCGGTTCTTCAGAAAGCTCGGCCTCCCAACGGGCGGCCAAGTCCTCATCAGAAGACGATTTCTTCACATTGTTTTCGGATGCGGCAGCAGCCAGGATATCGTCAAACTCTTGTGCAGCAGGGTCCGCATCGCTCATCGGAGAATCTAGTGAAACACCGAGGGAGTCCATGACTTGGGACGTGCTCTTGCGCGTGATATGTGCAAATGGCTCAGACTCTTCCGGAGGGGCAGAGCTCTGGACGGCCTTGAAAAAGCCATCCTCTTCGTCTTCGTCTCCAGCAAAGAAATTGTCGATTTGGCTCTCTGGCTCAGTTGGCTTGGCCGGTGATTCGGGGGTGTCATCCAACAAAGGAACGCCTTCCTCAAATCGAGATTCGGTTTCCGGTACGTAGATCGGTTTTGTTTGTGTCTTTAGCTGGTCAAAAAAGTCACCCTCCTCCGCTTCCTCGTTAGCATTGCCTCCCCAGATACCGTCATTGCTCTGAACCTCGCCATTGGTGTCTGCGGGTTCTGGTGCATCCTGCTCAATTGTGTGCGGTGTGCTGTTCTGTTCCCCTGCGTCCAAAGCATGCACTTCAGATGTCTCGGTTGGAAGGGATTCCTCCTGATGCTGTACAGGCTGAGATTCCACCACTTGCTCTTCGGTACCATCCATAATCACATCCTTCGCATGGCCATGTTCCGTCTCCAAGGCTGGCGCATCGGTAGTCTCCGTTGGAACAGTTTCTTGGCCCTGCATAGGTTGGGTCTCCACCACTTGACCTGCGGTACCACCAATAAGCACATCCTTATCATTGCTAGGCTCCGTGTCTAAGGGCGGCGTGTCGACAGTCTCAGCGGAAAAAGGTTCTTCTTCTTGCCGTATAGACTGGACTTCCGCTATTTGACCCTCGGTATCACCAACCACATCACTATCATGGCTAATCTCCGTGCCTAAGAGCTGCGCATCAATGGTCTCAGCTGGAAGAGGTGCTTCTTGCTGTATAGGCTGGACTTCCGCTATTTGACCCTCGGTATCACCAACCACATCCTTATCATGGCCACCTTCCGCCTGCGGTTCTTCTAACTTCGGAGAGACTTCATCATAGGTCACCTCCGGCATCGCCTCAATGTCATCGGAGGAAGCTTCGAGCACTTCATCGTGGGTTGCGACTTGATCGGGATTCGGCAAGGAATAGGAGTCGGTCATATCCGGGATGACAGCGTCTTGTGGGGACACAGCGGTGTCGGAGTCCGGGAAAGCAATGTCGCTAATTGAGAGCTCATGGGGAGTCTCCATAGGGGAGCCGAGGGGAATCGTTGTGGCTTCTATGGCCGTATCTATTTCCAGAGGAGTCGGGCCAGTCGGGACGGGGGTTCTATTGTTGTCTGATCTGAGCGCCGGATTCCACACGGCTGCCACGTCACTTTGTGCCATGCTTGCTGAAAGTTCAATCCCTCCGCTAGTGAACCAGCGTCAGTCCAGGCCGCAAATCGGACACGTTTGCACATGCACTCACGCTGAAGAGCGACGGGAGATAAACAGTTAAGATTCGATTGGTGGATTTACTGAGGCATGAAACAGAAGAATACAAGTGACTGGGACCAATAATAAAACATTACAAGAAGTAAAACAAGGGCGAACTCATGACTGCATCTCCGAGGTATGCGTGGTTGTCTTTCCTCGGACCACTGCTGCCGTACCTGGCTGCGTGCTTATGATGCTGCACCGGCTGGCTGACTGGCTAATGAACATCAGGCTCTGGGACGCGCCCGTCATCCGGGGGGGAAGATAGTTGCGCCGGGCGGAAGTGCCACCTAACCTGTTACTCCGGGTCACGTGCCCCTGCACCGGACACTGTCACTAGTGATGCATGTCCCTTAGTAGGGTGGCAGATCCGACCTATCGAGTAATAACCTTGTGTTTATGGAATGTGAAGCCCGTGCAGGGTACTTCCTGTGGTCTGTTTGACATAAAGCAGATTGGCAGCGAATCTAATCTATGTGCTTCTTGTACGATCTGCTCCGAAGGCCCCATTGACTCCGCCGATGACATCGATCGCGGTTTCAAGGGCTGGTGCGCCACAGCCGCTCCTTGTGGCTCCCGCATCATGTGATCGGGCCTCCGCCTGCATCACAGCCGCTTTAGGCCACCAATATTGTTCCTCGAATTGTTCAGATTGATGCGTGGTGGACTCAACTCCGGGGTGGCAACGTGTGGATCAATCACCAGTCTGATTTTCTTGGCCATACTTATTGTCGTAGATAGGGTCTCCGTTTGCGCGCGCCCGACACTGACCGCATACACCCCAAGCCAACAGTACCGAGCAATGGTGCCTCGGAGACACCCTGGTTACCGCACGGCGTGACATGACATTGCTATTCTCGACACAGGAGCCCCCAGAGTGCTCCTCAAATACGGTCTCGCTTCTTTAATTATCTCCGACCCTCTTCACAATGCCTTCTTCATCCGAATATTTACATCCGCACGGCCGTGCCAGCATCGCAGGCGACTCTGGTTCCGACGATGACCTCGATTTGGAGGAGCTTGATCCCAGCACCACACATTCATACGGAGCCCCTCGCCGCTCGAGGGATGATTCCAGTCGCCAAAGGAGTCGCGGTCCCGGCATCGCTTTGCGGAATCTACGCGTTGGTGTGGGAAACCGAGTATGGCGACGAAACGCCTCTGGTACACTTGGAAGATCGGAGGACATGGATGGTCTTCTCGAAGATCGGGGGGAAGATGGACTCCGCAGGTCGCACGCAAGCTCCCGCAACTATACCGATGATGATGCCCCGCTGCTCAACGAACGCAGGCGTAGCTCCGCTCGCTCATTAGCGGATCTCGAGCGGGCGTCGCAGAGAGGCTCGCGGTTCAGAATCCCAGGGATCAAGGCGGCGAGCTTTCTTTTTGGCTCTTCCAACCGTGCGCCCTCGGATCAGACCGAGATAAAACCGCCGCGCGATGTCCTCGTCGGCCAAACGCAACGGACCAAATACCCCGCAAACATTGTATCGAACGCGAAGTACACTCCGTGGAGCTTCCTACCCCGCACGCTCTATAACGAATTCTCCTTCTTCTTCAACATTTACTTCCTTCTTGTCGCCCTTTCACAGATCATCCCGGTGCTTCGAATAGGCTATATGTCGTCGTATATTGCGCCGTTGGCCTTTGTCGTTAGTATATCGCTGGGAAAGGAGGCTTTGGATGATATTGGCCGTCGTCGCAGAGACGCCGAGGCAAACGCTGAGGAATTCACCGTTCTCAACTTTGATAGGCCGAATGGGCCGATGGAAGTCATCAAAAAGTCCCGGGATTTGAGAGTTGGCGACGTTTTAAAGGTTCGCAAGAACCAGCGCTTGCCTGCGGATGTTGTGATTCTCAAGAGCATTTCCAATGACTCTGCGATTGCTCGTCAAAGCTCCCTGGCCGAAAGGCCAGCTGAATTTACTTCTCAGGAGCAAAACCTACTGTCGCCTACCGCGGAGCCTAGCTCAAGCGCTGCGGCAAGTGAGGCCAATATCTCTTCGGCCAGCGACACCTTCATTCGGACCGACCAATTGGACGGTGAAACCGACTGGAAGCTACGACTGCCCTCTGTGTTATCGCAGAGCCTGTCGCTCGGCGACCTGCCCAGGTTGAAGGTCACTGCAAGTGCGCCCGATAGACGAGTCAATGAGTTTGTGGGTACCGTTGAACTGGGGCCGCCGTCCGGGTTCTACGATCCTCACGTCGATAAACGGGAGAATGGGGGTGACTATGAGACCTCAGACACACAGGCCAACTCTGCTCCCTTGACCATCGACAACACGGCGTGGGCCAACACTGTTCTTGCTTCCAACACGATCACATACGCTACCATTATTTATACGGGATCTCAGACGCGGGCTGCCCTTTCAACGTCGGCATCTCGCTCGAAAGTGGGTTTGCTAGAGTACGAAATCAACAACCTGACCAAGATCCTCTGCATTCTGACCCTGGCCCTGTCCATCGTTTTGGTTGCTCTGGAGGGTTTCCAACCGACCAACGACAAGGTGTGGTATGTTGCGATCATGATCTATCTGATTCTTTTCTCGACAATCATCCCCATGAGCTTGCGGGTCAACCTGGACATGGCGAAATCCGTGTACGGCCGGTTCATTGAGAGAGACAAGGATATTCCAGGCACGGTTGTAAGGACCAGCACGATTCCTGAAGACCTTGGTAGGATTGAGTATCTTCTTTCCGACAAGACAGGAACCTTGACCCAAAACGGTAAGTTGCATCTGGCTGGTTGCCCTTCTCAGCTAATTCAAGCAGAAATGGAACTGAAGAAGATTCATGTCGGCACTGTCTCGTACGCCAATGATGCTATGGAGGAAGTGGCGTCGTATATCCGACAGAGTTTCGCCGGAGACTCTTTGACCACTCCTTCCACTGCATTTGGAGCACAAGCAGGACTTGGGACGGCTCCACGTACAAGACGAGAGATTGGCTCTCGGGTCCGAGACATCGTTTTGGCACTTGCTCTTTGTCACAATGTCACCCCAACGAGTGACGAAGAGGACGGCGTCAAAGTCACCAACTACCAGGCTTCGTCTCCCGATGAAATTGCGATCGTGAAGTACACCGAAGAGGTCGGGCTAAAACTCGCGTATCGCGATCGACAGTCCATCGTCCTGGAATCTACCCACACTGGAAAGGTCGTCGTTCGGGTCCGCATTCTGGAGATTTTCCCCTTTACATCAGACAGTAAGCGAATGGGGATTATCGTGCAATTTGAGACGGACGACGGCATCTTGGACACATCCAATAACGATAGCGAGATATGGTTCTACCAGAAGGGAGCAGACACGGTTATGACCACCATTGTTGCAGCAAACGATTGGCTCGATGAGGAGACGGCTAATATGGCTCGCGAGGGCTTGCGGACTCTGGTCGTCGGACGGCGCCGGCTATCTGCGCAGCAATATGAGGACTTCACCGCCAAGTACAGGCAAGCCTCCCTCGCCCTACAGGGACGCGATGTCGGCATGGCCAAGGTGATTAGCGAGCATCTGGAGCGTGATTTGGAACTGCTCGGTGTAACCGGTGTCGAGGACCGCCTTCAACGGGATGTCAAACCCTCTCTCGAGCTGCTACGCAACGCCGGTGTCAAGATCTGGATGTTGACGGGCGACAAGGTCGAGACCGCCCGTTGTGTGGCCATTTCCGCCAAGCTAGTCGCGCGTGGACAGTATATTCACACTGTTGCGAAGGTCAAGGACAAGTCTACCGCTCAAGAGGCGTTGGATTTCCTACGCAACAAGACGGACTGTTGCCTGCTTATCGATGGCGAGTCACTCTCTCTCATGCTTGGTCAGTTCCGGACGGCATTCATATCCGTCGCTGTCCTGCTACCAGCTGTTATTGCCTGCCGATGCTCTCCCACCCAAAAGGCTGAAGTCGCCGATCTCATTCGCCACCATACCAAAAAGCGCGTCTGCTGTATCGGTGACGGTGGAAACGACGTCTCCATGATCCAAGCCGCGGATGTCGGAATCGGCATTGTCGGCAAGGAGGGCCGTCAAGCTTCCCTGGCCGCCGACTTTAGCATCACCCAATTCCACCATCTCACCAAACTTCTTGTCTGGCATGGACGCAACTCGTACAAGCGATCCGCCAAACTCGCCCAATTCATCATGCACCGCGGGCTCATCATCAGTGCCTGTCAGACCATGTACAGTATCGCCAGCCATTTCGACCCAAAGGGTCTCTTCATCAACTGGCTGATGGTCGGCTACGCCACCGTCTACACCAACGCCCCTGTTTTCTCGCTCGTGTTCGACCGTGACGTCGACGAAGAACTCGCCAACCTCTATCCAGAACTCTACAAGGAGCTCAAAACCGGACGCAGCCTCAGCTACCGGTCATTCTTCACCTGGGTTCTGGTCTCTGTCTACCAAGGCGCCGTCATCCAGGGCCTCTCCCAAATCCTCCTCGACACCATCACAGGACCCCGCCTCATCAGCGTCTCCTTTACCGCCCTCGTCATCAACGAACTCCTCATGGTCGCCATTGCCATCACCACCTGGCACCCGATCATGATCTTCTGCATCATCGGCACGGCCCTCGTCTACGCCTCCAGCGTCCCATTCCTCGGTAGCTACTTCGACCTGCACTACGTAATCACCGTAGACTGGCTCTGGCGAGTCGTCGCCGTGTGCGCCGTATCCTTGATTCCTATCTGGGCTGGGAAAATGATCCTCCGATCCTGGAGTCCGCCCAGCTATCGGAAAGTACGTGGATGAGCTACCCCCATATTGTCCGCTTCGATTCATACTGTGACGGTGTCTGGTGTAGCCACTTGACATTCACACTGTTGTTTCTATTGAGTACTATATCTAGCGGTGCGCAGTGTGCTGTACATCATTCACACGTGTGCTTGCTTCCCATGCTACATGTATCCAGACTCGCCTTCCTTGCCTGCTGGTATCTATATAGACTTAGCGATAGCGAATTACACCTGCTTCGTACCTCATCAGATAATAGGCATGTGAACTGTACCAACCCTTGACCTGCATCTCAGGCTCACCTCACCTCCCCTCACCCCACTTCTAATCCCCTCCCCCCATTCCTCCCAACCCCGGGGAATGCACCAACTAGCTTCAAAAATACCCGAACGTGAAGTATCCCTTAACCACGGAATACTTAGATCCAACTATTCCTCGCCGAACCCCATTTCATGCCATCTTCACTTATCCCTCTGTTTGCTACGACACCCCACCTAGCACGAAGCAAACAAGCAACGGGCGGATCCCCTCCCTTCATGGACATAAAACCCAACCCAGGTCAAACAGAGAAGAACCCAGAGCCTAGAGAAGAACATAGAGAGGGTGGGTGATGTGACTATCTACCCTTACTGAAGCCAGAGCCAATAGTAACACCAACACAACATAACACCAATTGCCTTCCTGCCTGACTTCCTGTCATGATAAAAGCCATACCCTCAAATGGTATGGCATAGTGTGTATGGGATGGTATGGTATGTGCATTGAATCCGAGCACTCTACTTAGCCCCCGAAAACGACAAGACAAGACTAGGAAGATGAGATCAAACCCACGCCGAAGTACTAGCTGAGGCCAATTCTCTCCGATCTTCAGGATATATAAACCCCCCATCCTAGCAGATGAGTATTTCCCAGGTAGTGTATAGCCACACACCCAGATCCAGGCCCATTTCAAATCCATTCACTTATCAGTCAGTGTAAATACCATGCTTCGCTATTCAGTCCGTGGTATGCTATTCTTCAGATCGGTCACGTCATACCATTTGTCGGTGCTGGTATGGTATTGGAGGTCGGGTAGTATGATGTATGGGTTTCTGTTTAGGTGATTGGAGATGCTGGTTCATTTTGCATGCGCTGATGGACATGGAGGGAGATTAGGGGCGGGATGAGTTGTTTCGTACATCATCTTCGTGGGTGTAGATGGTGACTCTAATATGCACTTGGTCTCCCATATGTGATAGTCCTCCTGGTTTGTTGACAAGAGCCAGTAGCGAATACCAAACACCACGGTCTGGATGTCTTTCAGGCACGGGCAATCACACGGACCAAGGCATTGGGCCTTTTGGGCGATTCTTCATGTGGAAGATAAGTCAGAGGGCGGTCTGTCTAACTTCCTTTGAAGGTCTTCGGACGCGAGCTTTGTTCTGTTCTTCTCGGGGTGTTGTTGACGATCTGGCTTGGAGAAAGGATGTGGCCTTGGCTTTTCGTTTGCTTCCCTAGATGAGGGCTCACGAAGCGTGTGAGGTAAATTATCGCCGCGGAACTAATGCATTCATCGTGGACAGTCAGCTTGTGGTTTGAAGTTTGGAGGGCTTCTCGTGTCGAGCCAACTGCTAAAATCCAGTAATGGGTCCTTGGTGCGTCTCATAGCTTGAGGGATGAATACTGTAGGGAGCGAGCTTGTGTCTTGGAGAGAGGCTATGTACTTGAGCTGGGTGTTTGCCTTCCTTGGAGGTTGTCGTGAAGAATCGGGTGTTTCCATGAGTTGACCATGCAGTGGGAGTATGTTTGGTTTCTTCATGACCTTTGAATATGATCATCTGGCGTGTTTTGAGATTATACTCAAGCCAGGTTGGCTTCTTCGGACGGGATCAGTCGTTTTGGGAGTAGTTCTGTATTGTTGGATACTTCTGCGTCGCTGAGATAGGCACCAACCAACCTATCTAGTGGTTTCGAGCTCCTTGGGTTTGCGGTCAGTTGAGCGTCGGGAGCTGATGAATTCGAACCTGAGTGTTACCCTTCCATACATGCTCAGAAACATAACTTCCGGCCCAGACAGCGACCCCGTCGTGGCGTGCGATGATAGCATGATGTTCTTCTATACAGAGAGGTTAGTAAAAAGGTATAAAAACATACAACAGAAGGGATTCGCTGGTGGTCACCCACCCAACTACTAACCTCCCGGCGTGTGGCTTAAGTACGGCTGAGCGGACGGGAAGCCCTGTTCTCCACACCCTATGGTCGTATGTATCATTTCTTCACTTGATAAGACTTACATATCAATTATGTTTAATCATCACACGTCAGTTCTTGTCATCTCACACAGCTTAGCGGTTTGTCAAATGCCCATTGTCCTTTCGGCTTCTATCTCAAAACTATCCCGCCGCAACGGTTTCCGAGGTCCAGCGCATGATGTCAATATGCTCTGGGAGGTGGACGAAACCGTTACCCAGCCGGGAATCGGGACGGTCATGCAGATCCTGCAAGTCGCTTTCTCGAATGTATGTTTGTGTCAAGTCGGGTTTGCAGCCGGAGGAGGTTGCTTGAAGTCGGGGTTATGCCTTGGAGACATCTCGGGAAAGACATGAAGAAAATGATCACCACAAGTCACTCCTCAATACAAAATATATGTTGGTGATTTCGTCATGACTGCACGCATGGAGTATCCCGCCGAGGGTTGAATGGTTGCTGGGATCAAATTGCATTTTACCCACATGTCATCATTGAGTTTTTCTCGAGTATCCTGCAATGCAACCCGCCAATCATCACAGAGACTTCTACCATCTCAATCCTTGAAAAGACAGGTTCGGTGAGCTGTTCCAACCAAGCAGCGTTGATCTTGACTCTCTGCTCTCGTTGAGCTATTTCCATAGTTGAAGCCGAAGCCATACGTGAGTGAAATCTGCGCATCACTGACAATGTATGTCTCGTGTCTGGTCGTGGGAGCATCGAGTGGGAGAACATGACCTATACCTGGGCACTTTGACCTAAATCCACAGCTGCGTTGGTATACCCTGCGGATATACAAATTCGTATGTAGTTGTCATGATCCTGTCAATTGCATGGTTTTTTTTTTCGCGTCCATTGAGTTTGAGGCTGTAGCGATCGCTCACTGCTGCTATATACATTGTATATACATAGTTTATTCCGTGGGATATGGCCGACGAGTGATTCGTCGTTTCTGAAGTCGGAATTGTATTGGATCGATGAGGTGCCCTCGAGAGAATAACACGGGGTGAAGGTTGTGTCGTCACGGATGGCGTCACAGCACGAAACAGCCCTCAAATTCAAAGAAAAGCGAGAGCATCGTCTCGGCATCCTGGTACGTACAGCCCCTCCGTAGTGGGAATGGGTGCAGACCATGTACGTCGACGGTGCTACTAGTCAGAGGATGACTGATCCACCGCCAGTTCAAGGTCGAGAAAGGGTTCGTAACCCATAATAGGGGTGTTTAACCCGTGAACTCATGCCTGCTGGAACTGATGTCGATGTTGCGTGAATCGTAACTATATAGAAAAAGTCCCACTGAAAGGGTCCAAAGAGGGTGCTAATCATATGGCCTTATAAACACGGCCAGCATCGAGCTGGGTCGGGATGTTGTGATGGTACTCAGTCAGAGAGGTGTCATGTCAGGAGCGAGATAGAAGTATTCAAGAGTAAGAATGTTGAGGGAGATGGGTAATGGGTAATGGATGAGCCTGAGGCTTATCCCCCGCTGTCGAGAGTAAGATACCAACATGGTGGTGGTATCAGGGTTTATATAGACCTGAGGGGATGGAATGTCAGATGAAGGAATCGGATGCTTGCATCTGATGGAGGGGAGATTCCTGCATTGGAGGGTTCTAGAGGGAGATTCCGTGCGTGACTGTTTTGTATGTCGTATCATTCCTATTTCACTGTGGTCAGGTGTGGTGTCATGTCAGGTGTTTGTTGTTTCATATTGGTTTGCGATCTCCTACTTCCTCTGAAATCAAGCATGAGCAACTTCGTACAAGGAACCAGGATTCGTCAGATCGATATCCCATGCAATACCTTAGCCATGTAGGTGATAATTCACAAGGTTGTTCAAGAAGAGAACGCGCATTACTCATCAGATTCACTAGGTACAGATCTGGATCACTGGCATCATGACTGCCGTCCAATTCGGTAGACTGAGAAAGCAAGTGGATGAGGAGCAACAACGCCTCTTGTCTCCTCCCTGCTCAGAGGCTTTTCCTCATTCCTCCCTCGTTCACTCTCCCATCTTGCATTGCGGCTCTTCATTCTCCGACTACCACGGGTGCGGTTGGAAGTACTGCTAAGGCTGCTAGTATGGTCACACGGCACTTTCCCTTGTAATTTGCATGGGATCTGTGATTGAATTATAGTAATATCTTAATTCATAGATTAAGAAGATAATTTCTTGTAAAACTATAAGCTCCAGTGTATAGCTTGTAAAGCATGAGAAAGTCATCAAGCGGGATATTTCCCTGTTGACTTTTTGTCTTTTTTTCTTTCGTTATTCCTTATTTCATCCTATTCATAAACATATAAGTCCCCCTTCAGTCCGTCTTCGGCGCCGGAGAAAACACCTTCTTCAGACGGAAGTGAAGCAAATCGTCAATCACTTCACCCGTGCTCTTGAGGTTCTCCTTGACAATGGCCGACGTAGGCCGAGAGAACAGCTCGTCGATCTCCTCCAGCGACTTGTTCTTGGTCTCCGGCATGAAGATAATCTGGTAGAACCAGCCCAGGAAGGCGATACCACCATAGAACCCGAGGGTCAGGCCAATTCGGGTCATGGCCTTCATCATGCGCGTGAAGTTGTACGTGACGATGAAGGAGCAGAGGAAGAGGTTGGCATCCGCGGTGGTCATGCCGTAACTACGCAGGTACGTCGGGAAGACCTCGGACGGGACCACCCACGTCAGGCACGCGTAGGAGCCGAAGAAGGCTTGGTAGAGGATGATGCCGGTCAGGTAGACGCCCTGTGCGGCGGCCGGGTGGGTCTCGTAGTTGATCTGGTACCCGACGCCGACCAGCACTAAACCGATGAAGAAACCCGGCAACATGGCGTTGGCCCAGTAACGCCGTCCGAACCGCTCCATGTACAGCACCGCGGGGATGGTGCCCACCAGGAGGGATCCACCGCCAACCAATGACATAAAGACACTGTTACGCTCGCTGAATCCGATGTTCTCCATCAAAGTCGACATGTAGTACATAATCGCGTTCACACCCGTGAACTGACCCAGGAAGATCATGATATTGGCATACACCAGGGCACGACGAGCCCGGGGAACGGTGATGAAGTCCATCCAAGCATACTTCTTGGTGTTGGCCTGTTCCTCACGCTCGGCGGCGACAGCCTGGCGCATGCCGAGGAACTCCTCCTTGGCCTCATAGGAGTCGAAGCCACGGATCCGCTTCCAGACCCCATAGGCTTCCACAGTCCGTCCCTTGTGCATGAGGTAACGAGGACTCTCGGGCAGGAACATCATACCCACCAGGAGAATAGTGGAAAAGACCAGGGAGGATCCCAAAATGTAACGCCAGTTACCCTTGACATCGAGGAAGATCGCAGCAACAGCATAGCCCAGGACTTCACCCAGCGCAATGTTCAACTGGTACAAGGAGACAAGGTTACCACGGATCTTACTAGGGACTGCGCGGGGTTAGCAATGCACGAGGGAGATCGGGTGGCAGATGAAGCAAGGAGCACATACCAGACTCGGCGACATAGACAGGGACGGTACCTCCCTCCAGACCGACACCCGTACCGAGGATGAAACGACCGGCGAAGATCATGCCAAAGCTGATAGCACCGGCCTCCAAAGCCGCACCGATGGTGTAGAGAATGCAGGAGACGATGATGGCCATACGACGACCCAGGTACTCGTTGGCGGGGGAGAGGAGCAAGGCACCGGCCACGGCACCCAGGGGCATACCCGCATCCACCAGACTACTTTGGTTATCGGATAGCTTCAGATCAACGGGCATGTAGATATTGGCTCCACTGATCAAGGACTGGTCCAGACCGGAGAGGAGACCACCCATGGAGGCAAAGGCCACCAGGACATAAGTATACAGGGAAGGGTTGGAAAAGCCCCCGAACCGAGAGGGCTTCAGCTCCCGGTACTGGCCCTCCAGCTGCAAAAGCTCCGCATCCATGGCGGCTTCGTTGAATTCCTCCACGGCCTTGGGGTCCTTCAGGACATCGTCCATCTCGAAGGCGGTTCCCTCCTTGTGGTCATCATGGGAGGTGTCCAAATCGTGCATGACACCCATGGTGAGATGGGGAGTGGCGGTGTAACCACCGCTGAATTAAAAATTAAGGTATGTACGGAGTACAGGGGTACAATGGGGGTGGGGGTTATCTCCCACGGATGGGTAGATCTGAGGCAAAGAAGACGCGATGACAACCACGAGGAAGAGAGGCGGAGGTGGGGGAAAAACCAGCGATGGAAAAATTTCCGGGGGAAAGCACGAGGCTTTTAAGGGCGCGTCGGCCCATCAATCCCATCATCATCATCATCACCAGCAGCGTCATGACCATGGAGAACATCATAGGTACCGAGTTTGCCTGTTAGCATCGGGCCGTGCGACCAGTCATAGAAGCCGACCACGCGAGGGCCAGACGGGGGATGCAGAGTGGGGACGGCATGGGCAGATGGAGTCAGAGTGCCAGTGATGCCTGACCAGCAGCAAACCGGCTCAACTAGGCTAGTGGAAGGAATGTCGAAGCATGGATGAATCCTGGATGGATGAAGTAGAGCCGATCCCCAGAAGCGGAGGAGACAATTTCCCCGTGGGCAGCCTCTTAGGTAAGCGTCCCCGGCCAATCCCGGCGTCGGTGGATTGTCGGCGACTCTCCGGCTTTTCAGTCGTACTTTGCTGCGTTTTCACTGGCCTGGCGGGCCACTGCGAGACCATGGCTAACTCAATGCTAAACTTGTTCAAGTCTTAGTCGACTTAAGACTTGCGCCATTTTACGCCCGGTCGGGGCCCCGTGACTGGGCATGGATTTCCCCCGTACCTCGTCCGTCCCGAGTCCCCAGTCCCCAGACCAGTCTGGCTCTGCAGCCGAGTCCCTCATTCGCCCCGGCCCGACTCGTAGAGTTTCAGCCAGCGTGCGTCGGCCATTCAATCCACGGCTGAGACTACTAAGCTAAGTCCCCCCCACTTCCCCCGGGGAAAGTCTTCGTTGGAGGGAAGAATGTTTACGCCCGGACTCTCATCATTAACGCGAGACACTGCCCGACCAGCACAGGAATATTCACGACGAGAACAAGATTCTAATACTGAAATCAAAAAAAAGAGGGTCGGATCTGGATGGATTATTATCTCGATCTCATTGCAACCAGTCAACAGATCGGAGGGATAGATACACGACGGAAATTGATCAATCGAATGGGCCAGGGACAAACCATGGAAAACCCTGACTGTCCCTCCCACGTTCCCCCACGCCCTCGTCGGCTTCCATAGTCATACACTTTCCCGCCCCGGACACCATCCGATGCGCAAGACAGACACTAACCAGCAGTCCCCATCTCTTGCAAAGCCCTGCAGCCACTAGATCCTTCTCTTCCCTTCGTTTTCCCCCACATGTAAGACCAATTAGCCTAATATGACAAATTGACAATATCCCGGCCGCCCATTATCGTCGACCCGGCATGCCTACCGGTTTTCGCGCACTAGGATCCGCTCCCCCTCCAACATAGGGCGAACCCGGCCGACTGCCCGGATTCTGTCCGGGACTGGGAGACCGGCCCCCATGCAATCTAGCACGCAGTCTCTCCTGAGCCGACGCCGCGCGCTCCAGTCCTGCCCCTGTCCCTGGACTGCCTGCTCCCGTGACCGGTCCCGAGATCGTCTGATACGATCCGGCGCGCTGGCTGGGCAGCGGCCGCGCCCCGGTCGGGTGCGCCGAAGGTGCAGGCAACTGACTAGGCGCTGATGCAATCGAACCCGACGGTGCGCTGGCCGTGGCAGCCAGAGGGGCCCCCATATTGCCGGGCGCCAGTCGGCCTCGACGTAGACTGGCCGTCTGCGAGGCCGGCGGCGTCGCAGAACCCGAATCCCCCCACAGGTCTCCCAAACCGCCACCGCGGCCATACGCCGACGTTGCTGGGGCGGCGGCGGCTTGAATCTGGGTCGTAGCGATGACCCGCGCCGGGGCTGGAGTCGGCGCTTTCGGGTCAGGTGGGAGCCATGTCGGAAAGGGCCGCGCTTTCTCCGTGTAGTAGGCGCGCAGCACGTTGGAGATGTGCGAGCAGTCTTCGTGCTCCGGGTCGTCCGCCTCGTCGCCCAAGTTAATCGCTCGACGCAGCCGAGTGCCCAGGTTCGAGATGGCCGAGGAAGAGGTGAATGAGGAGAACATGGCGCTGACTCGGGTTGCAGATCGATGTGGTGAGAATGTTGGCCCAGAAAAGGAGGTGAGTGCTCAGGTGGGGTATCAGCGTCAGGACAGGATGCGGAGTTGGCGGAGTGAACAGTCCCAGGCAAGCGCCGAGAATTAAGTTGGAGGCTTGCAGCGGTCTAGTAAGATTGAGGTGAGGTCGAAACACGGTATCTCGAGCCGACCGGCGAGGAGAGAGCAGGAGATCTGGTGCACCCCTGAGGGGAGGTTTGACATTGATTGAATGACTTGCTGCCATGTTGGCGATCCACTCGGTTTCATCCCGCCACACCACGTGAGCGGTCCCTGAATATTCCATCTGGTACCGCCAACTGGTGGACCTTCTCAACAACCTGCTCTGTATACTTCGTATTCCGTATCTACAATCATGACTACCAAATACCAGATTCGTTCAGCATGGCAGCAGCAACACCAGGAACTCCTGTTAAGTAGATAATATATGCAATGGCGGGGTATGGATGCCCGATCGCAGCAGAGATCAACAGTAACAAACAGAAGTATTCTAAACCAGACAACGCCATCCAGGACACGAAAGCAGCAGCAGCAGCGACAACAACAGAAACCCTTGCTTTTATGTTCAATGCTTCACCTCCCTCAAGCCAGAACACTCTCCTTGCCAGGACCCTCCGTCTCATACTCGATCTCCACACGAGGACCCTTCTTCCTAGGCTTGATCTGAGGAGCAGGACGCTTCCGCTTGAAGCCCGGTTTAGGCTTCTTGGACTCCTCCTCACTGTGATGGCTCTCATCCTCATCACTCTCCTCCTCACTGTCCTCATCCTCACTATCATCATAATCATCACTCGAGTCCCCAGACTCCCCACCAATCCAATCCTCAATATCCTCCAAATCCTCATCATCCTCCTCAATATCACTAACATACTCGACCTGCCCAACGCCCTCCTCATCCTCCTCCTCCTCCTCAATCTCCTCCCCATCATCCAAATCCTCATCCCTCTCTCCCTCCCCACTCCTCTCCAACCCCCGCAACACCTTCTTCCAAATCCCCTCCTCCACATTCAACGGCCGATCCCCATACGCCCCACTCCTCAACCGCTCAATCAGCTCCCGTTCAATCGCCCTCTCAATCTTCGCCGCACTCTCCGCCTTCCTCTCCCTCGCCTCCTCCCTCCGCCGAATCTTCGGCGCCAACTTCGCCACCACCGCCTCCCCAAGCCTCTCATCCTCCTTCGCCAACTTCTTCATCCGAATCGCCACCTGCGTCAACCGCGTCAACCGCTGCTTACACTTATGCACCAGGAACTTCGGCCAGTAAATCAGTCGCTCATCCAACTGTTCCAGCGCCTTCGCGTAGTTCGACGACAATCGTATCCGCTCCCACCATTTACTGGGCATGTGCGCCCGTTCCACCGTCTTCATGTACAGGTACATCGCTCCCGTCTCAGGGTCGGACCGGATCGTGGCGTACCGCGAGTTGGCCAATGGGCAGGATTGCCGGTTGCACAGTCCGCTCACGTTGTATTCATTGCGACAGAAGTTTTGGTTTTTGGTGGTTCTATACAGATCCTTGGTTAGTCGTCACGATATACGACTCGAGTGCATGTTCTTGTTTTGGGGTGAGGTGTATGGTCTCCGCGGAAATTTTCATCTCCCGAACACAGCAAGCAACCAACGCAGGAAAACTTACTTCAGCTTATAGGCGCAGAATTGCTGGTTGATCACCTGCCAGACGATTTCGTCGGACGACATCTTGAAAGACTTCCGAGCGGTGGGTTATTCCGCAACGGTCAATTTGGTCGGGGAGGAATGAAGTCTCTGGCCTGGACGGTCTGAACTGATGATTTCTGCCGCGAAAAAAAGTTGCCGCAGTGATTGGTCACGTGGTACCCACTGCTTATCGATAAGGGGGTGGTCTGCAGCCTGCGCGGGCAATGGTCCGTTGGTCATTTCAAATGCGAGGATCTTTAACTGGTTAGATGATTGCGATGCTGTACTCCGTACAGGTCTATTGGGTATATTGGAATATTCAGTGGGATGCTAACCTGGTAGATGCGGAGAGGCCGACATCTAGATATCGTATGTACGAGTCTACCATCCCTCCATTTGCAGTGGAGCTCCGTCCCATTCGGTACCGTTCACCATCGGCCCGCCAGCCAGTTCAGCTTCCTCGCTCCCCCCGAACGATTCCTCGCCCGCTACGCCCCATCCCATCGCTTCGAGCTCCCGCACGAAGAAATCGCGCTCTTCTTCCATGAGTGACGCCCCTTCCTCGCCACCCATCACGTCCTTGTACCGCCGCAGATGCCACCAATGTGTCAGTCCCCGGAGTGCCTGTTCCAGCGGCAACGCCTCTTCAACCTCCGAGTCGATGTCGCCTCCAGACAGCCAGTCATCGCGGAGCTCCGGCCGGCAGTACAGGTAGATCGCCGTGATCACGCGCATGTTGCTCTGCCGCCATTTGCGCCCACAGTATGGCACCTGCGATTTGAAGAGCTTGAGCGTGTAGAACCGTAGGTGAGGGTCGGGGATCTTCAGTCCCTTGCGAAGGATCGTGCTAGACTTGTATTGGACAAGGAGAAGGCATCGGTGGGCCTTGTCGCGGGTAATCTTCTGCATGATGTGGAGGTAATTGATGGCAGAGAAAAAGTTGCGGAACGAGAACACCGTGATCGGCTCCTTCGGCGGGGGTGCCGTCGGATATCCTAGCTCGTCCACCTCCGGACGATGAGGACCTTCCATAAACTCGTTGGCGGAGACATCAGGTAACACTCCTCGCACTGATGTGTCGGTGTCCTGGCGATGCCGGGTGATAGGTGGAGGGACGGCCTCGTCGTCACTAGGCGACGAGTCTTCGTCCAAGTCGGTCGTCGATTCCGGTGGCTGGTTTGAGTGAAGATGGCAGAACCGGAAGAACCTTCCTTCGTTAGTATATCTAGGCGAACATGTCACGAGGGACACCTACCCCAATTCCTCCCGGTCATTCTTCTGTGCCACCGCCTGGTCCACATCCTGGTGGGCAAACATCTTCAGAATCAAAGGCAAGTAGTTGGAGTCGAGCAATAACTGCGTCATATACTCAAACTTCAAGATGTCTAGCCCTTATCAGCGCTCCATTCCAACACCACCAGACCGGAGTACTTACGAGATCTCTTGAACCACTTGATAAGCAAGAGGAGAGAACCGGAGATCGCTTTTCCGGTAATCTCCCGGAGCCGGATGTTGTCGAGCTCATCAATCGCAGCTTCGGAATTCAAATCAATGTGACCATTCGGGTGATTGGCGGGAAACCCGCTGACCGAACCATAACCATCACTATATAAAATCAGTGCATGATAGACTACCACGACAGTTCTAGTACATACGCCATAGCCTGAGCAGCTTGTCCATTGGCCTGGTTGACCATGGCGCTGACGTTGGTTAGGATGATCTTCAGAAACACAATCGTAATCGATTGCAGATGCACCAATGCTTGTCTCTGCAGAGTTGTAAGTCCTCGTTCGTCTCCTGCGGAAGCATGAAACTCACATAAAACGACTCGACAGCATCCAACCGTCGCTGGATGTCCGCGCTGTCTGTCTCTCTCTCCGGAGAGCTGTCCGCACTAGGCTTCCCCTCTGAGAAATTCAAATCCTGCAGGTCATCTGCCAGCCCACCAGCGGCATTCTCAGCTGAGACGGAATGGCCTTCATCAGGGTACCAGCCGCGGTCATATTTCATGAAACGCTCTCGCTCCTCCCAGAGTTGCCGCATTGCCCTTGTCATCTTGACATGGGTGGAGAAAAGCCTCCCGGCCTCGATAATAGAGGCAGGAACATCACTACCCTGCCACTTCTTCCCTACAAGAGCATCTTGCAGCTCCGTCGTGCCCTTTCCTCCAAGGTCATTACTCGAATCGTCTAGAGGGGGGTACATGAAAGGAAAGTTTTGGTTGGTCTGGTAATTCTGCTTCTTTCCGGCTTTACCACCCGGACCAATGGGGGACGGCGGAGGAGAGGGCGCTGGTGTAGCGATGTGCACCGGATGATGGATGATCGAGCCACTGCCACCCGTCACGGCAGGGCCGACCCCGGAGAAAGGACCGTTGGAAGAGCCCACCCGGCTAGGGTGCTGCGGAAGCGGTGGAAGAATCGAGTTATTTTCTAGTTCTAGAGGGACCACAGGAGGCGGTGGGTTATAGGCAGGATATTTGGACGTAATCTCCTGCCGAAAGTTGTGGTAATCCAAGGGTGAGGCAGTGAGGAAAGGAGTCCTTCGGGGAGAGGCGCTTTCCCTCGCCTTGAAGGACGGCTCGAGTATTTCCTTGGCTTCCTTCAATTTCTTACTGCCTCCAAAGAAAAGGAGCAAAGTCTTCCAGAACAGGAGAATGACCCGGGTCAGCGGAACATTGGCTGAGTCGTCCCAGCGCAACCGCGCAACGATCTCCACCAAAAACACCAGTAAATTTGGCTCCAGGCCCATTAGGGTATCCCGTAGAGGGGCATGCTGGGGATCAAGGGCGTCTTGCTTCCGACCAACTTCCACAGTCAGATAGAGAGCAGTCAACAGCAGGTTTGCCTCTCGCTCCAAAGCAGCAATATATGCTGGATTCACGCCCTCTTGTCCAGCGCTGTCCGAATCCAACGCGGATGAGTGGCGATGTCTCTCAAAGACAAGACACAAACCGGTCACCAGCGGTTGAAGTCCCGAACAATCGTGGAGCAGGGCGACATTCTGTTCGATCCATCTGATTTGGAGTGACTGACTTTCGGGAATCTCCGCGCCTGGCTGAGAATTACCTTCCGAGAGGTCATCCACAACTCTTCCAGCCGTAGCGCCCCAGACACCGGTCAAGGCATAGCAAAGAGCCTCCAAGGCCTCGATTCGGACCGAAACCGCACGGTCCCCTAAATAATTAATAAGTTGGCTCATAAACGTCTTTCGTAAATCATAAGAGGCCGCAATCCAAGGCTGCGAGGAAATGTCCGCAGGCTGATCTTCGCAAAAAGAATCCCATCTTTGTTCGAATGACGACTTCATGCCAATAAGCATGGCTCTGTCAAATTCGCTGTACTGGAACCATTCTTCGATTTCCTCTGCAAACGGTTGCGAGTCAGCGTATTCAAACGCATATGCCGGCTGCTCCACCTTTGGCATCTCTTGAACCAGCTGCCTTAGTTGAGCAAGGCTCAGTGAGTCCGGAGGTCGGTCCGCGTTCTGCTGGACCGGAGCTGGAGGCGGAGGCTGCAGAGGTGGCGGCGGAGCAGCAGCGTCCCGACGCAGTTCAGGGCGTTTGGACCCTCTCCGAGTCTCAACTGGTAATTCACTGGGAGCAGCAGAGGTGTTCAGCTGTGACTGCTCCTGTCGTAAGCCTTCAGCTACCTCCTCCATTAGCTGGTCATCTGAAACGGGGCTGATGTCCGTTCCCGTCTGGTCAACCTCATCTGCCTTGACAATATGATGCTCTTGCATAGCACTGTCAGCGGGCTCCGATGCATCATCCATGGTCACGTAACGTTGTTGCTATACGTCTCTAAGGTCGAAGATCAACAAAACAATAATGAAATGTGAGTTTATTGACAAAAATCAGGGTATCAGTGGGAAGTGAACAAGGGGGTCTCGGAAGAAGTAAACAGAGAAAAGAAGGTCCAATCGACTAGGTATAAAGGGGTCGGACAATGTCAGAAGCTATCCAGCATATTGATTCAGTCAAGAAAAGGACCCATGATGTCTGTGAGCGGTTCTGACGCAGCGGTCCTCCGCGGTATTCGTGATAGACAATGGCCACGCGAGGAGTTCGGGGAAGCCGTCGATCCGCCGGAGCTGGCGGTCACGTGCGAGGAACGCCCCTCGAAGTGGAGCCTCTTCGCCCCTCTTCCTTCACTCGACTCGGCTGGGGTACGAAGCAGAGGGGACTCCTGATAGGTCTGAAGATACGATGTAGTAACAGATAGGATATTTTGCACATGCTTGGCTAGTCTCGTGCTAAAATAAGCTCTGGCTCAAGGTGGAGTTCTCGTAGTCTAGACCAACTCCCCATTGATTACGGAGTATATATATCTAGTTACTTTGTGACCTGCAGCCGGAGACGTACATCATTAATACTGTACTAAAGCCCCAGTATCCATTTGTATAATCAGCGTATATGCAGATTATCGGGAAAAAGAAATCTATGGGTATCACAGAAGTCGGACCGTAAACAAAGACCTCCTGTTGAACGGCAGGTGACGAAGGCTCAATCAATTATTCGGATTTCGATGACATCTGATCCCTGGCACCTTTCCGCTTCAACTTCCGCTTTGCTTCCCACCGTTGCCATCCGGCCTCAACAAGGTCTTCACTTACCACCAAGTCTCGTACTCGAAAGAATCGAACCGCCTCCAGGTCCAAAGTCCAGTCAATCCACCCATGGATCCGCAGAAGCCTGGTGACGAAGAACCAAGAAAACGCACACACCACCCCCGCGCAACACCCTGCTAGGATCTGTCGGGGAGTATGGTAGTTGAGGTAAACACGACTAACGGCCACTGCACCGGCGCCAATGCACAGCACCAAAGCGAGAAGCACTCGCACCCAGAAATGGAGCGTCGCTCCCGAGTGTGTCAAGGCCGGGCTGTGTCGGTAAATGAGGAAGAGTCCTGCATAAACCGCAAAGTAGGCCATAAACTGGGCATGGGAAGATGGCATGCCATACCCTTTACCCAGCATTTCTACAAGTCGATAGCCCCAGTCAGCATTAGGAAAAGATGGCTTGGTCCAGTTCACATACGCTTTGGCCTCTCCTCTTTGACAATCCGCTTCAGCACGAAATTTAGTGCCTCGCAGCCCAGCTGACCGGCAAACATGAGGACGACTTCGACTTCCCTCGAAGCCCAGATGAGAGTCACGTAGCACACGCATAGTGCTTGTGGCACCAGAGCAAGCCAAGCAGAAAGGAAAGAGAGTGGGTCGTGAGGGTTCTATAGGTGATACATATGCTCGGTTAGTCTCTCCCAGTGCCGGGCACTGACTACTGGTTATAAGGGGGCATTGAATCAGGCGACTTACGTAGTGGACGTGGGTCAAAGACAAGGATGCCAATGGTATATCAGCCATCTTGACTGACTCGGACATCGGAAGAGCCGCAATACAGTATTTGTCTTTCTTTTCTATGCTTTTTCTTGGGGGTCGCGGAGCGCCGACGGGGAAGCACAAGCTACCCAGACTTACAAGACAGCTAGCAGCACGAGCTCAACTGAAAGAGAGATCAGGTAACAACTAGCACAAACACATAACGAAAGAGAGCTGGATTCTAGAAAGATCCGGAGACGGGGGTCCAGATCATATCGGTATGCTCCTAACTAGAACGGTGGATGGTGGACAATAGTAATGAATGATATCAGTCCAGCAGGGTAGCAGAGGTGTTGGTCGCGAGTTGCCATGTGGGTCTCCTAGCCAGGCCGCTTTACAGCTGGGACCGTTCCGAGACACCGCCCTGAGCCGAGGCTAAAGCGGCGAGAAAAATGAGGGGGAGGGGAAAACGAACACAACTTCCCGACGAGGCGTGGCGTGGCGTGTGGTGGTGTGGCCTCAGGCCGGAGCCAGTCATCCAGTCGGAACAATCGAGAAGCGTTCCATAATAATAATTTTGGATTCTTTCCAGCAACCTGACCGGACCTGGAGAACTCAGACTGGGCAGCAAATCCCGTGCCTGATGCCCATCCCATGCCATCTTTCCCACACAAACATGTCCTTCCTTTCTTCTCGAGTCCAGCCAGCTCTCTAGCTTCTGCAACGACTCTCTCCCCGTTCCTGCTGCTCATCTGCCACTCCGATTCTCTCTTATCTCGGGTCCTCAAACCATGACGCACTTCTCCCCCAGGCCTCCTTTTGATCTCCTCTCCTGTATACCTGTACTACCAACTAGAATAGACGCTTCTTCCCTTCTGCTTCAATCCCGTCCTGCCTCTCCCTCTGGGGTTCGTCTGTCGGCTCCACTGCCTCCATGACTATTGTCTGGCCCGCGACCCTCTGCCGTACCTGAAAGGTGCATTCCCCCGGGCCTCCGCCACCAGACTTCCTGATTTATAAAACTATCTCCTCTGGCTACCTGCTGATCCATGGACTAGTTATTTCTAATTCTTCCTAATTATCCCTCCCCTTTACGCCCTCCTTCATCGCCCTACCCTTTTCTTATCGCCCTCAGAGGGATGAATGCCATACAGGAATCGAAAGTCTGACGATACCTGGGATATACTGCGGCTATACCGCTCCGGCCTCGCTTCGCCGACAGGCCTTCCTTGCCACCCACCACATACGACCAGTGTATATCGATTAATCGAGAAGACCGTGTCGTTATCTATCCGTTCCTTACACAATAACTATATACATCATGACAGACTTGGAATCCTTCCTTGAAGATGATCGCTCGATGGAGCTATCAACGATTGCTGCCATCTACCCGGAGATCAAGATAGATGCTTCATCCCCCTTCAAAGCATCCCTCAACCTACCAGTCAAGCCTTCTGCTCCCCTGCGTGTGTGTTTCCAGCAACAATCGGAGACAGAGTTCCCCGCCGTTCTAACTCCCCCGACCTCGATTGATGCCAACGAAGTTGGGTTTCCTTTCAAAGCTAGGGAACAAAATGCCACAGCTGGTCTCAATCGGGATGTGCACGTTCTGTCGCATCTTCCATCTCTCTGTCTCGAAATAGAACTTCCTGAAGGCTATCCTTCCGAAGAACCGCCCATCTTCAGGCTGGAAACAAATCCACCATGGCTGCCATTCTCAATAGTCTCTAGTCTCTTGGATGACGGAAAACGGCTCTGGGAGGAATGTGGGAAGGACTTGGTGGTATATACATATATCGACCATCTCCAACAATTGGGGGAGTCAGCTTTTGGAGTTAGCGACATATCCGGCGGTGAAGTTCAACTTCCCCGCGAGCTGAAGATCGCTTTACTAGACTATAGCAACAAGGCTGAGCGAGAGAAGTTTGAGGAAGAGACATTCGAGTGCGGGGTATGTCTCGAGCCGAAGAAAGGCACAATATGCCACCGTCTCGTGCTTTGTGGGCACGTCTTTTGTGTTCCATGTCTTCAAGACTTCTACAACACCTGTATAACGGAAGGCGATGTGGAGGGTGTCAAGTGCCTGGCTCCTGATTGTGGCAAAGAGTCGAATCTCACCGCGGACGTCCAGCTCAAGAAACGCAAAAAGCAGGATCGAACCCTGAGCCCTAGCGAGCTTCTCCAGATCCCCTTGGAACAGGATATCGTGCAGCGATACGTTTTTTTAAAACGGAAGAAAAAGCTCGAGGCTGATAAGTCGACTGTATATTGCCCTCGGCAGTGGTGTCAAGGCGCGGCACGCTCAAAGAAGCACCCTAAGCCTGCAGATCCAATGGCGGACAACTTCGACACTTCCGACGAAGAAGACGAAGATGGACCTGTGTTCGACCCCCTTGGAGACGAGGCTCAGCTGCCACCGATGGCCGATCGCGTGGCGATCTGCGAAGATTGCAATTACGCCTTTTGCTGTGTTTGCAAGAAGGGCTGGCATGGTGAACTAGTACGCTGCTTTCCTCGGCGGGATGCGGAGTTATCGGCGGAGGAGAAAGCAACAGAAGATTACCTGCGTCTATACACCTCCGCGTGTCCGACATGCAATGCTCCCTGCCAGAAGCAAATGGGGTGCAACCATATGAAATGCTTCAAGTGCGACACACACTTTTGCTATCTTTGCTCCAGTTGGCTCTGCGAAGACAACCCCTATCGGCACTTCAACGACATTAACAGTGGATGCTTTAACCGACTGTGGGATCTGGAGGGTGGCGATGGCATCAATCCTGATGGAGCCGCAGCTTTACATCAAGTACCAGACGACCTACTGCAATTCGACGATGGCAGTGACGACGAGGACCTTGTGGCATGGGAGCTCGGAAGACGACCTCCACCCCCTGCCCCGGTACCTCCCAGAGTTAACAATGCAGCAGCCGGGGGCAACCGTCCACGTGGAAACAATGCCAACGATCTAGACGCAGCCGGCCGCGCCGCCGCCGCCGAAAGACAGGCTCAAGCACGAGCAATGGCTGAGGTTCGCCGTCGACCAGATGCAGAGCCTCTGCAAGTTCGACGCCAGGGACTCCAACGGTTTTTGGACTTGGTCCAAAATGACCGAGAAGACGAATGGGACAGTGATGAGCTAGATGACGATTTCTAGACGTCTATCCATCTACACAACATCAATCCCCTCCACCCCGTCGTCCTTCCAAAACCAATTTCAATTCCAAAAGCTACCGGGGATCTTCTATTACATATTCTTCGATATCTCTCTTGCATGGATATCCTGTGTCATGACTCATGTACGTTCCGAAACTGCCATATAACTATGACTTTGATGACTCTGCATGCATTCTGCATTCTGTATTAGCGGACCGTTCATTGGCTTTGGGCATTCTTATTCATTCTTCCTTGTGCATTGCTTTCCTGTCCTTGTTAAATATTGTCTCGTTCCCCAACTGTTAGTTCTATGCCAAGTATTTCTACTTCACATCCATGTATACCATGATTCGATTTCTCTGTTCAAAAGCACGCATCTATCCTTCTATCTAGCCACTAGAATTTCATATTTACCTCATGACTTATTTTCGAAATTGAGTCTTCATATTTCAAATAGCCTCACGCAATATAAGATTCGGTAACCCTAAACCCATATAAACAACACATTTCCAGTTCCAACTATAGATACTAAATATATACGATCAATACACTCAATCCACACAGCGAAAAGGTATGTTGGCAGAATATCCCGAAAATAATAACAAGAAAAGAAAACCAAACCATTTTTGAGGGGAGGGAGAGAGAATCCATACACACAGCGCTTTCAACAAGTCTCGCTCCGAACGCCCATTCAAATGCGATGCGATGCGATGATTTACATCCACGCCCTTTTTTTTCCTTCAAGAGGCCCATTCCGGATCTATCGGATCATATGTACGAGAGTTTCTTTTGTTTAAGAGAGAGGAGGTGGAGAGGGGTTGAGGGGGAGGGGGAGGGAGAGTCTATAGAAGAAGGTAGTCCTCCTCGTTGAGATCCGGCCCGTTTGGAACCGTATCTGTCGTATTCCAATTGTACCAGAACTCGTAGCTCATGATGGTGTGGTCGGCGTACATCAGCATTAACCGGTAGTGACGGGATGGGTTCCAACCACGCCAGCTTTCCTCGGGCTGGTACGCATTGGTTGCTCGGGCGTGGCATTCGGGTAAGGTGAGTGGTGGTTGTTGGGGGTCGTCATCGCTGGGTTCACTGGGCTCGGCTGGGGGGTAATTGATCTCGTCACTGAAGTGGTTGGGTTGTAGTATGACGCTGCTCGGTAGAGAGGTGTGGGGCTCGTCATTGCTCATGTACTTGAATTGGAAGGTGAGGTCGTGGGCCTTTACGTCCCGCGGGATGTAGGGCACGTCGGGTGGGATCTCAAATCCTTGGATGGGGCTGACGCTCATGCCTAGGAGAGGGATGAGGGGACGGTCACCGTATTTTTCTTGACTCTCGAAAGGTACAATCCAGTCGACTCGGAATGATTGCCCGGTGGTCTCGGATTCAGTGAGGGCGATAACAGCTGCGCGGCCTTTTTGGGAGGCAGCAATCACAATCCCATGTTCAGGAATGTACTTGACCATGTTGAACCGATCACAGGCTCGGATCGAGACGATAGGGTGGGTGAGTGGCTGTCGTAAAGGGTCGCCGCAGACGACCCTGGCATGATTTGCGAAGGGATGGGCTATTAGACGGATATCTGTTTGTGAGAAGTGAAGGATGGGAAATTTCGAGCTTGCTGAATTCGAAGCAGATCCGTTAGCACCCGCGAAACATTCATGTGGAGAGCGGGATCAGGAGTATTTCAACATACGATGAAAAGCTGGATGCGGAATTTGTGCCATCGCTGACATTTCACTATCATCGCAAGAATCACTATCCGCATTGTTCAGCTCTTGATCATCACTGTAAGTGTCCTCGACCAAGTAATCATCCATGTCGTCATCATCATAGTACTCGGTATCGGGAGCATCGCCACCAAGAGCTTCAATAAGCGCGAATTGAAGAAACTCCGGAGTTGTCAATGGTCCTGGGCCAAGGTAACGAGGAAAATTATCAGCTCGCTGGTCTGTGCCGCCTGGTGGCTGGAAACGTCCATTACCTCCTGGATTCTGCGTGCTCAAATCCACGTCAGAGCCGTCGCGGCTCAAGTTGTCCCCATATACAGAGCCGTTGACGGCCCGATGGCTAAACGCATCAGCGGAGTCCGAAGGACGAACACCGCGAGTTGCTGTGGAATATCCGCTGGTATCCAAATATTCAGTGGACGTAATATCGCTTGGATACCGACGAAGTACCGCCGGTGAGCCGTCAGCGCAGGCGGCCTGGGAGTTGCTGTTTCTTCGGCTAATGCAACAATCGGGTCCGAATATGTCAGGTAGAACCGGTTCATCGAATTCGACTTTCACTGCAGGTGGGAAGTAGTTATAGATCTGCGAGGCGTTGGGTATCTGACTATTTGCTCTGGTCAAGTCGAAAATCGTTCGGCCGTTCTTCATGCGTCTTTGAGGTGGGCCACCGCAAGCTTCCTCTGCAGACTTGACCCGATGGAAGGATCGCGGGTCGAGGGCAAGTACGGTCCAACCACGCTCACTGCTGTACTAGTCAGCGATAAGGAAGGATCAGCGATGAAGGCTGGATTTCATACTCGTTACGCAGTGTTTCTGGGAAGAACTTGAAGGAGATATCGTTGAAATGATTCACGCTGAATGGGCCAAGGTGATCCCAGACCCTCCAGGTAAGCAGCTTATTGTCGATGTCCGTGCTAACCATCCAGTTGCCGTTGGGATCAAGATCGCAATTTAAGAACGCAACCGAAGGGATGTTAGCGAAATGGCCAGTATAGGTTAGTTTGATATTTCGCGTGCGATGTTTGTCCGGCATCAAAGGTTGCAGCTGCGCAAACTGTTCTTTAGTCTTGACCTCCAGCCAGGTTTGACCGTAGTCGGCGATATCATCATCGTCTTCTGGGTGGTAGCTCGAGTTGCTACTGTCCCCGGAAGCGGGGTTGACAAGCGCGAACGCAAAAACCGTGATGAGGCCCGTGTTCGCGCTCACAGCAATGAGACGGGCAAATTTGTGGATGGCCAAGCCCCAGGCACTGGCTTCCACATATTCCACAAAGAATGGATCCACCTGGGAACCATCGAGGGGCCGTTCTTGCTTATTTGCTGCCGCCCGCTTCAGGGCAGAAAATATGGCCTCGACCCGATAGCCGCAAACATTGCCGGAGTCCGTGACAAGTAGCAGCACCTCCTCACGGCCTAGATCGTCCACAAGGAGATTGTTGATGGCGTGGGGCGTAGCTGGTGCGATATAACCACTGCTGTGGGGCTCCTTCATTACTGGGGTGATGATCATCTCAGGCTTGTTGCCCAGTGTCTGAAATGACCCAGATGGCTCCCAGACATAGATCTGGTGGCTGTAGGCGACGAACAACAGATTGCGGCGCTGGGAAAGCGCAATCTTCCGGTATATTAGTAAATTAGACACGACAAAAGGATAGCACTGGAAATACCAAGTTGTTCCTCCAGGTTGCGGTCTGCGGAGGGAAAATGTCATCTGCGCTGCAATTTCGTTCAGCATCGCTCACGGACAGCGTCTCGAATCATGGCAGCAGAGAACATACGAAGAGAACTTGATAGAGGGTCAGCATACCTATATAGAGAGAACAGGATAACCACATACTCTTTTTGACCCTTTCTCGACATTTAACGGCCGAAGCTGCAGACCTTCGCGGGGCCGGGGTTTTGGCTGTCTACCAGCATCGCTACTGAACGCCATCTTGGCGAGCTGCAGTCGCTAACGCCAGGAGATGCGTAGAATGGAAGGACAAGGGACGCCAAAGTATATACCCGACGGCCAACCATTCACGTTGAGGAGGACGGGTCGGGGGCAAGTGAGGGCGGCAAGAGGACCGACATTCAATAACGTCGAGGGGTAGTTTGGAGGAGATCCAATCGAGGTGGCATCACATGGAGTCGAAGGATGGCTGTGGTTGCTTTGCAGAGCGGCGGGGGGAAGTCAAAAGCCTACTGAAGGCTCATGTCAAAGAAGCCAAACAAACTCTGAGTCTCCTGCACCGATCACACTGGAACTGATCGCAAACCCCGATCGGCACGACCGCCAAAGCGGAGGGATTATTGGTATGAAGTCACCCCAGCCCCGTTCTCGCCGCCTCAGGCAGCCACGGGCGCACGTGCCACCTGCCATTCTCCGTAGCTTCGGCTTTACTCCCACCTCCTCGTTGACGCCTCCTCCCACAGCTTTTCGTCAAGACAAGCCTGATCACAATGGATTTAGTTGCAGGGGTGAGAAAAGAGGGCAGCCGGTATGTTTCCTACTACTTTTATTACTTTGTTGATAAGCTTCTAACCGAACTGCTTCTCCAGCGGCGGCCGCGGCGACTTCAAATGGTCCGACGTCAAGGATTCCACGCATCGCGAGAACTACCTCGGCCATTCGGTCATGGCCCCTGTTGGTCGCTGGCAGCATGGCAAGGATCTGTTCTGGTATGCAAGAGGGGACGGTGACGATGAAGACAAGGCCAGGAAGGAGCGCGAGGAAAAACAGCGCGTCAAGGAGGCGGAGGAAGAAGCGATGGCCCGAGCTTTGGGTCTTCCGATACCACCGAAGGCTTCAGAAAACGCCAACTTAGTCCCGTTAGGAGAGAAGGAGGTCCAGAAAACGCTCCAGGATACCGCTGGAGAAGATCTTGAGGACGGAGTAGGGAAGGGCATTGGGTATGGCTCGTCCCGACGCGGCGGCCGTAGTCGAAGCCCGGGAAGGGATCGGAAACGAGATCGCCCGAGTGACAGGGACAGGGACAGAGACAGAGAAAGGGAGCGTAGACATCGCAGACATGGTGATGAGCGCGAGCGTCATCATCGGAGTCATCGCCATAGATCTAGGTCACGCGATCGTGACCATGATCGTGAACACAGGAGAAGGCGTTCACGCTCACGGTCAAGGAGTAGAGACAGGAGACGTGATGATCATAAGAGGCAGCGAGAGGACCGTCATCGCACTCACCCAAGAGAGAGAGACTCTTCTGACCACCATCGACGGCGCTGAGCAAGCTCACCACACCTTGTTACGCATGGGGTTTCGGCGTTTCGGATTCAACGTTGTACAGACTTTGGTGTTACTCTAGGATACCTCAACTATACCATACACACTTCACCTCTATAGGGTTACAATTCGTCGTGGCCTTGCTGCTCGCTGGCGGGCAAATCGGGCATGGACATCATCTTCACCACCATACTGGTCCAGCCGGTGAAATGCTGCGTCCGTTGTCCATTTCCGGTTTCGGGGTTGTACTGCTCCCAGGCAAATCCGGTCTTCTTCCACTCCCTGAAGACATTCTCAACCAAGTTCTTCCGGAGGTTGGAGTACAGATCACGGGCCTGTTTCCTGTGAGGGCCAGGCACGATGGCAATGTCCTAAATAAACGGTCAGCCTCATTGGCCGAGTTCTGGAAGGAATTGGCTTGACTTACATAAAGGTTCTTGAGCACCAGGTAGTTGATGTTGACCCAGATGGGACTCCTCCAGTAGTTCTCAGCAGTGCCGTAGAACTCGTCCTTCTTGCTCAAGCTGCGGATACCATAATCACTCCAGAGCTCTTCCGGATCTCCAATCAAATCCAGAATTGCCTTCAAGCGCGGGCTATCCGAGCCCAGCATACCTGTCAGGAAGGGGAAGATGGAGATGTAACCCTTGTGGCAGACATGAACGCTCTCCTCATATTCATCGATAGTTGCATCGCAGAAAGTATGAGCGTCATCATCCCAGTGGAGATCATCAATGTTTCTCTCAATGGCGGTTTCGTAAGTCTTGAGAACTTCGGCATCCTCCGTTTCTCCAATGGTCACAGCGATACGACGGAGAGCCCGAGTCATCATGCCCATCCAACTGATAAGGTCCACATGCAGCTCACCAGGGTGAGGAGGTTGAGGCCGAGGATAATCATCCAATCCAGAGGTCAGGATATGCTGGACCGAACGTCCTCGCCAACGGTACGCCTCCCTGGTAGAGTATGCTTCCCGGTCATAGGACTTGATGTCACCCTTCTGAGTACTTCTGTACCAGAAGTAGTGCCTCTTGAGCAACGGGTAGATTGAACGGATAAAAGCTTCACCCAGTTCCGGCTGTTCAACGTAAATGGAGCGGAGGCCGTCTGTGGCCTCGACATCAGCGTAAGTCTGCATCGAAGCATTCTTCTTTGCATCCAGCTTATCGATGAAAGCCTCAAGGATGATGAAAAGTGTCGGCGGGTTCGCGTAATGAGGATACTGGACGGTAAACTCGGGCGGAACCTTGCTGCGAGCTTCAGAACCGAGGATCTGCTCGCGAGCAATCCAACCGTCTTCGTCCATCAAGTTGAGCCAGCTCTTCACGATCTCGAGCCTTTTTGGGGTTAGTGGATCTGGAAGCAATAGAGTAACAAACTTGAACTGAAGGAACTTACGCGAGGTCCGTGTCCCAATCGACAACAGGGATCAAGTGGAATCCTTCATCCCAGAGGAAGCCTCTAGGGAAGAATGGGCGAGATGGAACAGCAGTGAAAAGATCCTTCGGCCCTTCAAGAACAGGCTGTACCCGAGCCCTGGCTTCGGCAGCTTCTTCCCAGAAACCTTCATTTTCCTCTTCATACTCTGGTGCCGCCGAACGATCCACGATATCAGATCCGTGGAAGTATCCAATGCCACCGACAAGGTTGGAGAGCATGGACTTGGAGAATTCAGAGTATTCCGCAGTATCAAATGGAGACTGTGGGGGGTGAACCTTCTTGAACCGGTCCGCGAATTCAAGCGAGGCGCTTGAGATCTGCTCAGTAAGAAGCTCAGCTGGACCATTGTTAGCACAGGTTGCTCGTCTATGTGTGCAGAGATCTCTCACATGTCATAGGCTGTGGTGAAGAGCCAGAGGAGAAGAGAATATCGAACTAGAAATGGTAAGCCATGTACTCAGGCGGGTGATACTGAACAGCATACCTCAAAGGCACCCTTGAAGACCTTTTGCACAAGGTGCATGTTTCCATCACCAGGTTCATTCTTGACGGTGAAAATCTGGTACGGAGGGGGAGGGTTGTCTGATCCATACTTCTGGACCATTTCGTCAACCTCTTTCTTCATCTGGGTGAACATGATAACTGTATACAACATTAGCAGTCGTAATCTTAGAGCGCCACCGTGCTGTACCCAGAGATGGAAGCCGAACCTTTCGTTTGCCAGAGTTGTTCCGGATGCAGTGTCAAACTCGACACCAAGGTACGGTCCAGGGGCTTCTCCTCATAGGTAGGGTGGTCATGCTCCGGATGCTCATTGCTATCGGGGCCAGAAGTAACATCGATCGAGAAGTCACCAAGGTCGGTCGTAAAGCCAGTAAGCTTCACGTCGCCATCGAAGCCATGAGGATCCTCAGAGTTGGTCGCAACGCCCAGGTTGCCCAATCCCTCCAACGCAGCATAGAACATGACGGTCGTGGGTTGATCAAGGGGAGCATCATCGCGAGGAACGCCCTTCACACGAGCAGCCCAGCTGCCTCCATGTTGTCCACCAGGGACCTTCACAAAATCAATTGTCAAGTCGAGGGAGTTTCCGGCGTCATGGATGGTCTGCCGGCCACCCTTCCGAATGTCGTACTCGTCCCACCCATATCCGGCCATGCCTTCATTTTGCTCGCACGTATGTCTGAAGTCTTGCAAGAGGGTCAGTATGAACTTGATCGGATACAATTGACCGGACACATACTCTGTTGCGCCGTGGCATAGTCGTCCACCTTGGCCCACATCAATCCTGCGAACAGACTGTTCGGGATACGAGGGCGAACCCCAAAGTAGAGGTTCGGCTTATAAGGACCCCATAGTAAAGACTGGTTGTTGGCCCTCGCTACCTCGTTACTCAGGACGGAGAGATCATCGGCCGGAGCTTGACTGGAGAGCACCGCAGCAGCATTGAGGACCGGTGTTAGGAATGCGGAGATCTTGGAGAGATGCATTTTCTAGGTCGGAAGCATCCAGAGTCGAATTCAAGCCTCAGGGACTGAGGATGATCATGGAGGGGGATGCTTGACACCGATGCGGTTCACTTCATTGAAATGCGCGTCGTTGTTACTATGTGGCATCTGCTGGGACGGCCGCCTTGCGCTCCGCAAATTACGTGGCCCAAGCTCCACCCCCGGCGATGGGTCCTGCAGCATGCAACAAGCTCCTGCTAAGGGGAACTATAAATTGAAGAACCTATCTACAAGATATAAACTCGCTGTGCAGAATGCTATCTACATGCGTCTATTCTAAATATAGCTCCTCGGATCGAGCGAGCTGATCTTCGCGCTTTTCGCCTCGCCATCAAAGACGAATTCGCTGATGAGCTTGCCTGTACCCGGCGCATTCTGGATCCCCCAACAGGTGTGGCCAGCAGCAAGGTATAACCCCTTGGCTCCAGCATGGCCAACCAATGGACCTCCGCGCCCGACAGACACATTAGGCAAGTAGCAAGCTTGCTGTGCGCAGACTTCACCGTCGCGAAGTTGATCGGAGATGCTACCGACGTGGTTAATGATGTCCTGGCATCGCACTGGATCCACCTCGACATCCGCAGTGGTCTTCGGGAGCGGAACGACGTGATCGCCTTCACCACAGGCATAGACCGTGTCGTCCGGACGGGCGTAGATCTCTGGCGATACCACATCAGGTCGAGAAGGCTTTGCCGGATCGAAGTTGGCCGGGATATCGATATTAGTGAAAAGGGTGTATGCGCTGACCGGCTTGACGGGCCGGATAACAACACTGTGTGCGCGAGTCGCCGTGATAGGGGCTTGGGGCAGGACCGATCTCGTCCAGGGGCCCGCAGCAACAATCACGTCTGTTGCGGAAATGCTGTGTGATTCACCCGTCTTCTTATCCGTATACGTCACTGATTCGACAGCATCTCCAGCGTAACCAATGTCGGTAACGGAACCCAAGGTAATTTTTGCGCCTTTCTCTTCAGCAAGCTTAGCGATAGACGTCGTGAAGAGATAAGGATGGACCTGAGCAGTCTCCCCGGGATCACTCATGCTCCTGTAGCTTCTCACAAGCTCAGGCTCAATCCAGTCTAGGTCCTGAGGGAACTTGGCGGCTTTCAGTTTCCCCATAGCGTCTGCACTTCGCTTTTGTAGCGATACCGAGCTCCCACTTGCTCCTCCGCTTGTCTCTTTCTTGTCACTGAGTGGACGACCTCTCACCATGAGTTGCCCGCAACCGACTTCTCGATAGCCCCATCTTTCCTTGCCATTGTGCTCTTTAGCCAAGCCCGCGTGCAGCTGGTAGCTCAGTGGTACAATGTTGCTTGGGTAAGCCCACAATGCCAAAAGTCCTCCAGCTTTGCCCGATGCTCCTCCTGCGATCTCGGATGCCTCTATCAAAGTCACCGAATGCCGTGAGGGATCGAAGGAAGGGTGCCGCGTCAGATAATAGGCAGAGCAGCATCCAATGATACCACCACCTGATGGGAAAGATTGTTAGCAGGAATCGGGCTGTGCGGGGTAAGGAGGAGAAGTTGAAGCGCGTCGAGGCGCATACATACCAATGATCACAATCTCACGGCGCTCGCCAGAAGTCGACATCTTGCGGTAAGGAGCAATTTTGGATGCTAAAGCTCTTAGAGAAGCCACGTTGGTGAGACGATGAGGGACTCTGATGCCTGCCGGCAGTTGGGGTGGGAGGGGAAGCCTTTAATAAGAGGGGCCTACGTCACTCCGGTCATGTGCCACACTTTTACTGGGATACTGATAAGACATGGTTGTATTACATCTGCCTGATTTTAGCGACTATGAAAGAACCACTGTAAGGATATAGACAGGCTTTATAAGGTATCTTATTTGCTTGAAAAGTCGAGAGGCACAGAAAAGAAAGCCCACCATAAATTTTACTCCAGCCATGCATGAAAATTGATACCGCCCCGACAGAACAAATGACGAATGTAAACCCAGGCAGAAGTAGAAGGTCGAAAGTAGAGTAGAAGATGGCAGCTGATGATATCGTCAAGGTAGTCAAGGAAGCAAATAGCTTTATGACCTCGAGGGACTGAGCGGCCGGTTGAATCCTCCTACACGGTTCATGTACTGTCTGTACTCCGTCTTCTTTTCCTTGCGGACGCCATAGACGTTGTTCCCGGGAACCTTGGTGTTCTTCGTGCTCCTGAACTTGGTGAAACCCATGCTGCGGCGCATCATCTCCTCAAAATCGTCTTCCCCGACAGGTCCATCGCTATCAATATCCATCTCATCCTTGGAGCGCTTCGCTACCGGTTTCGTATCAGCAGCACCATTAGTCGGGGCTCTTTGATCTCGGCGATCGTTTCTGCGCTCACCCCGGGGGGCACGAGGTGGCGTCCGCGACCGGTCCCTGTTACCGTTCCGAATAGGCGACCGCGACCTGTACCTATCCCCTTTCGGAGGATAGCCTTGACCAAAAGTTAGAAGGTGTGCTTGATAAACTGTTCTGTACATACCGCGTCTATCGTAGTGCCTCTCCCGGCTGATACTTCTCTCCCTCGTTCCCCGTCCGTCTCTATCTCTGTCTCGGCGATCGCGATCGCGGTCACGACGATCTCTTGACCAGCTCCTATCTCGTCGCCTATCCCTCCGGTCTTTAGAGCGAGAACGATACCTCCGATCGTCACGAGGCCCATCACGTCGCACGTCATCCTTCGCGTACTGCTCCCGCCGGGGGCTTCTAGCACGGTCTGATTCTAGTTCGGGTGAACGTGTCCTCCGGTCATCTTGATCCCACATTGCTGAACTATCAACTCGGCGAGCGCGCTTCACAGGCGGTTCTGTCATGATTGGGTCTGACGTTCTATGTGCTGTTGCGATGATGCAGTGTTGTTTTCTTTGTGGGCGTGATTCCGCAGGTGCGGTTTGGAGGTAGGGGAGAAGGGAAGAAGCGGCGACTGCAGGGGGTTCTCCAAAATGATTAAGCCATGAATTATCTCTCCCCCTCTGTTATATGCCAATTGATGGAGATGACCGGGATAGGTAGTGGTTGCAGCCTGACTGAGGACGAGAAAACTGCACCGTAAGAGAGGTCCCGAGATTGAAGGCGTGAAGATTGTTACGGTCGCCGGTTTCCGCCAACTGCGCGACTAGCCGGATTGCATGGGACAGCCACCAACTTGCCAGTCCCCCCTTTCGCTAGGCAGAGAGGTGAAAGGTGAGCCGTCGCAAGAGGCCCATGATATAAATCTATCCATACCGTCAAGAAGCTTCCAATGGAGGGAACAATGAGGTGGAGTGGTAAGGAAAGTAAGCATGGCAGTGATCGATGTCCGGCCACCTTATCGTTGCCGGAGATATGCGATAAACCGGATATGGAAATCCTTATGGAGGAGTACTAGTACCACTGTCCTATATTTTGATAGGAGCATTATTGACCAGCTTGAAACTATGTAGAAAGATGCGCTATACTCGATATGTATAGCAAACAGCCTTTGCTCAGATAAGACATACACTGCTCGATGCGTTTTAGTACTCTGTAACATGAATCTCATTGGTTGTGTAATGTATATTCTTAGATCAGGCTAAGCAGAGGTTTACATTCACCCTGAGCTATCCAAGTATCCCTTGGAGCCTGTGGGCTTCATGCATCATACTATACCCAAATCTCAATCTGTCAGCCTCTACTCTGTACTAGTCTGGCACCCCGCACAGTCTTCCTTTAGCTGGAACCCCATATTTTGGTCGAAAAGGGAAAAGTTACTTCAGTCTGGTTATAGTAACTAGCCATGAGAGCATAATGATAGAAATGCCTCTGAAAATTTAAAGTCACGATGTATGTATTATGCATGACCCACAACAGTAGATGACAGACCAACAGCGAATGTCGCTATCAGAGGCAATCGATTGTACACGAACATGGCAATACCGAAGGCATCTTCAGACAAGGACGTACCGATCTGAGATCCTGCTGGAATGCCAACAACACACCGCTTTGCTAATGGATAACATGTCACTGTTTCTCTTTACTGTGTAGACTTTACGGGGCAGTCTTCAAATGATCCGATGCCTCCTGACCAAATAGAAGAAGAGAGTTTAACATCCTGCACCAGATATGTCTATGGTTCTATGGCTTATGTAGTCTTAGGTGGGCCGACAGTATGAGCTTACAGTCGGTCTCGAAATTCCACTGACCTTGAAACACATAACGATTGTTTTCGCGCCCCGCTGCTAAGGCCTTAGCGGGACACTTATAGAGAGCTTTTAGCTTATTAATAAAGTTCCATCACTTCTTTACCAATAAGAAATTGAAACTCTTAATATTATTTAACTATATAAATGATAATTAAGACTCTATAGCCAATTGTAGAGTGACTAATAAATAAGGTGCTTCTTCTACCACCCAGAATATGCTTTAAAATCTTGATCAGGAGGTCAACACGGAGGAGGAACTAACCAAAGAGCCTGCGGCCTGGAGGCATATCTATATGGTAATATACTATTCTGGGTCGTGTAAGTTAAGGCCGCACTATTAGCAGGATCCATATGGGAAAAAACATTATAAACTGTATAGAGATAAGCTTTTAAGCCTAGTCTGGTACGTGAAGAGTGGAAAAAGATTAGAGACCCACGAAGACATATTTAGTATAATCTATGAACAAATCTATAGGACTAAGAGGTGGTGGTTTAAAGAGATAAAGAATCGTAGTCACCTTTTATTAGAGTTAGCTTACCTATTGATTACTATTATTAATGTACTTCCCGCACACGCTACACAGCTAGATATATTATTATTACTACTTATACTAGAAAACACGTCCATCTATTCTACTAAGGCTTCGCGGCTTAAAATAACAGGATTTCGTGATACTAATGTCTAGGCCTACTATGACTATTACCAGTCATAGATTATAAATAAGTTATAGAAGAATGAATTTTATAAAGCATATAATGTAGCTCTGAGTAATAGATTAAACTTAAACTAAATTAATAAGTTAAACGATCCTGAATATTTTAAAAATTGGAGAGTCAAATGGAGTATTACTCGTTAATTTTTAAAGAATATCAGATACTGGATAAACAACTTTTATTATTATATAAATAGTGGGAAATCAGATTAATAGAATAAATAATTATATTACTTTTAGTTATTTTTTATAGTTTATTTTATGTGTGGCACAGCTAAGAAATACTTTATATATTTATCTATCAGTATACCTACATGTTAAAAATAGTCTTTAATATTTTATATCTTTAAACTAATAACTCTAATACACCACTCAAAAAAAGTATTAAATCTTTAATCTGGATTATCTTTATACTCATACCACCTCCACTTAATAAATTATTTGAGTTCAGTAAAGAACTCCTTAATAGAGTTAAGATCTAGAAAGTAAAATAATAAATATAATAGTTTAACTCCTGCATTCAGGCATATCTATTTAATCTGTTTAGTATAGTAGAAGAATGTATTATCTATAATAATTACGGACCTCAGCTCTGGCTATTTATTATAATAGTAGAGAAACTACTCTATGAAATTCCTAAATATACTAGTATTAATTAAGCCTTAAAAAACTTAAGATAGGAGAACACTCTCCTAAGTATAAGTAGGCAGTATCTGATAACGTTAATCACGGTAAAATTTAGAGATCTGAACTAAAATAATATTAAGAGGAGATTAGCTAGTTTACTGAAATTATATCCACTTATTACAGCCTGACTTATCCACGTATACCAGCTAATATAATAAATAAGGGGATAGACTATACAAATAAAAATCTTATAAATCTATATTTTATTTCCTTATTCTTTGCCGAGCTGCCTTGTTCAACTAACTAATAGAAGTAAATATTCTACTTAAACTCTATTTAGTTATATGCTTTCTGAAATTATTATATATAAAAACCACTAATTTATCTAAGTAAAAAATTAATTTCTCTTTTAAGCGTTCCAACACAATTTCAAGCATTACTAGGATAATACTTTAAAAATATCTAACACTATTTCAAGAAATTCTGACATTGCCAAATGCCTCTAGATTCTAATAGATATATATTACAGCTTACTTACTATAACTAGTGGTAAAGGCAATTTTAGCTTTCGTTAACAACCCAGTCTTAATTATATACTAAATCTATTTAAGTTACGAAGCTTTTAGATTTGCTGGTATCTTTAAAAGATATAGAATATAGCTCCATAGTAGGAAGTGTAACCTACTACGTGGTATTTACAGAACGAACCCCACGATTGTCAATGCAGCCCGATAATAACTCCGGTGCCCGACCGCACGATCGTGGCTCGCCCTGTTTGGACCATGGTGTCGGTAGCATCGCTTGTCAACCCCACCGCTCCTTGGAGGGTACTTCTCCCATCCAAGCCTAATCCTGGTGAGAACATGGGCACTGGTAGTCACACAATCGGTGGGTGAACCACCTTCACTATCTCAATTCATTTGAACTCTTAGGGAAGCCGCACCAACCGTCAGATATGAATCATTCAACTCCCGAATCTAACTGAGTTCCACCGTCAAATGTTACCCAATTCCGAAAGAGTCATGGCCCTCGAATATCAGCTAGGAAAAAGCAAACAAGCATGATGTGTCAAAACAGGCCTCTCTGTAACTAATGATTGGCTGAAGACCACTCCCCTGTCTTCCCCGCCGATATTTTCCCAGAAATAGCCAGACTACCCCTAGTCCTTTTCCTTCCTGCTTCCAAACTCACTTACAACGAACTTTACTTCGTATCCCTACGACCAAAGCTTTTTGCATAGCGATATCACGGGCTTACAATATGGATACTCCTAATACTTCAAATCAAAATAAGTCACACAGCATCACCGAACGCGTGAAGACTACTTTCAAAAAGTGGAAAAGAGACAAACATACACATTCCATTACCCTTAAATCAAGTACTTCAAACGCCACCACGGATCTAGATACTAAAGATGGCCCTGCTAATTCCAGATATGATACTTTCTAAGCTAGTAACCACAATATAAAAAGATTTTGGAAAATAACATACAACAAGTTAAAAAAAAGTAACCTTAGTAGTATAGTAACACTTTTCCTACCAAGTGGAACTAAGCTTTATGACGCTAGCAGTACATAAACATAAGAGATATTAGATAAAGTAATAAAAGCGACAGAGACACAGTATAGGGAGAAGAAGAGAAAGAATAGTATTCAAGCTACAGTCTATAAAATACTAAATTTAGTACTATCTTTTTAAGATGTTATTAGTAATATTATAAAATTTAATCTAACTAAATACACTTCCAGTGCTTGGGTGATAGTCTTTCTTAGATTAATAATATAATTCTTATACCAGCCAAGCCAGATAATCAGCTAATGACTTAGATAGCTAAAAATCATGCCGATTTCTAAGGGGCTCTATTTAATTTATTAGAATATCTAACGAACTTACTGACTTATTATACTTTTATTAAAAAATAATTCTATAGGGGTAGAGACCATGTTATAGTAAATATTAAAAAAGAATAATTAATTATTTATATATATATAGCAATTTTACAATACTTTACTGAAGTATAGAAAGTACAATAATCTAATAAGAAAAAAAGAAATTATATAGAGTATAACAGCTATAATAAGCCAGCCACTTACGCAGCTCAAGGCCTTAATCAAGGAAGAGAAGTCTTACTTATATTAGTAATTAGTCCTAGACCAGCACCTACGCTGCCAAAAGAAAATAAAAATTATTCTAAATTATCTTGATATATTAACTGAGGATATCTAGAAGATACGTAATATAATTAATATATTAAATCTTTCTTTTACTAAGGATATATTTTATAGCTCCTTCAAGAACCAGCATGAGAATAAATATCTTGCTGGAACGCGAATAAAATTACTTCAATAAATATAGGACTAGAAGAGATCCAGTAATAAATATATTTTCTAGTTAAGTAAAATAGCAGGTACTAACAAGTTTACTATTATGAGGACGGTAGTCTAATTATTCAAAGAAAATAATATTCTTGGGATAAGCTTCTTTTTTAAAAGAAGCACAGGAGATTAGAACTTAGTTATAAAACTTTTCCCTACAATTACAAAGCAACTAGTAGTATACATCTCTCAGATAATTGCTGGGATCCAGAAAGCTATAGCTAACAATTCTACTATTAGAAGCAAGTCATTGGAAGAGCAGTTCAAAAAGCTTATCTTGCAGCCACTGCTCAACATGGATCAGGGTCAAGCTATGTCTCTTACTATTATTGTTATCGATACTCTCAACGAGTACGAACCAAAGGAAGACTGGAGGACTATTCTTGCCCTCTTGGCCAAGCTCGTGACATCAATGAATATGACAGTTAGATTCTTGTTAACAAGCTGACTGGAGCAGCATATTCGCTCCAATTTTAGAGTACTTGGCAAGGGGCTCTATCAGCATACTCCCTTGCAGACAGTAAATGATGTTGTGACTGAGCGCGATATCACTCTATATCTCACGGAGAAATTCTCTGAGATATAACATCATCCCGAGCACAATCTTCCCCGTGACTGGCCTGGGAAGGCACAAATTGAAGCTCTGACAGCCAGGGCTGCTCCGCTCTTTATCTTTGCAGCTACGGTATGTCGTTTCGTGGCAGATACTAATTTTGACCCGGAAGAGCGGCTTCAGGAGTTTCTCGCCAACTCGTCGGGATCCCAGCTGGATGATACATACCGGCCGGTTTTAAACCAGCTCCTTGTCAGAAATAAGAACGATAGGGACAAGCTGGTCAGAGAGTTTCAGAATATTATCGGTGTGATTATTCTTCTTGCTGCTCCGCTTTCGTTGAGTTCTCTTGCGGAACTGCTTGAGTTGCAGGAACGCAATGTTAGCATCCGGCTACGCTCATTTCAGTCAGTTTTGGTCATACCAAGTGATCCCAATCTACCTATACAGACGTTCCATTCATCCTTTCATGATTATTTGCTGGATGAGGGGACGAAAACAGACACAGAAATATCCCCATTCTGGGTAGATAAAGAGGTGAAGCATGAGCTCATAGCCAGTCAATGCCTTGCTATCATGGACCGTTACCTTACAAAGAATATTTACAATCTGCTAAGCTATGGGACCAACCAAACAGAGATAGGTCCAGATTTAATAACAGGAGTCCTCCCGCCCGCCCTTCAATACACCTGTCGTTACTGGGTTTACCATCTTACCCAAGGTTCAGTACCAGCCAGAATCCTTGACCAGGTGCTCACGTTCCTAAAAGAACACCTTCTTCATTGGTTTGAAGCTATGGACATTCTGGGGATAATATCTGAAGCCATAATAGCAGTGAATTCATTGCTCCAACTGACCAGAGTGAGTAATAAAATAGCTTGTGCCAGCCGACCGACTGACACTAATAGAAATCTAGGATATATCCAGTAATAAGATGCATGTTTTCCTCTTAGATGCGCGCAGATTTATCCTAAAATTGGCACAAATTATTGATACGGCACCACTGCAACTGTACAGCTCTGGCCTGATTTTTGCACCACATAAAACGTTGATCGGAGAGACCTTTGAGAGCGAACTTCCTGCTTGGTTATCCAGAGGTCCAAAGGTAGAGGAGTATTGGGATCCAGAGATGCAAACGCTGGAGGGCCATTCTAACTGGGTTATCTCGGTCGCCTTCTCAAACAACGGGCAGCTGCTGGCATCCGGCTC